>NC_135881.1:178749799-179143212 GCF_964194155.1 Cetorhinus maximus | reverse complement strand
GAGGAGGGGAGAACGTGGGTTGGGGGAGAGAGAGAGAGAGAGAGAGAGGAGGGGAGAACGTGGGTTGGGGGAGAGAGAGGAGGGGAGAACGTGGATTGGGGGAGAGAGAGGAGGGGAGAACGTGGATTGGGGGAGAGAGAGGAGGGGAGAACGTGGGTTGGGGGAGAGAGGAGGGGAGAACGTGGGTTGGAGGAAAGAGAGAGAGAGAGAGAGGAGGGGAGAACGTGGCTTGGGGGAGAGAGAGAGGAGGGGAGAACGTGGCTTGGAGGAGGGGAGAATGTGGCGTGGGGGAGAGAGCGGGAGGAGGGGAGAACGTGGCGTGGGGGAGAGAGCGGGAGGAGGGGAGAACGTGGGGTGGGGGAGAGAGCAGGAGGAGGGGAGAACGTGGGGTGGGGGGAGAGAGCGGGAGGAGGGGAGAGCGGGAGGGGTGGGGGGGAGAGAGCGGGAGGGGTGGGGGGGAAGAGAGCGGGAGGGGTGGGGGGGAAGAGAGCGGGAGGGGTGGGGGGGAAGAGAGCGGGAGGGGTGGGGGGGAAGAGAGCGGGAGGGGTGGGGGGGAAGAGAGCGGGAGGGGTGGGGGGGAAGAGAGCGGGAGGGGTGGGGGGGAAGAGAGCGGGAGGGGTGGGGGGGAAGAGAGCGGGAGGGGTGGGGGGGAAGAGAGCGGGAGGGGTGGGGGGGAAGAGAGCGGGAGGGGTGGGGGGGAAGAGAGCGGGAGGGGTGGGGGGGAAGAGAGCGGGAGGGGTGGGGGGGAAGAGAGCGGGAGGGGTGGGGGGGAAGAGAGCGGGAGGGGTGGGGGGGAAGAGAGCGGGAGGGGTGGGGGGGAAGAGAGCGGGAGGGGTGGGGGGGAAGAGAGCGGGAGGGGTGGGGAGGAAGAGAGCGGGAGGGGTGGGGGGGAGAGAGCTGGGGGGGTGGGGTGGCGGGGGGGGTGGGGGGAGAGAGCGGGGGGGGTGGGGGGGAGGATGAGAGAGCGGGGTGGGAGAGAGCAGGTTTGGGGGAGAGAAGGGGGTGGGAGGGGGGAACATGCCGGGGTTGAGAGAGTGAGCAGGAGACAGGCGGGGGGGACGTGGGGGGTGAGAAGAGCAGGAGGGTTGCGTGGGAGAGAGCGGGGGGTTTGAGATGGGGGAGACGGAGAGAGAGCAGGATGGTTGAGGGGGTGGAGAGAGTGAGCAGGTGGCATGAGGGGAAATGAGGGCAAGGGGCTGGGGGGGGGGAACATGTGAGAGAAAGAGAGAGGGAAGGGGCTGGAGGAGGGACATGGAGGGGGAGAGCAAGCGAGAAGGAGGAAAGAGAGGGGGACATGGGGAGAACAAGAGCAGGGGGCAGGAGGTGGGACGTGGGAGAGAACGAGAGCAGGGGGCAGGAGGTGGGACGTGGGAGAGAACGAGAGCAGGGGATAGGAGGTGGGACGTGGGAGAGAACGAGAGCAGGGGGCAGGAGGTGGGACGTGGGAGAGAACGAGAGCAGGGGGCAGGAGGTGGGACGTGGGAGAGAACGAGAGCAGGGGGCAGGAGGTGGGACGTGGGAGAGAACGAGAGCATGGGACAGGAGGTGGGACGTGGGAGAGAACGAGAGCAGATGGCAGGAGGTGGGACGTGGGAGAGAACGAGAGCGGGGGCAGGAGGTGGGACGTGGGAGAGAACGAGAGCAGGGGGCAGGAGGTGGGACGTGGGAGAGAACGAGAGCAGGGGATAGGAGGTGGGACGTGGCAGAGAACGAGAGCAGGGGGCAGGAGGTGGGACGTGGGAGAGAACGAGAGCAGGGGGCAGGAGGTGGGACGTGGGAGAGAACGAGAGCAGGGGGCAGGAGGTGGGACGTGGGAGAGAACGAGAGCAGATGGCAGGAGGTGGGACGTGGGAGAGAACGGGAGCAGGGGGCAGGAGGTGGGACGTGGGAGAGAACAGGAGCAGGGGGCAGGAGGTGGGACGTGGGAGAGAACGAGAGCAGGGGGCAGGAGGTGGGAGAGAACGAGAGCAGGAGGGGGCAATGTGGGAGAGAGCCGGGGGCAGGAAGGTCGAACGTGGGGGAGAGCAGGAGTGGGGGAACGTGGGAGAGGGGACAGGATGGAGGAACGTGTGGGGGGAGAGGGGATAGGGCAAGAGGGGGGAACGTGGGGGAGTGAGTGGGGCGAGAGCAGGGGACAGGAGGGGGGGAGTTGGGGGGACATGAGGGGGAGTACAGGGGTCAGGAAAGGGGAAGACACAGTGGAGCGGAGCTGTATGGGGGAGGCATGGGAGAGAGGGTGGCTGGGGGGAGGCACGGGAGAGTGGGGGGCATGGCTATGGGTGTTGAGAATGGGGAATTTTTTTTCTCTTCTGTCATGGATGTGAGTGTTGCTGGCGAGGTCTATAAGTAGACATGAACTGAGTGAATTTCTATGCCAATTCAGAGGACAGTTAAGAGTCAACCACATTTCTGTGGGTCTGGAGTCACATGCCAGCCAGATCAGTTAAGGAAGGCAGATTTCCTTCTCCAAAGGACATAATTGAATCAGATGGGTTGTTACACAATTAATAATAGTTGTCATGACCACCATTACTGGGTGTCGTTTTATATTAGATTTTTTCATTGAAGTTAAATTTCAGAGATGAGGAGAAACTTTTTCTGTGAAAGTTGAGTGTCTTTGGAACTCTCTTCCTCAAAAGGTGGTGGAAGAATAACCTTTGAGTCTTTGAATAATTTTAAGGCAGAGCTGGATAGATTCTTGGTGAAGAAGGGGATGAAAGGTTATCAGGGGTAGGCAGGAATGTGGCATTGAGGTTACATTCAGGTCAGCCACGATCTTATTGAATGGCAGAACAGTCTCACGTGGCCTACTCCTCATTCGTATGTTCGAATGTATACCACCAGCTGCCATGGTGGGATTTGAACCCATGTCCCCAGATTACTAGCCCAGTGACATTACCACTACTCTACTGTCTTCCAGGCACAGGAAAGTGGAGCTAGGGGATGGGGAATGTCATGAATGCAAGCAGGAGGGAGGAAACCTGGAGATGAGAATGTAGGGCCTTCTGGAGCTGAGAGCAGCACAGTGGGTTAAGGCAATTTGGTGACAGAATAGCTGGGATATGCAGAGCTGGGGATAAAGAGGCATCGACAGATAGATAAGTGGGGACAGGAGAGTAGAGGCTGGCAACAGGGCATTTGAGCAATGGGGAAATCTGGTTCATTGAAGCTAGGAATATGTGACCTGGGGGCAAGCAAGTAGCATAGGGATGTGAAGACAAGTGTGTGAATATGGAAGACTGGGGACAAGAGGGTAGAGGCTAGTGATAGGGAATGTGTAGGATCTGGGGGTACGAGGTCAGGTATAAGAGGTTTAGAGACAGAAAGCGTGTGGGAACTGGTACCTGCGAAAGCAACAGGTTGAGAGGAGCAGGAGATTAGGCTGTGCCGTGATAAGGGTGCCTGAGATACGGATAGAACACAGGATGGGAGCAGGAGACGAGGCGATGCAGGGAACAGCACGTGGAGGGGAGAAACTGAGGAAAGGAGACTGGGGAATTGAAGAATACAGAAAGTAAATAGTAACTTGGACGTGCGGAAGGAAATGGGAGTAAGAAAGCTCATGAAGCATTAGAACATAGGACTTGGGGCCAAATGGTCTATTTCTGCTTCTTGGAACCTGCTCCACCATTCAATAAGATGATGCCTGATCTGGTTGTCGTCTCATCTACACTTTCCTGTCGCCCCACCCCTCCACCCCCATAACCCTTGGTTCCCTTGTCTATCAAAAAGGATAACATTGAGCCTGTGGAGTAGGATACTGGGAAAGGAATCAAGTGTGCTCATGCATGAGTGGATTTGGGGAAATTTTCATTTAGGCGCTCTAATTTAATTAGAATCTACGAGGATGAGCGCATTTCAGATATGATCGAGCAGATGTTTGGAGAACATTGTCTATTCATTGGGCTCAGAAAGTACATCCTAACAGGAAACGTAGCAGTTTAACTTGCTTTTGCACAACTTCTTTTTTTTTAAATGGCCATGATTACTTAACTATGTAAACTCAAAAGAACAGAAATCATTATTCTTATCCTGCTTGTGGCTCACTTGAAATAGTTGCAGATCGATTTATTCAGATATAAAAATGTAAAAAGAGAACTGCTTGTGAAAAATGAGGCAAGTACAGCCCATTCGATTGTTGTTGGGATTCTGTCAAAGGTATACGAGAGATCTTTGTTTTGCAGAGTTGGTTGATTTATAAGTTGAGAAAACGGGTTGAGATTGATTGTGTAGTTGCTTGGTTTATGTATAACTTGTAGACATATTGACGGTGGGTTGACAGTTATTGTCTTTCTGACTTCAAATGACAATTCTGAAGTAATTTTGGGTTGTTCATGTTTTTCATATCTGACAGTAAATTTGTATACAAGTTACATGCTAGTAAGTTTAATGGTTGAGGAAAAAATGGCTTGTTATGTGTATTTTCTGGTGCTGTTCATATCTATCATATGACACTAAATCATATAAAAAGATATATTGATAAGCAGGAGCTTGGTGGTTGAGGAAAAACTTCAGGCAGTACACCCACGTTTGATAGGACTGTACAATGCCCAATGACTGATTAAAGCTGCAAATAGATACCTTTAGAAATGTGTCCAAATTGAATGATTTGCTTATTATAATAGCATGAATGCATGAAAGGTAATTAAATCCATTGCATATGGTGGGGACCATATCGTTCTTAGATGTCTGAGAGAAAATGACCTGAGAGGCAGGTCGCTATCATTACAAAGACTTTCATCCTGTTGTATTTTTTTAAACCCAGTATTGGACCCCTGAGAATTGAATACAGGATTCTGAATAAATGGCTTATAGTTTTGACTTTTTATGATAAATTAGCCAGCAATGTTTCAAACAAATGATACGTTTTTGAAGTTTACAATATATAAAACAAAATTCCAACAGGTTGTAGCTGTTATGCATGACAGAAAAAGATCAGAAAAAGAATCATCCATAATTTGCAGCAAATATACGTTCCCCTGAGGGCTAAAGGAAAAAGTAGTCCAGCTATGGCTGATGAGAAGTTAAAGACAATTGATTTTAAAAGAAGGGGATTATGTTGCTAAAAGAGCAGTAAACTTGAGGATTGGAAGGATTTTAGAATTCAGCAAAGGATGATGTATAAAAGGATTGTGAAAGCTTCTATAGGTTTGTACAAAGGAAGAGGTTATTGAATCATTATGGACCCATAGAAGCAAGGACAGGAGAAATTATAGGTTGGAATAAGGAAATGGCAGAGTGATTAGACAAATACTTTATCGTCTACTCTGAATATAGATACAAAAAAAACACATTGGTAATAGTGGGGTGCCAACGGTTCAGCAAGGATGAGAAACCCGCAAGAAATTTATCATTGATAAAATAATACTGGAGAAATTGATGGGACTAAAAGCAGAAAAATCCCCTAACCTGATGACCTACATGTTAAGATTTTTAAAGAGATGACTACAGGGGTAGTAGATGCATTGACTTTGATCTTCCAGAATTTCCTAGATTTTAGAGCAGTCCCTGTGGATTGGAAAGGAGCAAACGTAACCCCACAAGAAAGGAGGGAAAGAGAAAGTGGAATGCTGGTCAGTTAGCCAAACATTGGTAGAATGGAAAATGCTAGAATCTATTTTTAAGCATGTGGTAACAGGGCACTTAGAAAATCATTATTGTTGGGCAGAGTCAACGTAGATTTATGAAAGGAAATTGTGCTTGACAAATCAATTCATTTTTTTGTGAGGTAGCTGGGTAGATATGGGGGAAACTAGTAGATTTTCAGAAGGCATTCGATTAAGGGGCCACAGGAGGTTGTTGGGTAATATTTTAGCATGAATTCTTAAGGGGCTTGACAGGATATATGCTGGGTGTATGTTTCCCCTGGCTCAGGAATGTAGAACACAGTCACAGTTTCTGAATCAGGGTTCTGCCTCTTATTACTGAGATGAGGGATTTTTTTCAATGAGGGTTGTGAATCTTGGAATTCTCTAACCCAGAGTGCTGTGGATGCTCAGTCAGTGACTATATTCAAGTCAGTCAACTAGATTTTTCAATGCTAAGGGGTATGGGGATAGTGTGGAAAGGTGGAGTAGTTGTTCAAGCTTATTCTGCCTTTCAGGGAGATCATGGCTAAAGGGCAAAATGGCATTATTCTGGTCCCATTTCATATGCTGTGATGCCAGTGGCAATTCAGTGGAGTGACATTGACAACTTGGGATATTTGACTTCTTACAGTGCAAATGTAATGACAATTTTTTTAAATTGCAGTGGTACATCAGCTTTTCATTTATTAATTTGGCATTTGAGTTAATAATACAACATAGATCCTTTTCCCAACAGATACTATATAATATGGTTACCAGGCACATTGCTATCACCTTTATTACCCTGATTCCAGCATCAACTTCCAAAAGTATGATTATGCTATTAAATAACCATATGGGCCATCCCTGCCATGAACTGCACCCCAAACTTGAGTTCTTCCCCAACCCCAAGATAGAGTATTAAACTCGCGTGTAGGCTGCACCTCTGATCAAGTGTCCTTTTTTTTGCTATGTGGAAGTGCAGCCTGTATGCGAGTCAGTGGGATACTTATGAGGAAGAATAGGTGGATCTGGCAATTAGACTGTAATTCAGTTTCTGTGTTCTCTGCTGGCGTTATAATTCACAGGTTTTCTCGTGGTTACGACATTGCAATTGCTTTATTGAATTATGCCTTGGGACCATGTCAGCAATTTATCATAAATTTTGCTGTCCATGTAGGATCTTCGGGTAATTCTCACTTCTTTTAAGAAATACTTGCATTTTGAACTATTTCTTCCACTTTTACCTGATGCCCTGATATATAAGTTAAGGTGCTTTGTCTTGCTAGAAAAAAATTGTCTCCAGCTCTTTATTTCTTTGTATGTATATGTATACCAAAGGTGCCTTATTGATTTCCCCTTGGTGAAAATTTAATATTGTGTAACCTGTATTCATACAAAAAGGGCTTGATTTTAACCACCTAAGTTTAATTGTAGGATTTGCTGTGTAAAATTGTCTAACTTGCATTCACTATTCCATTTATGTTGATTTAATTGAATAGTCCTGTTAAAAATCACAATGTAATGTGATAATTATGTCTCTTTAGCATCCCCTCTGTGATGCCCTGTAAAATGATAATCTGTTGGTCAGAACTGTCTCAGTTGGTTTCCATTTTGAAATCTAGAACTTGTGCTGTTCCAAGGGTGGATTTGCATGCAAGTTCCAAATTCCAGAATTACAAAGGGGGCCAAGCCTCTAATGTGTGCTGAGCTAACCAGTGACGAGCCCTCCCTCTTGACCCATGGAAAGTGAGAGCGGTTTGATCTTGCATAAGGAACATCTTGTACAAACCTCCATTGTGGAGTTCAAATGCTGAATTTGCATCCTGTTACAGTTACAGCAGAAAAGGACTTACTTATTCAGAAATATGCACAATTACATAGCACAATAATGTGATCAAATGTATTTTCATTGTTTGCTGATGGTCTGACATTTTAATTATTTGAGCGTTTAATACATTTAGATAATCAGTCATTGACTATATGCTCTTTACTTATTTGTGTTTATACACTAGAGACCAACATTGCAAATCTAAGTTGAGATGTGCTTGTGTATCTTATCCATTGATCCTTGTAACGGGTCTACACGCTTGCAGTTGAAATACTGTAAATATCTTCTGTTTATCAATGTGAAACTGGTCAGGATTAACACACTCCTGTAAAATCATACAGTGCAGGCATTTGGCAAATATTTATGATCTAGGTTTAATGTTCTCTACAGTTAATAACACTTCTGCATATTGATTTAGTAAATTTTTATCATTGTCTAGGGTGATGGGGGAATTAACCTCATGTTGCATTGCTTTTTATAGCATCAGAATTTGTATAGTGTCTTGGTACATCTCAGGATTTAACAAAATTCACTATTTTTGGGATACCTACTATATAGAGTCATTTTTTGTCATTCCCCTCTGCATCCCCCCCACCCCAGCTTTGCAATAATATAATCAAGCAGAGTCATTTTCTGTGCATATGGATTGCTCTTCAAACCTGAAAATAAAGTTTCTCTCTTGAGCAAGAATCTTAATTAATGATGAGCGTGCTGCTAGTAAAATATTACTCTTCATATTTATTTTAAAGACAAGAGAAGCTATTGATTTTAAATATGGTCATTTATAACCTGGTGATACTGTTGAAGTTCCTGTGAATATATGCACTTTAATAAAATCTTTAACAGTTTGCTAATGTTGGTCTGGTCATTTTCTTTCACCTGTGTCATCAGATAAGTGAAAGTAGGATTAGAATCATTACTTCTTGATAGGTTGGTGCTGTATATCACACTTTTGAAGAAAAACCTGGCAATTTGTACAGAAAACTTAGTTACAGTTGCGACTACAATTTTAACTGCTAAATATGTTGCAAGCAAAACCAGAAAAAAAAACTATAGTAATCTGTAGCGAAGAAGCTGGTGGGGTGAGGAAAGTGACGCAGAGAGGAAAACAAATTAAAACAACACGACTTGGCGAACTGTTCTACATCAACAAGTTTCATTTGTTATTCTTAATCCCTCAAAACGAGGATGGCATCTTGCTAGCATTCATTATTTGTGTGTCCTCGAGTGACTCAGGCCAGTTATGGAGCCACAGCTTTTTGGGCAGAGAGGACAAGAGTTGCCCTGAAGCAGGGTTCTTAAGCCAGGGTTCTGCGCCTGCTCCATCTGCTTTCGCCCCTTCTCCGTAGCAGAGTTTGAAATCGGTTTCTGACTGTGTTGTGACTTGTTGGATGAAGTGCCGCCACTGGCTGCAGTTTGTGGCAAGCTCCTCCCACTTGCCAGTGTCAGTTTGTACTCTTTTCAGTGAGGCCTTCAGAGTGTCCTTAAAACATTTTCTCTGTCCTCCTTGAGACCAGGTGCCATCCTTAAGTTGTGAAAGCAGGATCTGCTTCAGAAGCTGGTTATTTGGCACATGGATGCAGTGTCCAGACAAGCGGAGCTGATTTCGTGTGATCGTGGTTGTGATGCTGGAAGAATTGGCTTCGTTGAGGATTCTGGAGTTTTTCCACCTATCTTCCCACTTGATTTTGAGTACCTTGCAGAGATACTGCTGGTGAAACTTCTACTGTGCTTGGAGGTGCCTTTGGGTAGGTGACCCAAGTCTCGTTGCCATGTAGAAGTATGGTGACAGCAGCATTGTAGATGGAAACTTTTGTCCTCTTCTCGAGATCTCTGTTGGACAATTTTTGGAAGGCTGTGCTGGCACAGTTGATTCTGTCCTGGGCCTCCTCTTCAATGGTGACCTTTAGAGAAAACTGGTTGCCAAGATATGGTATGTGTTCAACAACTTAGTTTCCTCATCAATAGCAATAGCTGGTGTTCGTCTGGGGGTGGGCTGGTGGGGGACTTTGGTCTTGCTGATGTGTGACAGGACATCTCTTTTGTATGCGGAGTGGAAGGAGGTTAAGGATAATCTGAAAGTTGCTTTGGGCACAATTGCACAGTCGTCAGCATATTGTAAATCAAGGAAATACTGGAGGGTATTGGAGGGTCAGCCTGTTGAGGTTGAAAAGCTTCCCATCGAATCAACTCATTTATGGCCCTTTGTGCAAGTTGGTCACGAATGAGTTCCGTGATCAGGCTGAGGCTGATACTGAAGAGAGTTGGCACAATTATGCAGCCTTGCTTGATGCCCTTCTGGATATGAAAGGGCTCAGTCTCCAATCTATTGCTAAGGACAATTGCTGTCATTCCATCATGTAGGAGTCAGAGGTCAGTAACACATTTTGCTGACATCCAAGTCTCTGGAGGATTTTCCAAAGGGTTTCACGGTTGATCGAGTCGAAAGCCTTTGACAGATCACTAAAGGCCATGTAGAGCTTTTTGTGGTGTTCTGGACACTTTTTTTTTCTTGGATTTGTTGAGTGACAAAGATCATCTCTGTGATTGGCCTGGATGGCCAGAAACCACACTGGGTCTCTGAAAGGGTATCTTTGCTGACTGGTGGGGGGTTCAGGAGGATTTGTGAAAGAATCTTCCCCACAGTGACAAGTGATATACCCCTATAGTTTCCACAAATTAGTTTATCACCCTTATTTAAAAAACGAAACTGATAGCATTGCAGAAGATGGGAGATAGTACCTCATCTTCCTTGATTTTTGTAAAATGGTCAGAGTTTAAGCGAAAGTTCATGACCACCAGCTTTATAGATCTCTGCAGGAATGTTGGCCGGACCACATGCTTTGTTGTTTTTCATCCATTTGATAGCTTTTTGTATCTCAGCAAGTGTTGGCAGTGTACCCAAATTTGACCCCTCAAGCTGTTGAGGGATTTTTGGATGGTTTTGTCTGATACTGTTAACTCCTGATTTAGAAGGTTCCGGTAGTAGTGCTACCAATGATCTTGGATGGCTGCATTATCTTAGAGATGAGTGTTGCTATCTTCATTGCATAGGGAGAGAGGAACAATTTGTCTGTGATCCATAAATAGTCTTGGTGGCCTTGAAGAAGCTGCACATGTCATGCCAGTCTGCACAGCAGTGGATTTCATTGGCCTTGACTACCCTCCGCTTATTATTGATGACACATATCATTCTCTGAGCTTTGGATTTAGGTAGTAGGTATTCATCTTGTTTCTGCTGAGATGTAGGGTAATTATCATTCTTGTTGAATTGGTGTTCGCGAAATTCAAGCCCAATGATCCAGGTGCATGCCTCGTGGAATCGCAAAGTTGATCTTGTCCCCAAGACCTTGCACAATGATGCCTGTGGAGCCTGAGAGAGCAAGGCAGGAAGAAAGTAGCAGCTGGAATTGTTCTCTTGTTTTTATATTCCGGAGAATGTGAATGTTAAATCTTCTCCTGGATTTCTTTGAGGATCTTTTGGTGTTTGGGTGTCAGGCATGTGCTAATGGTGGAATGTAAAAGTCTGGTCTGTGCAGCAGTCATTTGCACCCTGTATGGTTCATGTGCAAATGCTTCCTGTCCAGAACTTGGGAAATGACATAGTCCAGGAGGTGCCAGTGCTTGAATTGGGGATATTTCCATGTTGCCTTACCAAAAGGGTGTGTCTGTGATGATGAGCCTATGTTCAGTACACTTGGTGGTGAGGAGGAGACGGCGGCGGTTGGCTTTTGATTTTCCCCCTCCTTTCCAGATTAACACAGGTTACAAAAGCTATCTTATACTTTAATGTTTCCAATAAGTACACAGTCCATGTAAACCAATAGGTGACCTGTAGTCAAGACACACCACACTCTGAAACCAGTGACAGATGCCATCCCAAACAGATGCTATGGACCCCTCATCAACTCCCACAAGACGCTTGTCACACCGTGAGCCAACCAGTCTCACTGAACTCCACCTTTCACATAAGGTTTACTAATCTCCACTCTCAAAGAACCCACTTTGAAATCTTCTCCCAAATAACACTTTCTCTCAGATGCCTTCCACAAAGTCTATTCCAGGGTCCCAAACTCTCCTTCAAATGTTCCTCACCCTGGATCGCCATGTGCATTTAAGCTTTGCCTTCCACGCACTCTGTCATAAATGCTCAATCGTGCCAACAGAACACCACTGCTTCACAAGCCCCTAGTAAAGAGTTACAGTCCTTCGGCTGTCTCCTTAGATCTTCTGGCTTCTTGCAAGTCTATTTTGCTTTAATTCTGCATCCTGCAGCTTTCTCCCTTTTAAGCTTGGAGCTTTTCTTTGCTCCTCACTCTTAATTTCACTTAACACAACCTTTTCCAGATTTCTGCCCTTGTCCTTGATTTAACTTAAAGGGTTCCTTGGGCTTTTCTCTTTTTCCTTTTAGGACCTGCTCCCTGCAATTCCCTCTCCCAGCAGACTGCTGACAACTTGGCATCTCCCTTGAGATCCAGAACTCACTTTACATTCACTGTTACTTTAACTAGAGCAACTTATCTAAGATTCTTAGACTTATTCTCCTCAGCAGTCTGCTCGTATGTCAGCTAGAGAGAGACTTAAGTGGCTCCCTTCACCTTAGAGCAGAATGACCAACTGGAATCTAACTGCTTTCAGTTTGTGTCTGTGTGGGGCCTCTCTCTCTGGAACCCTGTGGCTAGGCAGCAGCACAGTTTCTCTGCCTTGTTTGTTTTAACTCACCTTCAAGAGCCGTAAACTTTATTAAAATGCAGGCATCGTTTAAAGAAAAACCAGAACTCCAGTTCTCCCTTTCTTAACACAAATACAGAAATGCAAATTAAACTTAAAGTTAAAACTCATTCCTAACACCCACAAATATAAATATAATTTACTTAAACTATGTCTAGTCCCTAACAGCAATATTTAAAACACAGTTGTCCCCACCAACCCCAGCCTATCCAATCTTTCCTCATAGCTCAGACCCTCCAGCCCAGGCAGCATGCTGGTAAATCTCCTCTGCACCCTCTCCAGTGTAGTTACATCCTTCCTATAATGTGGTGACCAAAACTGCACGCAATACTCTAGTTGTGTCCTAACCAGCGTTTTATACAGTTCCAGTATAACCTCCCTGCCCTTTGTATCCTATGCCTTGGCTAATAAAGGCAAGTATACCATATGCCTCCTTAACCACCTTATCTACCCGCCCTGCTACCCGCAGGTATCTGTGGATATGCACACCAAGGTCCCTCTGATCTTCAGTACTTTCCAGGGCCCTACCCTTCATAATGTAAAGCCTTGCCTTGTTAGCCCTCCCCAACTGTATTACCTCACACTTTTCTGGATTGAATTCCATTTTCCACTGCTCTGCCCACCTGACCAGTCTATTGATATCCTCCCGCAGTTTACAGCTATCCTCCTCATTACTTACCACCCTACTAATTTTCATGTCATCCGTGAACTTCTTGATCGTACCCGCTACGTTTAAGTTCAAATCGTTTGTGTACACCACAAACAGCAAGTGCCTCAGCACCGAGCCATACGGTACCCCACTGG
Source organism: Cetorhinus maximus (assembly GCF_964194155.1). Classification (NCBI taxonomy): domain Eukaryota; kingdom Metazoa; phylum Chordata; class Chondrichthyes; order Lamniformes; family Cetorhinidae; genus Cetorhinus; species Cetorhinus maximus. Next base: position 179,130,279 of record NC_135881.1, on the reverse strand, counting down.
AAACAGACTTCCAGTCACAGAAACATCCTTCTACCATCACCCACTGCTTCCTGCCTCTCAGCCATTTTGGATCCAACATGCCACTTTGCCTTGAATCCCATGGGTTCTTACTTTCTTGACCAGTCTGCCATGAGGGACCTTATCAAAAGCCTTTCTAAAATCTATGTAGACCACGTCAAATGCATTACCCTCATCAACACTCCTGGTTACCTCTTCAAAAATTGCGATCAAATTTGTCGAACGCTACCTTCCCTTAACAAATCCATGCTGACCATCCCTGAGTAATCCATGTCTCTCCAAGTGCAGATGTATTCTGTCCCTCAGAATTCTTTCTAGTAACTTCCCCACCACCAAATTGAAGGAGGCTTGGAGAGCTGCTGCAGTGCATCTTGCAGATGGTACACGTTGCTGCCGCTGTGGACCATTGGTGAAGGGAGTGAATGTTTAAGGTGGTGGGTGCCAATCAAGCTGGCTGCTTTGTCCTTGATAATATCCAGCATCTTGAGTTTCGTTCGAGCTGTTCAGACAAGTGGAGAGTATTCCGTCACACTCCTGACTTGTGCCTTGTAGATGGTAGACAAGCTTTTGAGAGTCAGGAGGTGAGTTACTGCAGAATTCCCATCCTCTGACTACTTCTTGTAGCACAGTACTTAACTGGACGAGCCACATAAATCACATGCTGTCCAGAGCCTTTAATGATTACATCACCAGTAAATCTTGAGCCAAGGTTTTCAAACCATACCCAAATTTGAAGAGATACTTTCTTAAAGCAAAAATGATTTTTTTAACAGTCTCACTATTAAATCCTCTTTTTAAACCCAACTATTATAATAAATTACCTATTGGATTTTTTGCCCATTCTGTCAATTAAAAGTGAATACTCCTGATGATCTCATTGGGAAAGCTCCTTTTAAAGGACTTCACTGAGCTGACAATATGAATAAAACTAGAGTTCAAAGATAAGACTACTTTGAGGAGTTAAGAACTCCACAGGAAATTGTTGGAGAGGAAAGTAGAGTGAGAGAAAATTAGCAAGAAATATAAAAGATTAAGAGCTTCTACAAGTATGTAAAAGGGCATATGATGAAAGCAAACTTGAGTTCCTTGCTGGCAGAGACGTTAAACAAATGTTTTTTTCTGTGTTCACAGTAGAAGACACAAAAAAAAGACCGGAAACAGTAGAGACCCGAGGGCCTAATGAGAGGAAATTAATTCTTTCAATCTCAGTAGAAAAAAAACATATTGGAGAAATTAGTGGCACTGAAAGGAGACATTGAGGGCCTACATCCGAGGGTTTTAAAAGAAGGGTCTGCAGAGATGATAGATGCATTTGTCTTTACCATCCCAAATTCCCTAAATTCTAGAATGGTCCCTGTGAATTGAAAAGTAGCAAATCTAATTCAAGAAAGGAGTGAGTGAGAAAATGGGACCATAGGCCAGTTAGTTAGCCTGATGTTAGTAGATTCAAGCATTTTCTCTATCATTAGGGACATTTAGTAGTGGATTTAGAAAATTGTAATATAATTGGGTAAAACCAACAGTTTTATGAAAAGAAAGTCGTGTTTGACAAATCCTATTAGGGTTTTTTTGAGCGTGTAACTAACCAGGTAAATAAGAGTGGATGTAGTATATTTGGATTTTCAAAAGGCATTCAATAATGTGCCATACAATGATGTTACATAAAATTAGGGCTCATAGGATTGGGGAGTAATATATTAGCATGAATTAGTTAATAGATAGAAAACAGAGCAGGTATAAATGGATCATATTCAGGTTTGCAGTAGTGCTTCGTGCAGCACTGCGCGGATCAGTACTTTACATTCTTTGTCAGTGAGTTAAAGTCAGCCACAAAAACAAAAATACCTGGAAAAACTCAGGTCTGACAGCATCTGCGGAGAGGGATACAGTTGACGTTTCGAGTCCGTATGACCCTTCATCAGAACTAAGAAATATAGAAATGAGATGAAATGTAAGCTGGTAGAGGGGGGGTGGGACAGGTAGAGCTCGATAGGGGGCCAGTGATAGGTGGAGGCCAAGAAGAGACTGCCAAAGATGTCATAGACAAAAGGACAAAGGGGTGTTGACGGTGGTGATATTATCTAAAGGATGTGCTAATGTCAGCGTCGAGTATAATGGATCCAGGTTTGCTGGCAATTCAAAGCTAGGTGGGAATGTAAGCTGTCACTAGCATGGAACGAGGTTGCAAAGGGATATAGACAGGCTAACTGGGCAAGAAGGTGGCAGGCGAAGTATAAGGTGGGGAAATGTGATATTATCTACGTTAGGAAGAATAGAAAAGCAGAATTTTTTAATAAGGTGAGATACTATTAAACATTGGTATCAACAGGTTGAGTATCCTTTACCTGAAACACTTGAGGCCGACTGCGTTTCGGTATTCCTATATTTTCAGCTTTCGGATGTTTCAGAGTGTCAATACACTCTGCTGGGGTGCCTTCTTGAATCGTTCTTCCAGCTTCATCTGCCTTATTAACCTCTGGTTTTTGTTTCTAAAGTGTGTCTTTTTTTTTGTTGGATTGAGTCACAGACTTCCCACGCAAAAGGTTGGTGAGGTTCATTTTAGCTCACGGTGCATCCAAAAAAAAGTTTGGTTTCTAGATGTGTTTGGTTTTCAGATGTATGGATAAAGGATATTCGACTGCAGAAGGATTTTGGGAGGTGTTGTACACAAAACACAGAAGGTATCACAAGCAATTAAAGCAAATGGTACCTTAACCTTTATTGCAAGGGATTGGAGTATAAAAGTAAAGAAGTCTTGCTGCAATTATGAATGGTGTTGGTGAGACCCCCCCCCCCCCCCCCCCCCCCCCGGCTACAATCCTTGAAAAAGAAGCTTGAGAATTTCCTGAGAGAAGAGGACTCATCCCCAGATTTAAGGAGTAATTAACTAGTTTAAATTGTATTTGGCACTCTTGAAGATGACAGAGTTTGCTTTGTTACCTTCATGAGTTAAAGAAGTCGAGTTTTTCCTAGCTACCAAAAGGCAGCATTGTTGGGAGGGTTTGGTGTGCGAGGTTGAACTGCAAACTGCCTGGGGTGGTCTTGATGGACTGGAACATCCTTCTTTTCTTATAACTTTACTTCTTTTAGAACAGTTCTAAGTTAAACTGAAAAATGCCGTCAACATCAGTGCAAACCTATATGTAATATATGAAAAAGCTGTGTTAGCATACCTTGTCTATAAACCTTTTCTGTCCTTTTGTCCACATTTATAATGAAACTACTTCTGTAAGCTTGTCACTGTAATTATACCCTCCTACCTATCGCTGATGGCAGCATAGTACCTCCGCCCTGATCCTCCCTGCTCCTTAGCCTACACTTAAAACTTACAAAGGGACTGAATCGCGTTTACTCCCTTGGGTCCAATCGCGCACAGCCATAGGAGATAAACTTATATTTGTTTTTGAAAAAAGATAAATTAATTGTGAAATAGTCTAATTTTGTTTCAATATATATGGTTGGTAATGATTAGAATCCTTAAAAACAAGAGTTTCTTGGAAAATTTCAAGGAGTAGAATGTGGGTAGAATCAACAGTTTTCAGTCAGAAATTTCTATTATTTTCAAGTCATTCATAATTCATTTCGGATGATGCCAAGCACACTTGATATGCAAATTTAACTGAAAATCATCTGATTTGTAGAATAATTGCATTCAAAACAACTTTGATATTGTAGAGATGCAGTAATACAAATTGCTGATGGGGAATTTGGGTGAGAGAGATTAGGTGAGACTGGTGCTCAGATTTTGCCTCACTTTACTATGTTAATGGTTTGCTTTGGCAACTTCTATCAAACGTTTTAGTTTCTTTTCAATATAAACTTGCAGCTTGTCCAATAAATATTAAGCTTTTGATTCATACATCTCTGGTTTGTATGTTAATTGTGTGTTGCTTGAGAGGTCTCAGCATATCTTTAAGAAGCATTTTTGTTTACTACATTATAAAATTAATTGTTCATGGAAGTTTTATTGATATCCCTCAACCAACTAATTAAGCTGCAGCAATGCTGCAATTTTTCATCAAATTTATAGAAAATATCTGCCATGGAAATTTAGTACCAAGTTTCCTGGATGACTCAAATTTTGATTTCTGCTACACTTCATTCTGTTTAATTTTGTATTCTACTTGAGACCCACAATGTTAGTGATACTATATCTGTTAGCTATGCTAAGAGGATGCAAATGGATATATTATTCCAGTTTCACAACAATCTATTGTTCCATTCATGCATGCTTCACGTCAGTCCTTTTTGTTTTTGGCAGGAAGTTCTCTGCAGTTGTTGCTTCAGTTGATCAGCAAACAGCAGTGACAAGATGTTCTGTTAAAGGACTGAATTGTTCTTGGATTTTCTCCTCTTGATGCAGAGCACTCTCTGTTCCACGGTACTTCATCTAATGGTCTGACACAATGTTCCCTCTAATTCCCCATTGCTGTGTGTTTGTCATTTGTTGCACTGCACGGTCCCTTTAAGATTACCAGGTGGCTGTGCATGGATGCATCTTGAAGGCAGTGCTACTTGTGCGTGTCCTGTTTTCCTCCCAGGGTACGTCCCAGATTGCTGTGTGTCTGCACATCAATGCAGTTTAGAGGAAACATTGGTCTGGCAGAGAACTATTGAAACTTGCCTGGGAAGGGCAGGGAGTTTTTTTTTTATTCATGTGTGGCTGTAGATGTTGCTGGCAAGGCCTGCATTTACTATCCTTCTCTAATTGCCCTTGATAAAGTGGTGCTTAGTCATTTTCATGAACTGCTACAATCCCGTGTGATAAAGGTGCTCTCACAGTGTTAGGTAAGGAGTTTTGATATGTGGGCCCAATGACGCTAAAAGAACGGCAATATATTTCCAAATTAGAGTTGTGTGTAATTTGGAGGGGAAATTGGTGGTGTTCCTATGTGCCTGCAGCCCTTGTCCTTCTTGGCAGTAGAGGTTGTGGGTTTGGGAGGTGCTGTCAATGAAGCCTTGGCAAGATTGCTGCAATGCATCATGTAGTTGGTACATACTGTAACTATGGTTTACTGGTGGGGGAAGAAATGAATGTTTAAGGTGCTGGAGGCTGGGTTACTTTGCCCCTAATTCTAGAATATTGGAGCTGCACAGATCGGAGAGCATTCTGTCACACTCCAGATTTGTGGATGGTGGAAGGGTTTTAGGGAGTCGGAAGGTGAATCACACCAAAGAATGCCGAACCTCTGACCTGCTCTTGTAGCCGCTGTGTTTATATGGCTGGCCCTGTTAAATTTCTGGACAGTGTTGTCCTGCCAGGAAGTTGATGGGAGATTTGACAATGGTAATGACATTGATTGTCGATGGAAGTTAAGACTTCCTTATTGGAGTTGGTCATTGCCTGGCATTTGTGTGGTGTGAACAATACTTGTTACTTATCAGTCCAAGTCTGAATGTTGTCCAGGTTTGCTGCATGTGAACATGAACTGCTTCATTGGGGAGTTGTGAATAGAACTGAATGATGCAATCATCCCCATTTCAGACCTTATGATGATGGGGAGGTCATTGATGGAGCAGCTGAAATATTTGGAATTAAGACACTACCCTGAGGAACTCCTGCAGTGATGCCTGGGACTGAGATGATTGCCCTCCAACAACCACAGCCATCTTCCTTTTATACTAGGTAGGACTCCAACCGATTGAGCGTTTTCTCAGCAATTCCCATTGGCTTCAATTCGAGTTGGATTCATTGATGCCACGCTTGGTCAAAGGGCTTTAATGTCAAGCACATGTTTGGACCATGGCTATTATGGTGTTTGAGCTGAGTGGTCCAAACTGTGCCTTGTTTCTGGAATTCAACTCTTTTTTTATTCATTCACAGGATGTGTGCTTCTCTGGCTGGGCCATCATTTATTGCCCATCCCTTGTTGCCCTTGAGAGGTTGGTGGTGAGCTGCCTTCTTGGACTGCTGCAGTCCATGTGGTGTAGGTACAGCCACAGTGCTGTTAGGGAGGAGTTCCTGCTTTTGACCCAGCGACAGTGAAGAAACTATATATTTCCAAGTCAGGATGGTGAGTGGCTTGGAGGGGAACTTCCAGGTGGTGGTGTTCCCTTGTAGCTGCTGGCCTTGCCCTTCTAGGTGGTAGCAGTCATAGGTTTGGAAGGTGCTATCTAAAGAGCCTTGGTGAGTTTCTGCAGTGCACCTTGTAGATGGTACACACTGCTGCCACTGTGCATTGGTGGTAGAGGGAGTGAATGTTCATGGAAGGGATGCCAATCAAGCGGGCTGCTTTGTCATGGATGGTGTCGAGCTTCTTGAGTGTTGTTGGAGCTGCACTCATCCAGGCAAGTGGAGAGCATTCCTGACATGCCTTGTAGTTGGTGGACAGGCTTTGGGCAGTCAGGAGGTGAGTTACTCGCCACAGGATTCCTTTTGTCCATGTTTGGACCATGGCTGTAATGGTGTTTGAGCTGAGTGGTCCAAACTGAGCATTGTTAAGTAGGTGTTTCATTTTTTGGAATGGTAGCTAAGTCTTTGATCTTAGTTTAGAATTCTCTGGACTGGAAGCCTATTGTTATATCATGAGGGAACTCAGATTAATTTTGCAATATGTTCTATGTTACAGTCGGTAAAGTACCTTTTGGAGGAATTTTCTTTTAAATTAACTATCCTTTCAATCCAGTTAACATCAGTTTTAAACTGCTGTGCAGCTAGTTATGTCAACCTGAAGTAATATTGAAATGATTTTTTTTGAGTGTTTGATACTCCTTTAGACTAGGAAATCATAATTGCCCTTTCCATTATTCTGTTACAGTTGCTTTTAATTGAGTTGGCAAGACGTATCTTAAGTGAAAACAGCAAATTTGTGTTATGACTTTTGGAGAAGATCCAGTAAAAATCTGTCTACACTGGGTAATGACTGCATTAGATTTGTGTAGTTTTCTTCATGTTCATTAAATTGGCTTAGAATATTAGCAATAATTTTACATAATTTGCACAACCCCACCCCAGTAATTAAAAAAAAATGTTCTGATTTTTAGCCCAATCAGTTATTACACAAACATCATTATGTATAAAAACAGGTGGCTAGTTGGCAGGAAAAGGAGAAAGGCAGTATACTATTTAAATAGAGAAATATTGCAGAACTGTGGTACAGAGGCATCTGGGTGTCCTGGTACATGAGTCACAACAAGTTAGTATGCAGGTACAGCAAGTGATTGGGAAGTCATATGGAATGTTGGCATTTATTACAAGAGGAATGGGATTATAAAAGTAGGGAAGTTTTACTGCATCTGTATTTGGCCTTGGTGAGACCAATCTGGAAAACTGAGTATAGCTTTGGTCTCCTTATTTGAAAAAAATATAATTGCATTCAAAGCAGTTCACTCAATTCATTCCTGGAATAAAGGGTGTATCTTATGAAGAAAGGTTGAACAGGTTGTGCCTATACCCGTTGGAGCTTAGAAGAGTGGGAGGTTATCTTATTGAAACATATAAGATCCTGAGGGGAATTGATAGGGTAGATACCAGGAGGATGTTTCCACTGTGGGAGAAACTAGAACCAGGGGACACAGTTTAAGAATAAGAGGTCTACCATTTAAGATGGAGATGAGAAATTTTTTCTCTCAAACGGTTGTTAGTTTCTGGAATTCTCTTCCCCAGAAAGCAGTGGAGGCTGGGTCATTGAATTTATCCAGGCAGAGTTAGTCTTAGACAGATTTTTGTTAGACAAGGGAGTTAAGGGTTATGGGGGGGCAGATGGCAAAGTGGAGTTGAGACCACAGCCAGATCAGCCATGATCTTATTGAATGGTGGAACAGATTCAAAGGGCTGAATGGCCTACTCCTAAGTCCTATGAACAACATATAAATCAAACATGACCTAGGATTTGTAATGGAAACGATAATAAGTGGTGGAGAAAGGAGACCCAGTCGAACTTAACTTTTTTGTTAGCACTTCAAATTGGACCTATAATAAAAAATATTATCAGACACCAAACTATGACTGTCTTGCATTGAGCTATCGGGCAAGCTCTATTAGAGAGCTTAGGGCTTTGGATTCAAGCCGGAAAAAAAGTCCTAGTCATGACAGCCAAGTGATATGATTTGGCATTGCCAAAGCAGTATCAACTCTTGATAGAAATAAATAATGCCTTCCATTCTGTAAGATAGTGCTATTCACTGCTGTCCAGGCTCACCTATGACTCCTCATAGCACTTCGACTGTTTTGGTTATTTCATTAAATTCATTGCCCACCAGCTGCAGGATATTGCTGGATAGACGGGCAGTAAGATCAAGAGATGCTTGAAAGTAGAAATGTATAAATACTTGAAGATAAAGTAGCCTTTGAAGTCAATAAGTTATATAAGCTAAATCAAAAATACCTGGAAAAACTCAGCAGGCCTGGCAGCATCTGCGGAGAGGAACACAGTTAACGTTTCGAGTCTGTTTGACTCTTCAACAAAACAGAAGTTATATAAGCTAATGCGTATCTCAGACAATTGTTTGAATTGACTTTTTTTCTCTAGAGGCTGAACCTGGTATCAGTTACTCTGCCAAACTTAATAGGGCACAATATCTTGCTAGGTTTTACAATACCTATCTTATACTACTATGCTTATTTCACAATCGTCAGTCACATCACAGTCCTCTGCATCATATTTAATCACATTGAAAATCCAAGGAAAATTTTGTCACACTTGAAATCCATTGGGTTATATCCAGTTTGTTCCCAACTAACTGAACCATATATGTATTTTCTATTTATTGCAAAAGGTTACAAGGCATCATAGCACAGGCAGAAATGATGCAAGTTTATTTTATTTTCTAATTACGATATCTTTCCTTTATAATTAGATTCATATCTAGCATATTCCTCCTAACTTTTGGGGTTCTCTAGGTTGATTATACCCTGGAAACACTTGCATTGTGTTTTATCTGGTATGTATGTGAACCCTAATTCCATACAACTCTGATATTGGGGTGAATTTCAGCCAAAAAACCTCGAATAATAGAATGGTTCTAGCACAGGAGGAGGCCATTCAAGCCTTTGTGTCTGTGCTGACTCTCTGCAAGAGCAACTCTACTACTTCCACTCCCCATCTTTTTCCTTGTAGCCTAGCGATTTCTTTCTCTTCAAGTGCTTATCCAGTTCCTTTCAAAAGGCATAATTGAATCTGTCTGCTCAACACCCAGGCAATGTATGCCAGATCCAAACCACTTGCTGCGTAAAATTTTTTTTTTCATGTTCCAGTTGCTTTTTCACCAATCTCCTTAAAATTGGTGCCCTCTGCCAACACAGTTGTTTCTACCTATCCCATGTGATTTTGAACACCACAATCAAATGTGCTTTCAACTTTGTTCTCTAAGGTGAACGGCCCCAGCTTCTCCAATCTACCCTCATAACTGAAGTGCCTCATCTCTGGAACGATTCTTGTAATTTTTTTCTGCACCCTGTCTAAAGCCTTTACATCCTTCCTAAAGTGTGGTGCCCAGAATTGGACACAATACTCCATGGGTGGATTGGGTCAGATGGGATTTTTTTAAAATGTCAAACCTTCCTCCAGTCAGCTCCCTGCAGTTTTAATGGAGATGGGATGGTGGTGGTCCTGGCTATTAGTCCACTTGCAGGTAGGGTTGGCTGCCCTACCTGCGATTGACCTGGGGTCTCCAGGAATTGAAGATCAATCTCCAGGACACAGTTCTGTGCAACCGTGGAGAAAAATCACAGGAATGTTAAAACAGATGGGTTTTTTGTCGTTTTTTTTAAAACATTTCTCTTTACCAGATATAAAAATATTGAACATGGGAAAGAAAAGGCTGTTTGGCTGACAGTCAAGTCTCATCCAATTGCGTAAAAAGTCTTTTTGCTTTACAATTGGTGTAGGAAGGTAGTACATCACAGGGATGGATGCGTTGGCTGACTAATGGCTGGAGTGTGGGGCAAGTTATGTGATGAAACCTCCTGGAATACATTTAATTACAGTTGGCAACCCTACATGCAGGAGGTGGGTTGGCCATTTAAGTATTACAATGAGGCCAAGTTACATCAGATTTAACCAGTTTTTCAGGTGGGGTTCCCAAATCAGGAAATCTGGCAGCTGAAGGAAAGTGCGGAAAGGTGTTCCTTTACAGTGTTGCTTATGTGTATAATGAGCATAGATCAGACCGCCTTGTTTTTGGTAAGATCCGGTTAAGGACCAATAATGTTTTGTTTGAAGTAAGCAAAGTTTGAGATTCAAGACACTTTCTAAGAGAATAAAACCACAAGGTTCCATGGGTTTTGAACAAAAAAAAACTATACTGTACAAGATCAAAAGATAAAACAATTTACAATATCTATCTTATACTGTAACATTCAGGGTTGATATGAGGTATATGTGAATTTGCAGGCAAACTGTGGTCGACTATAGCACACTGCACCATAAATGACACATGTGGCCGTAACCAATCCCCCAGACGTTTTGGTCTCCAACTTCGAAGACCTCACCTTGGAATTCTCTCCAAAAGTAGCTCCAACAGAGCATGGAAGAACCAATGCACTTGTATTTATATGGTATTATTCACATCCTTGGGGCATTCCACAATGCTTCAATGCTCGTTTAATTATTTGTGAAGTGTAGTTAATTTTGTTTTGCAACCAAAGGTGGCAACCAATTTATACTGAACAAAGTGCTCTAAATAGCCAGTTAATGAATTTGGACGATGCTGACTGAGGGCTGAACATTGGCAAGGACACTAGGAAAACCCCCTACTCTTCTTTGTATAGGGAAATGGTTTAATGTCGCATTGAGCAATGTAGCTGTCCAATAGTACTGCAGTGTTGTGGCAGCCTGAACTTTGTGCTCAGGCCCTGGAGTAGGACATGACCCATAACCCTCTGCAGTTAAGCATAAGGTACTCCACTGAGCCAAACAGATACTTGTGTATTCTCATGAGCGCTAATGACACCTCAGGGAGGCTGGTTTGGAAAAAGGGATGAACTTGCACCTAATTTAGAAAAATAAATTATTTTATAATGCCATGTTTGCAATTGTACTGATACTCTTTAATATCTTCCTCGTGTTCTGTATTTTCTCTAAAGAGGAAGTACAACTGAAAATTTGAGATGTTGATCCACAATAGGTTAATTGCTCATTAATCTCCTTGTTTGTGAGATCTTGCTGTGTGTGCAGAATGACTGCCAGGTCTCTCTACATAGCAACAATAACTATTTCAAAAAGCAAACCATTATGTGTGGTGGTGTGCTTTAGGAAATTGAATGCTATGTAAAAACAAGTTTATTTAACATTTGGAAAGCACTTCAGTCTAAATTTCTTAAAGTGACATCTGAGAAAGTGGACTCTGTTGTCTTGTAACAAAATCAGAAATGTGAATGTATTCACAATTTTCCAATTGAAATAGAATATCAGTGTCTCCTCCAGTATTGTCATAGGTTGCATATGTTGGTTGTAGTTTGTATCATATATACAATTAAAAGCTTTGTGTGATGTTGTGGTGAATATGTAGCACTTGAGGTTTGGGATCAAAGTGTTTCTTGCTTTAACATTTTTTATAACACCAGAATTTAACCTGGACATTTAAAATGTCAACATTAGTTTAACTGTTTCTGGATCTTTGAAAAATGTGTTGCATGATATCTTTGATTCATCTATATCTTTGTTTGCTAGGCAGCTATTAGAATAGTGATAATATATGAAATATTGCATTTAAACATCTCAATGTATTTCCTAGTAAGTAATGTAACTTCAATAATTATAACTTTTTCATAATGGTATGTGATAAAGTCACATTTCTGAGCTCCTATTGTATATGCTTTACAGATTTTAGGAAGTTTAAGGGAATGCTGCATAATCAAAACTTATTTATCCCCTTCAGGCATGGAAGGTGGGAATCATCAACATAAACCTAGCTTAGATAAAGAAGTCTAGTTTGCATGACTGGATGCAGTATCTGTAAATAGGAAATGGCATTGGCCTACTGTGCATAGCCTCATTTTTCTACATTATGCTCTTGCATTGTTCACTTGCATTTTGTTTAGTATGCCAATAAAGAAGTTTGCATATACAGGTTTCAGGAAGTAGATATATAGTACAGTATCGTATTGGTAATGAAAAATCCTACACTATACAGACGGCCTTGAATTAGCTCAAACCATGAGTTTATGATGCTCTGGACTTGAAATCAGATTTGGTAGCTTCCTGTTACAGAGAAGGTTTAGAGTTCTGACGTATTGAAATTGTTTTTGCTCATACTGTAGTAGCCATCGGTTGATTTTTGAAGGAACTTTGTCTTTAAATATAGTGGCATTTTTTTGTAAGAAAATTTAACCTTAATACTGTAGCGACAATTACACTGGACATTAAATTTCCCACCAACTGATGTGGGAGGTGGGGTAAGAGATTTTCAGAATTCAGATGACAAGTGTAAGCACAAATCGCTTTATATTCTAAGCCATCAACTGAGCCTGGCAATCTCACTGGGCAGAGGTAATGATTTCGCCCCACTATCACAAAAACTAATGGGCGGAATTCAACAAAACTTGATACACAGGGTATGGCCCAAGGAAGAACTGATTCATTTTTGGATCTGGATCCTGGGATTTTTTTAAAGGATCTATTAACATTGGGCGATAGGGCAGTTTGACTTTTTTATTTAGAATGTTATGGACTGTTTAGCTGCAGTGATGGAATTTGTAACAGCTGTCAAAATATGAGCAGTTTTCAGAGCAGGTTGTTGGATGTGGATTGGCCTGAAGCCACCTCAGTGAGATGGGAGCTCTTAATAAAAATTTTTTTTTTTCAGCTTTGTAGTTAAAGCACCAACCAGGCAGGGAAATGTCTCAAGGAAGAGCTGCGTAATTGCCATAACATTGAGTTAACGCAGCATGGGGAAAGCCACTCAGTGCCCTCATCACTCTTATGATCTGTTTGTGTGTGTGTGTGTGTGTGTGTGTGTGTTCCACCCTTCTTTCTTCAGTCCCTCCCCTCCCCTCTTTCTTTTACTCTGCTCCCCTCAACCTTTTGTTCTACCTTTGTAAATGTCTGCTTACTCTTTCCCTGCCCTTCTTTCCTTCCTTGTGCTTTTTCACATGTAGATTTTTTTTCATTCCTGTTTCTACTCTTTTTCTCTCTCATGTGTTTTGTTCCCCTGTCACAACCTTCCCCTTCCCTCTTTCATAATATGGAAACTTGATAAAGTGAATGGAGGTTGATGGGCCATTTGTAAATTTTGTTGGGGCTATAATTTTAAAATGAGCTCTATAGCTGTAGTTGCTGTGTTCTACCAAGTCTTGAGAATCCATGTTTAACACTTTTCCTTCAGTAGTGCCTTTTATAAAACTTGCAGTTTTTGGCACGGTTTCTTAAATATTGCCGGGACTGTCATTTTGGAATCTGTCGTATAAACATTAGGGTTTCTCAATATGCATTTTAAACACTATGGTGCATTTTTATTTTAACACCTTTTCATGAAATATAAGTAAGTATTTTATCATTTTTATTGTTAAAGGCCTTAAGCCCAAAGTAAAGAATAAAACTCCTTCATAAAACACAGGGTCATTTATAGCACATACTGTATATGGTTAGCATTTTAGAAACTTTGTTGTGTATTTTTTAAATTACTGGCCATTTTTAAACACCTTGTTTCAAGGTATTTCAGCAGTATCTTTGCTAGAACTTTTGCACTGCTTAATTAACATTTTTTCATGTGGTGGAACCAATTGTACTTGTAGTTGACGTAGTATTTGAAAATTAGTTACTGATTTTAAAACTGGTGTGCCCAGTGCCTCGGTAATGCTTAACTTGAGGTATCGTGGTTATTTTAAATTGTCAACTGCAAAATTAAAATTGCATGACGCTGATGAATATAGTTTTCTTAAATTCTTAATTCAATAGCAAAATGTATTCATATAGTGTCTATATTGCAAAATATATTGATAAAATTAAAGAATCTTACAGTACAGAAGGGGACCATTCAACCCATTATCTCTTTGCTGGCTAATTAATTTACTCCTGCACCCCCAGTTTTCTCCCTAAAACTCTGCAAATTATCATTCTTCTTAGGCTGCCCCTCGGGGTCACGGATGACTTGCTTACACACTTAAAATGAGTTCTAAGGTGACTGAAGAGCCCAATGCGCAACCTACAGTTTCTGTCATCGCTGGGGCAGACGGTGGTAGGGGGAACAGGTGGGTCGCGTGTCCGAGTTGGCACGCGCTTCTTTCGCTTCAGCTAGCCCTTGGTGATGAGACTCAAGGTGTTCAACTCCTTCCCGGATGCTTTCCCTTCACTTTGGGTGGCCTTGGGCCAGGGATTCCCAGATGTCATCTTCAATGAGGCTTTGCAGGTGTCCTTGAAGTGTTTCCTCTGCCCTCCTGGGGCTCGCTTGCTGTATCGAAGCTCCAAGTAAAAGGTTTGTTTCTGAAGTCGTGTGTCAGGCATGCGGCTGGTGTGGCCCACCCAGCGGAGCTGATCGAGCATGGTCATGGTTTGATGCTGGGGATGTTGGCCTGAGTGAGAACACTGACATTGATGTGCCTACCATGCCAGTGGATTTGCAGGATCTTGCGGAGGCAACACTGGTGGCACTTCTCCAGAGTTTTGAGATGCATTTTGTACATAATCCATGTCTCTGAGCCTTATAGGAGGGCAGGTACCACTATCTGCAAATTACATAGTTCTCAACAAACGCATGTCCAATTGCCTTTAAAATTTCCTATGTAATTTGATTCCACCAGTCTTTCAGGTAGTATTTTCTTGATCATATCACAAAAGATTCGAAGACACTTTGTAGAAAGCAAAATGATACCAAGCCATAGTTGGAAGAAAAGGAAAAAAGAAACTTGGTTTAAAAAAATGTTTTTCTGAAGAATTTAAAAGGTGGAAAGAAATGAGAGGTGTAGATGTTTCAGTGAGAGCTCTGGAACGAGCTTGAAGCCTGATACCAATAGTGGTGCAAAGGGCTGTTGCGGCAGTGAAAAAAGGGCACGAGTTGGACAAATGAATGTAGAAGATGACTTGAGGCAGGAATAAGTTGCAGAGGTATACAGGTAACATAATGGAGGGTTTTGAAGATGAGGTTGTGGATTTTAAACAGCATAATGGGGGATAAGAGCCGGTGTAAGCCCTTACTGGAATTTGGTATGGAATGATATAGGAGTGGCTGCAGTTGCAAGTTATGGATGATGGGAAACAAGAAAGGGAACATTTGAAAAATTTAGTCCAAAGATAATGGAAGTGGAGCTGATCTGTTTTGGTGATGGGTAGCATGTGGATTTTAAAATTCATCCAAGGTTTTGCATGGCTTGATTCAGCTTTAATGGGATAGATTTAGCGGCCAGTAAGTCGAACGTTGTTGAGTGCTGAATGATTGCTTCTATCGCCATAATCTTTAGTTGAAGGAAATTTTAACATTTTCACTTAATGTCAGACAAGTATGTAATAGGATACAGTGTGGTGAAGTAGAGAGATTGAGTTGGGTATCAGCACCATGCCTATGGAACTTTACCATGCACCTGCAGATGACATCCTTTTAGGGGCAGTTGATAAATCTGGAAGTGACAGAATGGAGAATTGATCCTTGGGGAATTTCAGATGTGATAGCTGGGACATGAAGAGAAGCTATTGCTAGAGATATACTTTGCAAGGAGAGTCCTACAGAGCTGCTACAAATGCAAGGAGATGGAGCAGGGTAGTTTGACATAATTAAATGTTATGGAGACTGTGGAGGCAATAAGAGATAATGCACTGACGTCAGTTATTTCTGACCTTGACCAGGCTCTTACAGGACAAGCAAGGCTGACACTGGACTGAAAAGAATTGAATAAGGAGTCCTCGGAGAGAGGGACACAGAGTTAGGAGGTGATAATGCATCTTGGAGTGAAAAGGGCGGTTAAAGATTGGGCCATGGTTGGAGGTCAGAAGAAAAGTGAAGGGCACATTTTGTAAAGCAGAAGAAAAAAGGCCGTTAACAGTTGGTAGGCATGAGTACCAAGAAAGGCAATAGAAAGATTTGCATTTATATAATGCCCTTCATGACCAACAAAGTCCAAAAGTGCTTTACAGGCTAATGAAGTATTTTTGAAGTGCAGTCATTTGGCAGCTGACTTCCACAAACAGCAATGTGATAATGAGTGGACTTTTTTGTGATGTTGTTTGATAAATAATGAGCAGGACACCATGGACAATTCAACTCTTCAAAATAGTGCCATGGGATCTTATGTCCACCTGAGCAGACAGGCGGGGCCTCAGTCTAATATCTCATCTGAAAGATGAGTGAGTAAGATTTGGGTGGAAGGGAGTTGAGGAGACACAAGATGAAAGAGATGATTTTTGAGATGGCAGTAGGAGAGATGGAGAAGTGACAGTGAATTGAGATGTCTGGTATTGGTTGAGGGTGGGGTGGGTTGGTGAAGAGTGATAGGAAGCGGCAGCAGAGACAGATTTAAGGATAAAAACAAAAATAAAAACAAAAAACTGCGGATGCTGGAAATCCAAAACAAAAACAGAAACAGAAATACCTGGAAAAACTCAGCAGGTCTGGCAGCATCGGCAGAGTCTCTATAAAGTTCTTGTATTTGGTGCTAGAGCTAAGAGAAGCATTTTGTCTTGGCAGCATGTCATAGCACACAGGTAAAGTTTCCTTTTAGGTCCTTTCAATCAGTATTTTAAACCTTAACGTGGATTAATTTGGTTTTTTTTGCTGATATCCTGAAATTTGTTGATTTTCTTTGAACATCAACTCTACAACTGTAGCCAAGAAATTTTAAATCAACAAGATGGTAGGTCATTACTGCCTAATTTTCTGGAAGATAATCCTTGCAGGCAAAAGTTGCCTACCTAAACATTCTAAACATTCACTCCCTCTACCGCCAACAATGTGTACCATCTATAAGGTGCACTGCAGCAGCCCTCAACAGTTCCTTTGATAGCACCTTCCAAACCTGCAACCTCTACCACCTAGAAGGACAAAGGCAGCAGTTGTATGAAACATCACCTGCAAGCTCCCCTCCAAGCCCCACAGCATGCTGATTTGGAACTATATCGCAGTTCCTTCACTGTCACTGGGTTAACATCCTAGAACTCCCTCCCTTCTTGAACCACTGCAGTTCATGTGGTGTACCTACCAAATGCTGGTCTAGCCTGCGATGCCCATATCCTGTGAAATAATTTTAAAAACTCGAATTCCTGCTCTCAAAATATGCCTGAACCTCCAAAAGTATAGATATACATTAACTGAAGACCTGCACAAAAGATATTTCTGAAAAAAATTCATAGCCACTGAAAAATCAGCATCATGAGAATTGGTACATAATACTTCTGGACACGGTTTGGTGATGACTCTATTTTATGTCATTAATTTCATGTTATCAAAAGTTCAAACCACTGACCTTTGATTCTGCCTTCAGTTAACTCAATCTGTATATACCAGATTGCAATAAATGCAACAATATATTCTTAGGTATGCTATACTATATAATGCTGCTGTGAAGCACCTTGGGATGTTTCATTACATTAAAGGTGCTATGTAATTTTACTATAAAAGTTGTTTGTTGTATACTTTTAGTAAGCATTATTTATATTGATTGCCAACTTGGTCTCCATAGTGTAAAACTAGTTAATTTCTTAAACTTTTGTTATGTTAATGGATTACTCTAGTCTTGGGATTTTTTTTTTGTTTCATTTATTAACTAGCAGTGACCTGCAAAAAAAAGTTGCAATGAATTAGTATCTTTATTACAACAGTACCTTTTAAATACAAGATTTCTGGTTTTTCTTTCACCAAAGACTGCAACCGAGTCAAAACTACTCTCTAGAAAAAGCTTACACGAAGCTGCCTGTGTAAAAACAGGCCTAGGAATATCTATACAAATTTTGTCAAGAGCCTGGCCTTTTGTTTCTAGTCATAGAATATGAAAATGTAATTAGGAACAGATTTTTCCTGAGTTGAAAAGGCAGCTTTGCATTTGATGGACTCAATACCATTCAAGGAAAAACAGTTTCCTTGAAATCCACCAGTTATCATGTTTCTATCCTCAAATAAATCAGCTTCCTTAACTACCAATCTTGTTCCTTTACAAAATCCTTGGTCAGGATTCAAGTTTTATAGTAACATTGAGTGCTCCTTCCTTGAGTTTGTAATGTGGTATGTACATTGGAGTTAGACTTTGTAGAAACTCTGGAGGATACAAACTGTTATCATCTTCATCTATAGAATCAATGTGATGTATTTTTTTAATTCACCTAATAGCTTATTTAAAACTTTTCCATTCAAATCTAGTGAAGCTTCATTTTTATCATAAAGAGTAGCTTTCAGATAATTTGTATCAAATACATTAATGCTTTGATCATATAGGAAATTAACATACAGGAACCGGACCACTTATCCAGGAAGCTCAGGACCGGACGTGTGCCGGATTTGGAGATTTTACGGATTTTGGATCGTAGGCCTAGCATGCACTTACAATACATAACGTATGAAAAATAAAGAATAAAAGGGTTTTATTCAAATTGCTACCCAGGGCGCCAGCTTCGAATGTAGCTGGTTTTCAGGTCCTTCAGGATTTTGGGGCGTGAATAAGGGGTCCGGTACCTGTAATTTGACTCCTTGGTAAAATAATTCTCTGGTGTTTCAAGGAACCTCCCAATTTTCCATCGCCTTGTTTAAGGACTCATTCTGCAAAGATGTTTTCCTTGGGTGTTATGCTTATGTTTTCCTTCAGTTTGAAATTCCTCAATTGTGGCTATATATTGCTCTTGTTAAACAGCTTCCTACAAAATATCCCCTCACGCTCCAGGAAAAACTGGCGGGAGCTGTTGAAAATCACCTCCCAACAAAACAATTTTCCCCCTGAATACAATGTTGTTCATTAAATATTAAGTAAACTATCTACCACCAGGAAGCAAAATGTTGTCATCGCCGGAGCTTTATCCTTTTGGATAAAGCTCCCCATGGAGCGTTGATTTTCTGATAAGTTCTTCTTGGGAATTTGCTTTCAATTTGCATGTTAAAGACTCATGAATTGGTACTGGAATTTTAAAAAGCGATTGTGCTGTTGGTGCTCCAATTAGAAGAGTAGAGGCTAAGCCAGATGAAGCACACTTCAAAATGACATCTCTTTTGCCTTGTATAATACGCATGGGTGTTGTAAACACAGCTTTTTTTCCTGTTCCCTGGGACCATCCCAAAAAAAATGCTTAGCTTTCTCTTTTTGTAGCCAGTGTGGAATACCTCATCAATTCTCACCTGATCTTGTTAAATCTATCTTTATAAAGAATGCTTTTAGATTCCTCTTTCAAAATGTCAAAGTAATCTCCATAGAATAATGCATTAGCCAAAAAGGAAGCTGGCAATCCGAGGTTTGGTAAACTCATTATTGCACTTTGAGAAATTTTTCAGTGTGAGTGATACAGTGAATGAGAACAAGCTGTTTCTCCTTCAGTATGATTTTTAAAAGTCTTCACTCATTGCCTGCTTAAATATATTCCATAGCGCAAGAGGATCTTTAGGATTACTAAAAACATAAATACTGTAATAGTGAAAAGTGATGTAACTGAGAAGGGGTTGAATGCAGAATTCCATCTAATAAGTTCACATTCAAAATCATTATTCAAAAGACCTAATCCAATCTCTGCACTCCTGTATGTAGAACATACTTTCTGTTCATCATTCAGTTAACAGATTCTAGAACAATTTACATGCACCCTTAGCATGTATATTCCTTGGAAAAGCACATGCATCCATTTGGACAGTGGGAGGAGAAACTCCGCATTCAGTTACTTTCAAAAGTCCGTGTATGGATGTTCCTATCGCCATGCCCATTTGGCAGCATATAAGGACCATCTCAATTGGGAAAGTTTATCCTTGTAGTAGCCTTCACCCCCATCTGATTAATGCTCCCTGCCTTTGCCACTCAATCTCCAGAGAGTGCACAGCATGCAAGGAACATTGGTAACAAAGCAACTGCACCTGCTGCTAGAAAAACAAGCTATTATGAGAATGTATAAATTTAAATGAAGCCTCTTAATAGAGCGGAAGCTTATTTATATGTGATTCAAGTGTACCTAGCATCTCATAATGAAATATACCCAATTAGGGTATATTTAGGCCATAGCATTTTCACCTCTAATTCATGCTATTTTGGCACAATTCACTTGTGTATATGGAAATGGAACAAATGGAAAAAATAGATATTTGATATCTCAGGCTTTATAGTTTGGCCCTTTATACTACAGGTCTTGTCTTTCTGACCCAGTGCAACTTTGAGCTTTCTGATCATTTTCATTTATATATTAAGGTGTGGGGTGGGAATTGATGTGGGGAAGAGTGATCTTCTTATACTCCATTTTCCTTGTGTAACACCTTTTAATATAGAACATTAACGTAGAACAACTGTAATTCCAGAAACACACACAAGTGATGTTTTTATGCTGCTAATGGGTGACAATGGGGAAAATAATAGTTCCTAGCAGTGACATTACAGCCTGATACACACACATTTAGTGGCAAAATAACTGACCTTTAATTTTATTCTTCTTTTCACACGTGGAGTTTTGTCTGTGGTTAGTATAGATACAGAGAGGTTTGTGTATTGTAGTCTCATTGATGAAGATTGCATATAGTTGCCATTGATATAAATGTTTGCAGAATTTGTATCTGCTCCTGCTCGCATTCTCCCACTTACAATATGCATTTCAAGACTGTGACTTTGACTCACCATGCTGGAGAATTGTTAGCTCATTATATATATAAATAATTGTTTAATAACCGTAAGCTTTCTTCGTATTTTACAGGTTTAACTACCGTTCCACACATTATCTTGCATCCCATGGGTTCTACGATTTTCTAAACTGGTTTGATGAAAGAGCATGGTATCCTCTGGGAAGAATAGTCGGAGGAACGGTAAGATTACATACAGACTTTTAAAAATTCATGTTAACCAATGTAAGCTATTGAATTAAAATTTTGTATTATGACTGCTGTTACATTTTTGGGTCGAGTGAAATTGTACCACCAAATGAAGATGCAGTATATGGTGGTTTGGGGAGGGAAAGAGTACCAGCAGAAAATGTGCTTTGAGGTAATTTTCATCAACATATTTTAAGAAGAGAACTAGTAAATTGCCTGTGGTGTTGTTGATGGTAGGTTTTTTTAAAATGTATTTTTAATGGCATTTGACAGGCCTGCAGTGAAGGGTATCATAGCAGCAATTTTTGTAGGCCGTGCACAGTGGGCATAAGGACTAGAGGCCAGAAGTTTTTCTGAGATGGCCCAGGCTGTGTGGCGCTGAGGCAGATGGGCAATAGCCAAAGTTAGGTGTGCAGTTGCAGCCTGAAGGCAAAGTTTTAAACTTTTTTCAGGTGGCTAGGTAGGAAAGATTAATGAAGATATGAAAGCTCAAAAATCTTACGGCACTTAGTTTAGGAAACTATAGAGAATGAGAAGTTGGGTGGAATTTTGCTTTTATCTTTGGGGAGAGAGGTACTCACTTCTAGAATCTCTCCAGGAATTAAACTGGTTCAGTGAAGTCCACCATAGACCAGATGGTGTATGGAACATTCATTTAATATCTTTGCCATTCCTAACCACCATAATAGTGGGACAGTGCTGCACTAAAACACTCAATAGGCCAAGTGGAAACAATGGGCTCATTTTCTTATTCATTGCTTCCTTTCATCCTTTGTATAAGAATCAGTGGCCCAGCTTTCACATAATTAAGATTTCCATTCGCACCAGAGTTTTCATCCATTATCCACTAGGATGCAAAAATTAGGAGAAAATTATATTGAGAAAATTACCTTTCCATTCTATTGACCACTATTCCATTCTTCAGTCTTCATTCAGGGTTTATAAAGAATCGTAACAGATAGTATTAACATTTTCTAAGTCCTCTTATCTATATATCCATAAGAGTTGCTTCTAAGTCAGAGTGTTTTGATTCATTTCCTGCAAAAAGGGGACTGTAACCCAATACTAACCAAGTTCTAAACTATTAGAAACCCAAACTGCAAGAAATGTAATGGTGAACAACAGAACGAATTTGAACAGTGAAAGAGCACAAAAGACTTTGAAGTTTCAATGGTTCCAAGTGAACACCAGGTACAAGTTCACTTTTTCGTCCCCTGTCAAAATAAATTTTGAACAGTTGTTTGGCATTGACTTAACACTAAATGAAACATTGGGAGAGAAGAAAAGAGCCTAAGAGTAAATGCTTTGCATTCAAAATACTGTGCTTTTCTATGAAAATTATTCACCATCAGAAATGACATTTCAAACACCAGCGGTTGACAATGGGAGGGCACTTAGGGTTTCCACTTTCATCCTTGTGAGGACATTTGATTAAGAATTTTGTGAACAAATCCAAGTTTCAGTTGCTAAATTAATAGATGACTTTTGCAATGCAGTTATACAGGGGCATATCTATTCATATATCATACTTCAAAAGCCCCCTTAAGCTTGGTGGTGCTGTGTTCTAAAACGGATTCTCGAGAAGGTTTCAAGAGGTCCACCAAAAATATCCAGAGATGTAATAATAAACCAATCAAACTCTTGAATCGTGACAGGTAATAGCTAAGATGCCTAGTCCATCAAGGGATGCAGAGTGAATCAGAGTCGGGGTCTCTGTGTTCGCACAGGTTTTGGTTGAAGAGGACAGCTCAAGCTTGTCCACTCACAAGGCAGCGACAGTAGTTGGCGTTTGGACACAGCGCACGGAGGGAGACTCTGGAAGGAGTGGCAAGGGTAGGACAAGGTGATGAGACGCTTTGTCCTTGCCTGGTGAACAGCACTGAGAATCTCAGAGGAGCAGTGAGAGCGACCGAGACTGTGATTTAACTCTTCATTCTGTTTCCCCAGTGATGTGATTGTGTGTCAAATCAGTTGACAAAATTCTCCAATGTATCCATATTTCCTTCATGCTCTAATTTTCTTCGTTCCGTCTTGCACAAGTGATTTCACTTTCCCCTCCACCCTTCTTTCTCTGCTCTTCAATTTTATTTTTTATTTTTCACGTGTTCTGTCTTGATAATTTCATGGGGCTTTAAGAGTTGTCATGCCACCAAATTGCAACCTCTGTAGGTTATGACATTTGTGTTTGCAATGTTCTTAGAGAACTAGACCCAGAAGCAGGAAGAATCTCGGGGCAACATGGGTAAGTCAGGACGTTGTTAGTGTTTGTGGAATGAAGCCCCATTCTGCACCCAGATTTGTAGTAATATGAAATTAAGTGACCAAGTTCCAGTCTATATGAATTGATTTATAAATTATAAGCGCATTTCCTACTCCAAACCCACACCCTTGCTGCATCATCAATAAAGCAGCTGTACTTAAAATTGCAAACCAGGACAAGGTTTATTTTTATGTTCATGAAGCACCAGCAGGCAAGTGTTAGGCCCGTGCAGAATGCTTGCAGTTATTGCACAAAAGTCCAAAATTTGGAATAACGTTAGTTTTTGGAGACAGCTCCCTCTTTCCCCAGTACTGGTGCCACTGCCCTATGAATCAAAACCCATTTCTCCCAAACCAATCTTTGAGCGATGCATTCAACTCTCTAATCTTATTTACCCTGTGCCAATTTGCTTATGGTCAGGTAGTAATCCAGAGATTATTACTTTTTTGGTTCTGCTTTTTAATCCAGTTCCTAGTTGCTCATTCTCCCTCATCAGAACCTCCTTTGTCTTATCTATGTCATTGGTACCCACATGGATCATGACAATTGGATCCTTCCTCTCCAGCCCTGAGGAGATGGCCTTAATCTTGGCGGGGAACACAGCCTTTGGGACTAACACAGAGAACAGTATCGAATCCCTCTAACTATACTGTCCCTAATAACAGCCACATTCCTTCTTACTCCACCCCGCGCCGCCCCCCGCGCCCACGGTGCCGTGGTCAGTTTGTACAACCTCCCTGTAGTCCCTGCTCTCATCTACACAAGATGCACATTCCTTGAACCTATTGGACAATTGCAGGGGCTGAGGGTCCTCCATTGCTACCATCTAGATCCCCTTGTAGTCACACCCTCTTGTCCCAGACAATGAGGCAAATCTGAAGTACCTGGCCTAAGGGGTGTGATTGCCTCTTGGAAGAAAGTGTCCAGTTAACTTCCCCTTTGCTGATGCATCAGTGTACAAAGCTTGGACTCTAGATCATCAACTCTGAGTCAAAGTTCCTCAAGCTGCAGCCACTAGTGCAGATGTGGCTGCTGTGGATCACACTGATGTCCACCAGCAACCACATGCTACAGCTGCAACACATCACCTGCCCTACCACCTTTATTGTGTTTAATTTAACAAAATAGTTTTCAAGTTTAGAAATATCACTTAACTGTTCTCTGTAGTTATAGTAATTTAACTAGATAAGCTATAAGTTTAATGCAACACCTGTATCTCCCCATACAGGTTTGAACTACTGCACATGTTTAGAGGGATAAAGTCTTAATTCATCAAACAACCGCCTAATTAAAGCCTTGAATGCTCAGCAGCTTCTGGAGACTGAACAAAAGATATACAAGGCTGTACCACCTCCTCCCTCTGCACTGAATTCCCACCCGCACCAAATTCCCAAGTTAACACTTGCACCTCATTGCACTCAGGTCCCATCACACTCTGTGCTGCCACAGAGAATAGTGCTGAAAGCTTGTTTTTCAGATTGGAAAAAGTGGTGTTCCCCAGTGGTCGGTACCAGGACTACTGCTTTTCTTGCTATATGATAATGACTTGGACTTCGGTGTACAGGGCACTTTTAAAATTTACAAATGACACAAAATTTGGAAGTATAGTGAACCGTGAGGAGAGTAGTGAGAGATATCCAGAGGACATAAGCTGGTGGAATGGGAGCACATGTGGCAGATGAAACAAGTGATGCATTTTGTTAGGAAGAACGAGGAGAGGCAATATGATCTAAAAGGTACAATTCTAAAGAGGTACAAGAACAGAGACCTGTGGGGAAGGAAGTGAAGATATTAGAAAGGTTGCATAAAATGTTTGAGAGAATGATTCCAGGAACTATAGGCTTCAGTTACAGGGATAATGGAGAAGCTGATCTTGTTCTCTGTTGAGAGGAGATTTGATAGAGGTGTTTGAAATCATGGGGGTCTAGACAGAGTAGGTAGGAGGAAATGGTCAAATGGCTCAAATGGAGGGGTCAAGAACCAGAGAATACGGATTTAAGGTAAATGTCAAAAGAAGCAACAACATGAAGAAAAACTTTGTGCTGCAAGAGGTTAGCATCTGTAATGCACTGTCTGAGTGTGGTGGAGGTGGATTTCAGTTGTGTCTTTCAAAATGGAATTGGATAAGCACCTAAAGAGAAAAGAAATAGCTGGGCTATGGAGAGTGGGAATAGCAGTCACTCTTCTCTGCATTAAATTTAATCTGTCATGTGTCTACCCATTCTAAGAGCCTCCTTGAAGGCTGTCACTATCCTCCTCATAGGTCAAAATACTTCCAAGTTTGTGTCATCTGCAAATTTGGAAAATGTGCCCTGTACACAGAAGTCTCGGTGATTAATATAGATCGAGAAAAGTAGCTGTTAAAAACAGGTCTCATTTGCCTGTTTAGGCAAAGGAGAATGGAGTTTTCTGGTTTGCTGGCCTTTCTCAACAACGGACACTTGAGAAATGGTCAATGTTCTTGCTATGTGTGGAATTAATGCCAGGTTTTCTCATGCAACACGTCTCTTACGTAAAGTGCTTTGGAAATTGTCTATTGATTATTTGTTACTGGGCTAGTAATCCAGAGAACCTATTTTCAAATCGCATCATGGCTGATTGAGACTTTGAATTTGGTTTTAAAACAAAATCTGGGGAGAAGAAATGCTGGTTTCCATAGAAGTGACAATGAAGCTCTTTAATTTCACCAATATCTTTTAGGGAAGGAAAGGTGCTGCCCTCACCCAGTCTGGCCGATGTGATTCCAGTTCCATACTGGCTAACTCTTAACTCCTCTCTGAATTAGAGTTGAACAATAAATGCCAGCCTTGCCTGCGATGTCCATATTCCAAGAATGAATTCAAATATAAAGATGAAGTGTTCAAGAATTGAACCTAAAGTGTGCGAGGCTGAGGAATGAGTATTTGGAATTGCAGATGGCAGATTGAGCAGAATTGACTAAAGTAGTAGTTAAGCACAAGTAGGGAAATGAGTGCTTTAAAAAATAGCAATTGTGTGTAAATTCTTGATGTATACAAGGGAAGCAGAGAAAGAGTGGAGAAAAGAATGTGGCCTTGTTTTTAAAAATGAAAAGTAAGGAAGACTAATTGAACAGGCAACCATATTTCAGAAAATACAGAAGGAGCAGTAAATGGTTTTGAAGAAAGGAGACGGAAGATTTATCTCAAAGAAATAAAGGTTAAAGTTCAAGGATCTAGCAGAAATAGTAATCGTGTGAATGCATATGTGCCAGTGAGAACACAAAAAATAAATTGTTAGCAAAAGAACACAAGAATAAGAGCACACCGAATGACAGAAGTCAAACAATATTGCTCATTGCTTTTCCTAGATTCACCTTTGTCCTCTGATAATTAGCAGAGTGGACACATGCACAATATGGAGTAATGTCACTCGGTTGCAATCTGCACTTTATCCTCAGTAATGTAATGTGAAGTACATAACTGAATTTTAAATTTCAGTTAAATGCTAACACTTCCATCTGATTCCTGTGAACCAGAGACAGATCCGAGTGGAAACGTCTGCTTAGTGCTGAGGTTTTAGTCTATGGTGCAGTGTGGGAACCAATTAATTTTCACTGACATACCTAGGCTAAAGGCCATAAATACAGGACATCCTGAAGTTGACAAATGAAAAGAATAAGCTAGAGCTTGAATTAACTGTGTACCTTAAGGTTTTAAGTTTCTAAACTTTAGGAGAAAGCAAAGACCCTGGGATTTTAAACCACTTGTCTGCCTTTTAAATGCTATTTTTAAACTTCCCCCCTCACACTTCTCGCTTACGGTATTTAGAGAAATATGTTGTAATTGATCTTAGCAGACTAATTTTGTTCAAAGTAATTACACTTTTAATAAAAGTAAATCATGGTTTTACCAGAAATCCCTTAAGTATCAATTTTCTTGTTGACCTAAGGTTCTTGAGCTATGTCTCGCTCCAATCAAAATGCACTGACTCCTGACACCGATTGAAAGCCTTATTTGCATTTGTGCATTGAAGGCAGTGATTTCATCATAATGATGTCAGGAGTTAGAAGCTCCCCTTTGCAGCACATGTGAGGGAAGTGCTCCCCTACAGTTGCAGTATCAGTAGGTGCTGCCTTCAAAATCATTCTCAATCAAAAATGGGAGTATTGGAAGATCGCCTGCTAAACAGGGGAAGTTGCCATACTGACTTGAAATTTGCCCCAGGGTCACTCAACCCAGGAAACTAAAATGACATGCTTAGAATGCAATTGCCCCACTGTACATCATGGTTTCCTGAAGACATAAGGTTTTTAGAGTAGCTCTCTGATAGGTGTTCAAATGTTTCAGCTATGATGTTCACAATGCGACACTAATTGAGGGAACCGAGCAGCAAAGGAGACCTGACCTGATGACCACCCAATAGAAATTTTTTTTTTTTAAAAGTGAAAACAATTTATTGTCAGGGGAGTATTTTGCAGAAATAACATCTCCCCTAAGACTTTTCTTCATCTCCAAGCAATTTGACAATTTTCATTTGTGGTGTAGAAGTTCAAGTACCACTAAGTGTTTCAAAACCCACTCTTATTATTTTTAGTCTGGCTACAGACCATGCTGAACGTTGCTATAAAAGTGAACCTATATAGACCTGCAGTAACACTGCAGTCAGAGTCCCAAAAGTGCAATGACTTGACTTATAAGCCTACTCAGAAAATTCATTTTAATTAGTAAATAAATTTCAACACATGTGAGATATTACTTTTTGGTAAGAAAAATAAGTTTACATATCACTTGGAAAATAATTAAATGAGTTAGAGGAGCAAAGGAATCTGGGAGTACAAATATACAGATCACTAAAGTAGTGATGCTAGTTAATAAGGTTATTAAAAAAGCAAACCAATCACTTGGGCTTATTCCTAGACATTTAGAAATGAAAAATAGAGAAGTTCTGCTAAACATGTATCGAACCCTCTTTAGATCATAAGACCATAAGACATAGGAGCAGAAATTAGGCCATTTGGCCCATCGAGTCTGCTCTGCCATTCAGTCATGGCTGATAAGTTTCTCAACCCCATTCTCCCGCCTCCTCCCCGTAACCTTTGATCCCCTTACCAATCAAGAACCTATCTATCTCAGTCTTAAATACACTCAATGACCTGGCCTCCACAGCCTTCTGTGGCAATGAATTCCATAGATTCACCACTCTCTGGCTAAAGAAGTTTCTCCTCATCTCTGTTCTAAAAAGGTCTTCCCTTTACTCTGAGGCTGTGCCCTCGGGTCCTAGTCTCTCCTACTAATGGAAACGTCTTCCCCACGTCCACTCTACGCTATCCAGGCCTTTCAGTATTCTGTAAGTTTCAATCAGATCCCCCCTCATCCTTCTAAACTCCATCGAGTATAGACCCAGAGTCCTCAAACGTTCCTCATATGTTAAGCCTCCTTGGGAGTACTGAGTATGGTTTTGATTGCCACATTATAAAAATGATATCGAGCCATTGGAGAGGATGCAAAAATGATTTATAAGTAAGATACCACAAATGAAGGTATACTTCTCAGAAAGGAATGAACAAGGTGGGGCTTCTTTGTTTTCTTGGAAAGAGAAGGCTGAGGGATGATCTATTAGAGATCTTAAAAATTATGAAAGTAGACATATTCCCACTTTGGGGGAGAGTGAAACTGGCGGCCATAAATATAAGGTAGTCACCAAGAAAGCTAATAAGGAATTGAGAAGGAAGAGAGTGGTGAGAATGTAGAATGCTTTATCACATTGATTAGTTGAGGGAAATAGTTTCATGCATTTAAAGGATAAAGTGGAAAGGGAGAAGGGATAGAGGACTATGCTGATGAGAGTTAGAAGAGGAAGGATGGCAGGAGGCTCGAGTGGAACATACAACCTCCATGGACTGTTGAATGGCCTGTTTCTGTGCAATATATTCTATGTAATACGTGAATTGCTTTAAAGTAGAATTTGGGATCAAGGAACAACTGTGAAAGCACAAATCCTGCTCATGCACTGCTATCATTTGTTACCAAACCAGCCCGTATTCAATACAGGCCAGTGCTGGAAGCAACAGGTATCTTGAGCTGGGAAGTAAATTGGGCTTAAGAACTGTCATTCATATTTTATCAAATCACTTGCAAATGAGGAGCTTGATGTTTGTTACATTAACAGCTGTCTACTGGAGTTAGCAGTATATTCAGACATGCCAGTATAATAGAAAATTAAAATGTTACATGGCTAATTGAATCTTGAGCAGTGGCTTCATAAACTATGTATAGAAAAATGAGATAAAAGCAAAAAAACTGCGGATGCTGGAAATCCAAAACAAAAATACCTGGAAAAACTCAGCAGGTCTGACAGCATCTGCAGAGAGGGATACAGTTAACGTTTCGAGTCCATATGACTCTTCACCAGAGCTAAGGAAAAATAGAAAAGAGGTGAAATATAAGCAGGTTTAAGGGGGGGGTGGGGACAGGTAGAACTGGATAAAGGGCCAGTAATAGGTGGAGATTGCCAAAAGATGTCATAGACAAAAGGACAAAGAGGTGTTGTGGGTGGTGATATTAGCTAAGAAATGTGCTAATGGTGACATTAAGGGTAGAAAGCAGGACGAGCAAGGGACAGATAGCCCTAGAGGGGGTGGGGTGGGGGGGAAGGGATCGAAATAGGCTAAAAGGTAGAGATAAAACACAGGATGGAAATACATTTAAAAATAATGGGAATAGGTAGGAAAAGAAAAATATATATAAATTATTGGAAAAGGGGGATCGGAAAGGGGGTGGGGATGGAGGAGCGAGTTCATGATCTAAAGTTGCTGAATTCAATATTCAGTCAGAAAGGCTGTAAAGTACCTAGTCAGAAGTTGAGGTGCTGTTCCTCCAGTTTGCGTTGAGCTTCACTGGAACATTGCAGCAGGCCAAGGATGGGCATGAGAGCAGGGTGGTGTGTTGAAATGGCAAGCGACAGGGAGGCTTGGGTCATGCTTGCGGACAGACCAAAGGTGTTCCGCAAAGCGGTCACCCAGTCTGCGTTTGGCCTCTCCAATGAAGAGGAAATCGCATTGGGAGCAGCGAATGCAGCCCTCAAATGTGTTCATTGTACCCTTAAATATACCATAGGCATATTAATTTCTGTATGGATGTATCCCTGATTATACAATGGCCTTCTAATCATGTGTGTATACTCATGTATAATAACTGCATAAAATGCAAATCTAAGTTTTGAGAACCTAATAAATGAGTTTCAGTAAATTTTAAGAAGATTTATTACTTCCCCACTCACTAAATGCCTAAATGATAAAGCAACTTGTTTCCAAGTCTCTGCTGCTGTTCTGAAGCAGGCTGCCAACATGTGAATGTGAACAGTCCAATGAAGAACGCTCGCCAGTCGGATGTCAGCTGACTTTGATTCAGCATTTCCCTATGGTGACTGAGTCAGAATCTGTAAATCTTGAGGATAGTGAACTCAACCTTGGCCTGTTGCTATGGTGCAATGTGCTGTGTTAGGTTTGCCTCATGTTGTATCCTTGCATCTGCTACTTGACAAACTTCAAAACAGCAGTTGGGAACTTGCCATATCCAGAAACTCTTGCCAATTTGTATCTTTCATTCAAATGTTTGCTTGTGCTATTACTGATAAACAAGTTTGAACAGCCTAATTTTGCATTTACACATTCTCATCACTAATCACTGTTAACTGGATTATGTTGCAAGAATTTGCAAATTACCAGGTAATGGTTTGAAAATCATTGCTTTAAAAAAAAACTTACATAGTCTTCATGTTTAATTTTACTTTTTGAAGTGTTGAAGGTCTGACTTGATGTTATTTAAGTCGCCCTTAGTGATTTTTTTAAACATCTTTCAAAGTGCAAATAGTTTTATTCACAAGATATTAAAAATAAACTTCATTTTTAAGAAGCGTTCCAAAAAGTGATACAAGTATTCAGAAGGATTGTAAAAGGCTGAGAGGGATGGTTTTGCCTGGTATGTGCCAGCATAGACATGTTTGACCATGGTAAAGCCTATAAAAGGTTGAAAGAAGGAGCCTGGTACATATTTGCAAGACTGGCCCTTTGTGTCAATTCCAGACTTGGCAGTAGCTTTATCAGCTTGTCCTGACTGCTAGTCGTACTCAGAGTCATAGTCATAGAGGTCTACAGCACAAAAAAAAGCCCTTCGGCCCATCAAGCCTGCGCCGGTTAAACAAGTACCAAACTATTCTAATCCCAGTTTCCAGCACTAGGCCCATAGCCTTGTATGCCATGGCATCGCAAGTGTACATCCAGATACTTCTTAAATGTTCTGAGGGTTTCTGACTCTACCACCCTTTCAGGCAGTGAGTTCCAGATTCCCACCACCCTCTGGGTGAAAAAATTCTCCCTCACCCATCCCCTCAACCTCCTGCCCCTTACCTTAAATCTATGCCTCCTGGTTATTGATCCCTCCACCAAGGGGAAAAGTTTCTTCCTGTCTACCCTATCTATGCCCCTCATGATTTTATACACCTCAATCATGCCCCCCCTCAATCTCCTCTGCTCCAGGGAAAATAACCTCAGTCTATCCAATCTCTCCTCCATAATTAAAACTCTCGAGCCCAGGCAACAGCCTGGTAAACCTCCTCTGCACTCTCTCTAGTGCAATCACATCCTTCCTATAATGCGAATTCCAGAGCTGCACGCAATGCTGTAGCTGTGGCCTAACCAGCATTTTATACAGTTCCAGCATAACCTCCCTGCTCTTATATTCTGTGCCTCGGCTAATAAAGGCAAGTATCCCATATGCCTTCGTAACCACCTTATCTACCTGCCCCGCTACCTTAAGGGACTGGTGGACATGCACACCAAGGTCCCCCTGATCCTTGGTACTTCCCAGGGTCCTACCATTCATCGTGTATTCCCATGCCTTGTTTGTCCTGCCCCAGTGTATCACTTATCCGGATTAAATTCTGTTTGCCACTGATCAGCCCATCTGACCAGCCCATCTATATCCTCCTGTAATCTAAGGCTATCCTCCTCACTATTTACTACCCCAACAATTTTCGTGTCATCCATGAATTTTCTGATCAACCCTCCTACATTCAAGTCTAAATCGTTTATATATACCACAAACAGCAAGGGACCCAACACCAATCCCTGTGGAACCCCACTGGACACAGGCATCCAGTTACAAAAACACCCCTCGACCATCACCCTCTGCTTCCTGCCACTCAGCCAATTCTGGGTCCAATTTGCCAAATTACCTTGGATCCCATGGGCTCTTACCGTTGTTATCAGTCTCCCATGCGGGGCCTTATCAAAAGCCTTGCTGAAGTCCAAGTAGACTACGTCAAATGCATTGCCCTCATCTACACACCTGGTCACTTTTTCGAAAAATTCAATTAAATTGGTCAGACATGACCTCCCATTAACAAAACCATGCTGACTGTCCTTGATTAATCCCTGCCTCTCCACGTGTAGATTAATTCTGTCCTCAGAATTGCTTCCAAAATACTGGGTATCAGTGAAGTGCTTCCTGTATATGGAGCTGTTAGAATGAAATGGCATACAGAAAGCCTACATAGGCTTTGGAGTTGATGCAAATTCGTTACATCTGTTGCCTTCAAAATGTCATAATGAGCCACTGCTGAAATGTATACAAGGAATCTTGTTAAAATTTAGGAGGGCGAGTAGTTTGGAGAGATTAGCATGAAGATATCAGTTATTACATCAGTCACAAACCAGCATGCTACTTTGCCGATGCACTAATCTGTTTGTGGAGGCTTCTGAAATGATGTTTAGAATTTTAAGGATACTGTTTGAAGCATATGTTGACCTCAAGCCCCAGTGTGTGTGTTTCAGGTTAAGCAGTCATGGGGATGGAGGTTGGGGAGATGGGTTTTTCACACAAGTTGAACCACATTTCACTATAACTGGTCAGTGCTATTGTCAACGATGGCCACGGCCCAAATTGTGTTGGGCATCTCAAAGTCGGTAATTTAGATTCCCCTGATTCAATTAATTCCACAAAATTATGAATTCCATCCACTTTCCTTTGCCCGCACTATAGGCAACTATTCCTTCAACTACCTAAACCTGGAATTCCTTCCCAAACCCCTGCCGTACCACCCTTTTTTTCAATGCTCCTTAAAACTACCTCATTGGCCAAGCTTTTGGTCTTCCGACCTAAAATCCCGTGGCTCAGTGTCATTCTGTCTGAATACTCCTGTGAAGCTCCTTTTGATGTTTTACTATGTTTGTGTCCTTATTATGGATTCAGTTTCACAATGCCTTTAGGAGTTGTGCTGTAATATTTTTTAAAAAGCACCAGGCTTACTTTTAAATGTTTGAAGCAGTTTAAAAAAAAATCAAATCTGTAGGTTAGAGATATTTAGTTAACTTAAAACTCCTCTATATAATTAACAAATGTATCTTTTGTCTCCGTGCAGGTGTATCCTGGCTTGATGGTGACGGCAGGCTGTATACACTGGATTTTGAATACGCTTCATATAACAGTCCACATCCGGGATGTCTGTGTCTTTCTAGCACCTGTGTTCAGTGGTCTTACAGCAATATCAACCTTTCTTCTCACTAAGGAGCTCTGGAACCAAGGGGCAGGACTACTTGCTGCCTGCTTCATCGCCATAGTACCAGGCTATATATCACGATCAGTAGCAGGCTCATTTGACAATGAAGGAATAGCTATTTTTGCGTTACAGTTTACATATTACCTGTGGGTAAGTCATCCATATAAATATAACTTAAATCCAGAGAGTGATTTTCATGTAAAATCAATAAGCTCTTTTTTTGGGTGAGGTGGTAGTGCTGGTGGGAGGTGGGTGGAGCTGAAACCACTCTTAAAATGGCACCAACCATCTAAATGTTAGGACATTTTGTTTAAATGAAATGTTCCCAGTTGGCACCAAAATTGCATTGTAAATTAGTATGGAAAAACATTTGTGTTTCCCAGGTTGTAACCGAAACACTACTTGTGGGTTGAGATTAATTCGATACGATTCGTTTTTATTACTCTAATGGATGTTCAAGGCCATCATGGTAATTTTGTTTAATTTAAAACCTGAATATCTTACTGTAATTTTAAGTTCAAGAACTGGGCAACTGCTCAGGTCAGTTTTGATGTTTATAGCTGGGAATGATAAACATGATTAAGAACATTTCTGATTCTTGAAGGTGAAAATGCTCTTAAGAGAAGGGAACTTGGTGATGGCTAGGTGAAATGGGCAGGATACCCTACAGGAATGGCTAACACTTCAGATTCCTAACCATCTCTAAACAAATTTTTGTTTTGTTTCATAAGTTTATTGTCCAAGTTTTAAGGGTCATTTTTTTTGCAATCCTGGTAAAGTGGCATCAAGTGAAGCTAAGTACACCAGCAAAGCTGGCCAAAAGCTAAATGTTCACAATTTTCAGAGTTAGTCCATTTAAAACATTATCACAAGCTCTTAGACCCTTTGGATCACAAGCTAACCTAATCTGGATGCGGAAAATCTAGCTATTTCAGTTTCCAAAGATGTGCCAATTAAAGATACTGCTGAACAAGTAAATGGCTGCATTTGTAGGCCTTTAAGGCTCAAAAAGCATGAACGCATTTGTAAGTCTTCACCAAGGCTGGGCAAAGAAGGGTGAAAAGTAGTATTTGGCAGTGGGAGACTAGTAATCCGGAGGCCCAGACTAAGGATCTGGGAGCATGGGTTCAAAACCCACCATGGCAGTTGGTGGAATTTAAATTCAGATAATAGAAGTCATGAACATAATCCTAGTCTCAGTAATGGTGACCATGACAACTATCATTGTTGTAGAAACTTGTCTGGTTCACCATGTCCTTTAAGGACATAGCCATCATTATTTGGTCTGGCCTAAATGTGATTCCAGGCCTACAGCAATGTGGCTGACTCTTAACTGCTCTCTGAAATGGCCTAGCAAGTCACTCCGTTGTATCACACTGCTACAGAAAAGTTGAATCACTTTTCCACATCCACAGCACAGACAACACTACCTTCCACATCACTGCTGGGGGAGAAAATGGGATATAAAGAAACTTCCTGTAAACTTCATGTATGTAAACCACAAAGTAATACATGAGGATGGGAGCTACATCAGTATTGCCAGGAGGGTGGGGGAAGAAATCGCTCTGTGCCAGGACTGGTTTAGTGTTGCAGCACTGCACCAAGTGCTTCTCTTAATTCTGCAACTCAACGTGTTTTCGTCGTCACCAACACCAAGCCCTGTAGGACTTCACCCAGTATTATATGGCCTGTACCGTATTGCATAGAAGTTCAAAGTCTATATTTTTACAATTATTTTTCAGTTCTAGTGGATATTGTACATAACTTTCACATCTGCCTATTAAAGTTTTCTGAAATCCTATTAAGACTAATACATATGTCTGATTTCAGAGTTCTTCAGCTGACTGTTAGGAACTGCTTGAATTCCAATCTTTAAGGTGTCATCGGACCCTTGTGATGAGTTTAATTGCTATCTTATTAAACCACCACCAGCCTTCTATTCTCTAATTCACAAACTGATGTGATTGTCGGTTTTCACATAGGGCAAACTCTGGCCATGAAGCAACACATAAATGCAAGATTTCACTTTTGTCCCATAGTCATGCACATAAGTCAAAAGATATGTTGCTATTTACTGGAATGGGGGTGGCCGGCATTTTATCAAATTGATTTATAAATTTATGTTGGTATATCGATTGAAGATTTCAATTATATTTCAATTCTCTTTAAGATAAGACAAGTAGATCTCCTAATTTTTATTTTTAGTGGATTATAACTGGCATTTAAGGAGGTGGCAAAATGTCTTAAATCAAAATTACGTCAGTTTCTTCAGAATAAATTTCCAGTCCCTATTCAAACTTTGAAAGCTACTTTTGCTATCCTTTACCCTCTACTACTTATGGTTTTGTACCTTTTGTAACAAACAAAATGTTGTGACTGGATAGATCAGAAGTTAGTGTCCCATCCTCCTGAAGTGTGACCAAGCTGGTAAGAAGTTTGAAAAAAGTGGCCTAGTTTCATACATATTGACCTTAATCCAAAAAAACTAAAGATCTTCTATCACTTTGGTGCAAGAAGTCTGGTAAAATTTTATGTTCTACTGCTCAGAAAAAGGATTGCTGTTTTTCTTTTTACAAAAGTATTAACATTAACAGGAGGTTTGAATGTATTAAGACAAGAAAACTAGTGTGATAGCAAAGTGCTTGCTACTGGACTAGTAATCCAGAGGCCTAAACTAGTGATCTAGAGATTGACTTCAAATCCCACTATGGTAGTTGGGGAATTTAAGTCAGTTGGATAAATCTGGAATAAAAAGCTAGTGTTGGTAATGGTGACCATGAAACTACCGGATTGTTGTTAAAAGTCCAACTTGCTTCCTTTCCTAAAAGTCATTAGTGAACCCACCGCCCTTGCCCAGTCTGGCCTAAATGTGACTTCAGACTTACAGCAATGTGATTGATCCTTTAACTGTCCTCTGAAATGAACTAGCAAGCCACTCAGTATAAAACAAAAGCTACAAAAAGCTATAATGCATGCAAACTGCAGTGGTGCAAAAGTTGACTCATAACACTGACCTTGAGGGCCATCGAGGAAGGGCAATAAATGCTGGCTTTGCCAGCAACGCGCTCATCCTATGAATGAATTGAAAGAAAATTCTCATTTTGTAATGGATTGTATAATTTTGTTTTTTGGACACAATTTAAAGACTGTCACTTGGTGGAATAAAATTTTCTTTCCCAAACTTCAAAGTGACCGTATTTTAGAGAAATTAAATTCTTCCCTTAGTCAATAACCTTCACAGTTTTGCCAGGCCACTAGCATTAGTTCCATTATAAACAAAGCTATCCTCATTCACAGTCAACTTGAATAAATCTGTTGACGGTCAGCACCAGGCTGAAAGCTGGTTCACAAATGGTGATTCATTTCCCCCTCACCAACGTTGCTCCATCTGATTACACGTTTCGTGCTCAAACTATATCACTAGTAGGCTCACATTGCTAGATGCCAGCTTGGCCTGTCCTCTTACTGCTCTGGTACTTTTCCTTTGTGAATGCCGTGCTGCCTTCCATCAGCCACACTTTTCATTAAGCCTTCAGTTATCAATGCCCTCTGTAATTTTCTTGTTGGGAGCTCCCCCCTATTATTCTGCTATGGCTTTTG
This sequence comes from Cetorhinus maximus, assembly GCF_964194155.1. NCBI lineage: Eukaryota > Metazoa > Chordata > Chondrichthyes > Lamniformes > Cetorhinidae > Cetorhinus > Cetorhinus maximus. The sequence goes on along the minus strand of NC_135881.1, from coordinate 179,093,033 downwards.
CACTGAGCTGTGATGTACCACTTTCCCTTGCTTCCTCTCCTCTGTTTTTTCCCTGTTGTATTCACTCAACCTAATCTTTCAGATTAACTCCTGTAACAGCTTGCAGTCATACCTTTGGTTTCTGACATGAAAAACCACTCGAACCCCCTGAAGATTTGATTGGTGAGACCATCTCTGATTATTTCATTGTGTGCCTCACTTTCTACAAGTCTCCTCCCACCTCCAACTGCACTATCATCATACTCCATCCCAGGAATAAAGCTTCCTTGTCTTTTCCCTATCCGTTTTTCCCTGCTCCCCTCTGGGCACGCCCCCACCACCAATCCCAACACCACTGTTGTATATGTAACAGTGCTGTTCCCATATGTCCAGTCATTCAGCAGCTCACTTAATTATTCCTTTGGTGCCTTCAGCCTCACCAGGTGCTTCAGACTCCTGTCTGCACCATTCCGCTAGTACTTTGTCACCCCCCACGTTCTCTAGTCTAAAGGCTTCAAATGCATCTGCATTTAAATTATTGTCCTTAATTGTTTACTGAGAGACCTATTTGATGTTCAGTATTGGAACCTATCCCTGACAAAGTCCTCTTTCTTTTGTAAGGTCACATGGGTGGGAAGGTCAATTCCTGACTGTTCAGCAAACCATGTGCTTTCTGATCTCTTTGCCCTGCCCCAATTTCTTGCTAAATCCAATGCCAAATGTGAAGAGTTTAAAAGATTGAGACTACCTATACATCCTCCTTGTTTTCCAATCCCTGACCTTTCTTCTAACTCCAATCGCAGGTTATCTTTCCTCTGGTCCCAAGCCCATGCTAACCTCCTTATCATTAGAAATACACCACCTGCTTTCTTAATCCCACCCCCCACCCCCCCGCCCATTGTATTGTCCATAGTGTCTATTTGCAGAAGAGCTCAAATTGTGTGCACTGGCCAATGTGCAAAGAATCCAAATTGACCTGCACAGCCTAGGCCAAGGGACAGAGATGTTGGAAGATGGATAATGACCTTTTACCTTCTTATTCCTGATTTTAAAAACACTTTTTTTTTGGGTGTGGGATGGGATCTGGTTTTTTTTATTACAACAAAAACCAGAAGAAATGAGGGGAAATGAGAGTGGTAAAGTTAGAGAAAACCAGTTTACATTCTGTAGAATAAACACGAGCAAGTGCCATGCAATGACCATCTCCAACAAGAGAGAATCCAACCATTGCCCCCTGACGTTCAGTGGCATTTCCATCACTGAATCCCCCACTATCAACATCCTGGGGGATTACCATTGTCCAGAAACTGAACTGGACTGATTGTATAAATACTGTAGCTACAAGAGGAGGTCAGAGGCTAGGAATCATGTGACAATTAACTCCCCCTGACTCCCCAAAGGCTCTCCACCATCGACAAGACACAAGTCAGGATTGTGATGGAATATTCCCCACTTGCCTGGATGAGTGCAGTTCCCACAACACTCAAGAAGCTTGACGCCATCCAGGACAAAGCAGCCTGCTTGATTGGCACCACATCCACAAACATTCACCCCCTCCATCACTGTCACACAGTAGCAGGAGTGTGTACCATCTACGAGATGCAACGCAGGAATTCAAGGTTCCTTGGACAGTGCCTTCCAAACGCACGACCACTACCATCTAGAAAGACAAGGGCAGCAGATAGATGAGAACGCCACCACCTGGAAGCTCCCCCTCCAAGTCACACACCGTCCTGACTTGGAAATATGTCACTGTTCCTTCTCTGTCGCTGGGTCAAAATCCTGGAATTCCCTCCCTAACAGCACTGTGGATGTACCTGCACCACATGGACTGCAGGCGGTTCAAGAAGGCAGCTCACCACCACCTTCTCAAAGGCAACTAGGGATGGGCAATAAATGCTGGCCCAGCCAGCGAAGCCCACATCCCATGAATGAATTGTTTTTAAAAAAATAAGAATAAGGCAGAATTAAATTGAATGACACCAAGAATTATGTACTCCATTCAGTTGTCCATGACGGCCTAGTGTCAGTGACACCTAGAAACAAAAGACTTTTATATATAATATTTTTTTTTAAGTTACCATAAGTATGGAAGAAGAAAGAATACCACTCCTGGCCATTAACATGGTGACATGCCAGTCCGCTCTTTTAAATTTACTATGGTGGCATTTGAACCCATGAGCTCTAGGTTATCATTATCATAATCGCTACACGACCATGTTATGAGAGAGATATTCATTAGTATTTATATTGTAGCTTGTATTTTAGTCATTTGAGGGAAGAAAAGTTGAATTGGTAGCAATGGCTCAACAAGAAGACAAAGATCTTATTCAATTTGACAAACTCAAAATTGTAAGTGGTAAAGAAACTTGCCTTTTTAATTGATAGAAAACGTGGAAAAGGCAACTTTTATTTTTCCAGTGTATTTCGTGTTTTTGTTACCTAAAAGTGCTATGGATAAGTGAGGAAGATAGCTCAGTAATTTCATGCAATCAGGCAGAGGTAGAGTGTCTCTGTGAATTTGGAGAGATATTGGCTCTTGTGAAGTGGAGGATGAAGGTCAAAGAGACACAATGTTCCTGTAGATTAAGTGACTATTGAAGGAGGAAATTATATCTGGGAACTGAGAAAGAGAACGTGGTGGTGAAATGAGAATGGAATTCCAGGAGAGAGAATGACTGTTAGAGTTTTTGGGAAAGTAGTGCTATTGATTCCACCTACAGTTTTTTTTTTAGTTCACAATTCATAGATTTTTTATCTAATAAACAGTTCACATTTTTAAAGTAAACGGTTGCCTCTGTCAATGCATACAAAATTGCATTGAAAGAGGTAGTATTTGGAAGTATGCACGCTTTAAAATGTTCAAAGAGAACATCACAAAAACCTTTGTGACATTATTTGGAGATCTGGGCTAGGAATCCTAAAGTTTTCACAAACTTCCTAGAAATGCCCTTGTGTTTTTAATGTGCCAAATGTCATTGGGATCTGTCTTCCTTCAATAATGCTACAAAACTAGCTGCAGCAGAATGACTAGATCAGTGGTATCAACTGGCCCAAAAAACCCTCTAACTCTTATAACTTAACAATTAGTAATATGTTAACTCTTTAACTTACTAACTCTTTCAACCTACCTCCCACTTGCCACCTCTCCTTGTTGTCTCTCCCGCTCACTGCTTCCCTCCCTGGCCCTGCTGCTTGCCACCTCTCCTGCTCGCTGCTTCCCTTTCCCAAACCCTCACTGTGTGCAAAGGCTCGCGAGGGGAGGTGAGAGGGAGGAAGCAAGAGGGGCTTTGAATAGGAGGGTCGGGGAGGGAGACGGTAAGCGGGAGTGGTGATCGAAAGGGTCGGCAATCAGGCTGCAGAAAAGACAAATGCTGACATAGCTTTGCGCTCCAGGTACTGACATGAGTAACTTTTGACTGTTAATTCCACCTGATTAATCATGTCAGGTTCGTTCTCGCTCATTAATGTCCTGCTGTAAAGGGGTCTACCAGCCCTTTGCTCTAAACCTCATTCAAACATCGGGATGCGTGCTGCTGTAATAATTAAATCCATGGCACTTGATGGAATATTACGCAGCTGTGCAGATGCGCAGCTTCGAGGGAACATTGCGGTCAAGCTATGTTAGCAGTAAAATACACCCATACCCTGTGTGATAGACTGTGATTCAAAATGTTGACCTGGATCATTCCTACTTTTCTGCACCTCGACAATGCTCTGCATTTTTGGCTGAGTCTCCCGAGACCAGCTTCCACAGAAATGCAGAACATAGGGTCCCACAATGGGCTTCATCATAACGCTGGAGGGTTGGTGGGGAGACAAGCCATGCCTATTTGTTAGGGCAATAGCTGTAAAGCATGTTTAAATGTCCATTGTGAATGTTGGTGAATGGGCAGGTGGTAAGGCGGGTGAGAAGTGGGTAAATGGGTGAGGGGGGCAGGTCAGTGTTCGGGGTGGGGGGGGGTTGTTGTGTCAGGGGGCCAGTGTGAGTGATTGATGGGTCAGTTGTACAGTAACCACAGAAGTTAGACTAGGATTTTTCTGTCTAGCATTTCTTGGGTAACTACCCAGGTAAGCACTTCGGAACTATCCAAAGCCTTCAGAGGAACTCAGAGTCAGAGACTTTCACGGAGGGTCCCAGTGCGCAGGGGAATTGCCCATCGTAAGTTCAAACTTCCCGAGCAATTCCTGTGGAGGTCAGCGGGTTGAGATTTCGGGGGTGTCCCGACGCGCATCTTGTCTCATATGTCCAATCTCTAATGTTTAAAGCAGAAATTATAGCACCATGATGCAAAAATACTTCGAGTTTGAAAAATGAAAGTGTATACTGACATTAAGTTTTGCATTATATGCAGTGAACAATATTTTGAAATCCTAATGTCGATGTCTGTTTTGATAGCATCAGTATAATTATCACATCCAATGTATGAAAGCCCTAAGTTTACAGATGTGACCTACACATTATCTCCAAATCTAACTTTTCAGTAAGAATTACACGCATAGACATAAGTAGAATCCGCAGCACAGGAACAGATCATTTGGCCCACCAAGTATAGTTTGTACTTTGTGTTTTAATCGCCTTTCCTGTTCCTTCTCCCTTATGCTTGCCTGAGTCTCTTCTTGAATGCATCTGTGCTTCAGTCACTCCATGTGACAACACATTCTATATTCTTGCTACTCTGCGTAGAGAACGTAATAGGTAACTTAATGGAGTGTGGAGCACCTCACGTTCAGGATAAAATGAGTTTTTAACTAAATTGCAACATAATTGAAAATTGATTTCAACATTCCCTACAGATGGAATTCAATAAAAGAACCAAGTTTAAAGTAGGGGAGGGGAGAATGTTATGTACACTTTGATCATGATGTAACAGCAGGACAAAAATATTTTGGATTTTGGTAGACAGATCATTAGAGCTATTCAGTGTTGCAGGGGACCAAGAAAGCAGAAAATGTTAGATCGATAACAGGCCTGGATGAAGATGCATCTGGATTATTGAGTTTTGCTTTGACCTCCATGTGACAATTGGCATAGAATTATAGTCCAGAGGAGGCAGTGGGGCTGATTCAAGAATTTAAAGGAACCCTAATAAGAAAAAATAATCTATCCTGGTGCTTCGCTGTTAGTGTGACATTGTTAGGGGCGTAGAGGTATTGAGGAGGCAATTATGCAGATGGGGTAAGAGGATGAGTTAATAGAGGTCTTTAAGATTTCCATGAGTATGGAAAGTTTAGACTGATCCAGGAAAGCCCTTTATTAGGGCAGGGATTCAGTTAAGGTTGTCGAACAGGGGTGGACAAATCTTTCAGCCGGTGGGCCATATCTGGGTATGGAAATTTTACGGGGGCCTGGCCATAAACCCTCAAGAAACACAGAATTGTAATAAAGATAAATATTGTGCACATAATCATAAAACCTTGGTTCAGACAGAATGAGATCTTCCTCAATGTAAGAGTTAAATGAAGAAGCATACATGTAGGTCTGTGCAAAAGCGACCAGAGCTGAGGCAGAAGTAAGACACACAAACCCAACAGGAAAGGTGAATCAACTGTGGCTAACAAAATAAGTTAAAGATTACATTTGATCAAAAGAAGTGACTTATGAGGTTGACAGAAAAAGTGGTAAGCTTGAAGATTGAAAGCAATTCAGAATCCAGCAAAGGGTGACCAAGAAACTGACGAAGGGAAAAGAGAATATGAATGCAAGCAAGTGAGAAGCATAAAGGCAGACTGTAAAAGCTTCTTTAAGATTGACAGGCAGAGATAAGAGGAAAAGAGGGAAATGGCAGAGAAACCAAACAATTACTTAGTGTCTTTGTGGAGGAAGATGCAGAAAATCTCCCAGTAATACTAGAGAACCAAGGGACTAGTGAAAATGAGGAGCTGAAAGAAATTAGTATTAATTAAGATGTAATATTCAAAAAATTAACTGGATTAAAGCTTGATAAATCCCCTGGACCAGATTAGCTGCATCCCGAAGTGATGAAGGAGCTGGCTATAGAGATAGTGGATGCATTGGTGGTTATCTTTCAAAATTCTATGGATTCTGGAAAGGTTCCTGCAGACTGGAAAGTAGCAAATGTAATCCCACTATTGAAGAAGGGAGGGAGAGAGAAAACAGAAGTACAAACTTGTTTGATGTCAGTAGTAGGAAAAATGTTACAATCTGTTATAAAGGATGTGATAAGTAGACACTTGGAAAATAATGATATGATTGGACAGAATCAATATGGATTTATTAGAGGGAGATCATGTTTGACAAACCTGTTGGACATTTGTGAACATGTTACTTGTAGCATAGATAAAGGAGAACCAATGGGTGTAGTGTATTTGGATTTTCAGAAGGCTTTTGATAACGTGCCACACAGGAGTTTTAGTAAACAAAATTAGAGCACGTGGGATTGGAGGGTAATATACTGGTATGGATTGAGAATTGGTTAACAGACAAAAAAAAGAGTAGGAATAAATAGGTCATTCTCAGGATGGCAGGCTGTTATTAGTGGAGTACTGCAAGGATCAGTGTTTGGGCCAAAGCCGTTCACAATCTATATAAATGATTTAGATGTGGGGACCAAATGTAATATTTCCAAATTTACTGATTACCCAAAACTAGGTGGGAATGAGAGTTGTGAGGAGGAGGATGCAAGGAGGCTTCAAGAGGATTTGGAAAGGCTAAGTGAATGAGCAAGAACATGGCAGATGGAATATTATGTGAATAAGTATGAAGTTATCCACTTTGATAGGAAAAAACAGGCAGAGTATTTCTTAAATGGTGAGAGGTTGAGAAGTATTGATGTCTAAAAGGACCTGGATGTCCTTGTTCATGAGTCACTAAAAGCTAGCATGCAGATGCAGCAAGCAGTTAGGAAGGCAAATGGTATGATGGCCTTTATCGCAAGGGAATTTGAGTACAGGAGTAAAGATGTCTTGCTGCAATTGTATAGAGCCTTGGTGAGACCGCATTTGGAGTATTATGTATAGTTTTGGTCTCCTTATGTACTTTCCATGGAGCGAGTGCAACGGAAGTTAACCAGACTAATCCCTGGGATGGCAGGATTGCCTTATGAGGAGAGATTGAGGAAGCTGGGCCTGTTTTCTCTAGCGTTTCAAAGAATGAGTGGTGATCTCATTGAAACTTACAGAATTCTTCCAGGGAGTGACAGATGTGGATGTGGCTGGTGAGTCTAGAACCAGGGGACAAAGTCTCAGAATAAGGGGCAAGCCATTTAAGACTGAGATGAGGAGGAATTTGGTCACTCAGCAGGTGGTGAATCTTTTGAATTCTCTACCCCCGAGGAAGCTCGATCATTGAGCATGTTCAACTGCTGATGGTAAATGCCAAGCTGCCCAAATCCCCAAAGGGAAACTTGAAACAGCTGCCAAAACGTTTTTTGAAATTTGTATAGTATGAGGAGAGGTTCTGAAATCAAGAAATGATGTCTCCGACTACTTGCGATGATTTTATAGTAAAATAAACAGCTATTAAAATAATAAAGAAGAAAGCACAATTACACTTATACACAAGAATGGCTTTAGACAGTAAACAGTACTTTAAAACAGTTCCACAAGATCTTAACTTACCCTCAGAGCTAACCTTCCCATTTCCTGTTCAGCAAGCATCTTCCTAGATTTTAAAATCTATAGAATTCCAGTAATTTTTTACCACACTGCTTTTTTCCTTGGGGTATTCTCTGAGGCTGACAGCAACTGGGTGTTCGGTTCTGGCCTTTTTTATACTGTCTTCCTGGAGTTCTGCCCAGCTATCCTGCTGTCTTCTGGAGATCTGACCAGCTACCCCAGCTAGGCATCAGTATTTCCTTAAATGCATTCCTTCCCTTTGACCTCTCTATTGTCTCAACCAGTTTCTTCAGAAATGCTTTCTTCCCAGAATTGATTAAACTCATTTGTTACCCTGTCTCCTGGACTTGTAAAAACAAACTTACCCTATCTTTAACTTACTTGCACCTTTAGCAACAATAACTCAACTCAAAAATGCTCCTGTTATTGCTTTATGTAAAACTCTTATTGAAGTTCCTCTTGGTTCATTAACATATCAAAACCACTTCTTACTGTTGGTTTTAGACACGTGCAGTCACCCTGGCTCTTACTCCAATTACCTCAACCGCCTGTCTTCCAGCACATAAGAAAAATGACAGATGAAAAATATTACCTTTTCTTGACACAAGACAGAAATTGATAGGTTTCTGCATACTGATGAGGGATATGGGGATAGTGAGGAAAAATGGCGTAAGAGGTAGGTGATCGGCCATGATCTGTATGCATGGTGGAGCAGACTCGATGGGCTGAATGGCCTACTCCTATTTCCTATGTTCCTAAGTACAAGTGAACTGAATTTTAATACCTAATGCCATTACAATTAACACTCAGGTTATTTGCCATTCGTTGACATCATTTAGGTCCTGTCACTTAACTCATTTCTTCACTAAGAGGAAGACTCCTCCAAGCCATTGTATCACTCCTTGGTTTACATGCATTTTCAGGAACGTAAAACTTCTTAGCCCTAGGAATAGTACCTTGTCTCTTCAGCCTGCATATTAATAATGGTTGCAACAGTATTATCAGTCTTCTCTTTAAGAGAGTAAGTTTAAACAGTTAAGTTCTATACCTATTTGAAATGTATTTTTACAACTCCTTGGTTTTTACAGTTTTATTCCCTGAGACTTTACACTCATCCAGATATTCTCCCTCGGTTTTTACTTAACTTTCTCAGAGTTATAGAAACCCTCAAAGACCATGTGGGAAAATCAACTGTTTGGCTGGCAGGAGCAGTTGATTTTTTTTTTCCTTACTGGCTTGTTTATTGGGGGAGGGGGACTGTTTCGTATCTTGCAGGAAAATTGACATTTGGATTTAATTGCAAAGTCAGATTAGTCTACAATTTGTATATTACACAATTACACAACACAATCCAGTGTTGGAAACACTGAATTCCAGTTGCTGACATTGGAAGAGAGGAGTTTGTTTTGAATCTGATTATTGGGGAGTCTGGCCAACATCAGGCAACTGCACTCCATTGAGAGGTTTTTTGGTTTGAAACAAAAGCTGATAGCCTGAATATTGCATTTGGATAAGTTCAGTAAGTGTTGATATTCAATATGGAAGATTTGGTTTTAAAGTGAATGTCAGTAGTTGTGCTCAAGATGTTCTAGCACACTGCTGTCTATCTCATCCACTGTCCTTAGCTAATTAAATAAATGTATTCCAGGGTAAGCTTACGTAGTTGATCTTAAGGTTAATGTATTAAAAATGACTGGTTAATGTCCCACCCTCATATTTCTGACAATGGCAACAGAAACAGAAGATGCTGTTACCCACACTCTGCCCTCAGCACCTCCAAAAGCTTAAATTTGCAGTTGAATTTTTCACACCCACCTCCCCACACCCACACACCAAGTAGAAGTGCTGCATTCTTCACATGCCAAGGATAAGGCTGGCATAGCACCTTGTAACAGGATAGCGATATTTTACATAATAGCCTTATGTTTGTTTTGGAGACTAGATTGACCTTATCCACTGATGCACATTTATACTTTACAGATTCTGTTTTTTTTAGCCATTTTGGACTAATGGGTTTGTATTCTTGAACCCTTCTAGGACTGTAACAGTTTTGAACCAAAAATAAAAATGTGTCTAGTTTGTGGTGCCTTCTAATATTAAAAGTGCACTAATTCTACTGCAGTTATATGAGAAAATCTGTGATAGAGCTTAATTTAAATCAATTACTTTTTTAAAAATTGCAACTTGTGCATTTTTCATTACAGGTCAAATCTGTGAAAACTGGCTCTATTTTCTGGACGATATGTTGCTGCTTGTCCTACTTTTACATGGTAAGACAGATTGAACCTGTTACATTATTCCATTGAGTTTTATCAAAACTAAAAATAATTTAATAGTTTGTATTTCTATTGCTTAAATGGATGAAGCCTTACTGCTATTCAGTCTACATCCTGCTTTGCCCTCTTCCCAGAGCACCTTTCTCTTTGTTGTTAAAAATGAATAGTTTGCAGAAATTCAGGGGTGATGCAGCAAAATTATTGCATAGTTGTATCCCAAGTCTCTGAAGTACTAATCGCAAACCTAACTCACATTGACCAAATGTCTTCTGGTAGGTTGTCAGTGTGACCAATAATGGCAAAATTGCAGAGAGAATGTACAGCTAGTGTGTTACGACTGGGTGAGGAGGAATGAGTTGGCTCCCCTATTATTCAACCTCCTCGGCTGGTCACAACAAAGGTTGGTTTAAGATTCTTTCCCCTGTGGATACCTTTTCCAGTCCAAATGTATTTACTTTTTAACAAGGAGCCAATCAAACCAGGCTTTCTTGACTCAAAGAAAGAGTAAGTTTAGTAGTTACTAAAATCCAAGGAAAAAATAATAAAAGATGCAACACCCACACATACAGATCAGATATAAGGAAGTTAAGAGCCCAAATGAAAGTTAAAAGAATATACGAGTGAGTCTTTGGCTTGTCCGTGAGTCATAGTTTGTAGAACGTTGCAGCTGTTAAGTTAGGTAATTTTGATAGAACTCTGGAGTTGGCTTTGTTCAGTTTTGCACCCTGTTGAAGAAGACATCCTTTGAATGTTTCCAGAAAGATGTTTTTTCTGCAGAAGTGATTTAGAAGACTGGCGGTCCTTCTTGCTTCTTTTCTCTCTGTTTGTCAGGGCCAGTTTCTAAACTTATTTCTGTATATTCCCTGGTAGCGAATTCAATTGGCATATCTTGCATCCAAAGTCGATTTTGCTGTCATCTCAGGAACCTTTTGGCACATTGAGATATAAATCAACAAGAGATGATTTTTGGATGTCTGATGGGATGTAACTGATTGGGTGGCAGTTTCCATTGCCTTCACAGAAACAGTGATTTATAAGTCCAGTCTTTTGCATTTTTCATGCCTTCCTTTCAAATATCTTTGTTTGAAATGAGTATCGACAAACCCCACCTTCTTTCCCCTTCCAAAACCCACAGGTGTGAAATTCCATGCAATCTCTCAGGATAGATCTACCAGTACAGTCCATATAGGAAATTTCAAGATGGGGTCACTTTACACTATCGGCCAACTTTTGATCAATGTTTTTACTTGTATTTTTTTTAAAATAGGCCACCTTTAGGCAGTTCACTATGTCCGTGGTTAGTTGAAGTTGTAGGTAGATCTCAACTCTGTCATCATGTCTGTCACCGTGACAGGTGTTCCACTCACTTAAGTATTTAATTTTATAGTAATGCTTGATTCAACCCAATATTTAGACCTGAAAGATGAATTTCAAAATTACATTTAAGCTTGATTATCTCAAAGTACATTGCAGTTTTGGTTTGCGAATGCACCCACTTTTGGTTATAGTAGAGGAAGCACTTTGCTTTCTCTCTCTAATAATGGACAGCATTGACTTGGAGAACTCCTTCAGTCACCTGTTTTACACACACATGGCTGAACAAAATTTCATGTGCAAGAAGAACTAAGGAATGTACCTAATGATGTTCAGAGTTTCCTTTGAGCGTTATACTTTGTAAGCATTATTGTTTGATTTTAATCTTTGCCCAGCTTTGTTTGCTGATTGAACACAGTAAGGCCAAAATGATGTTTTAACTAGCGGAAGCCCGCAAAACACTTCTGGTCAAATTATTGTAACAGTACTTCTTTAGATACAAGATTTCTGGTTATTCTTTTACCAAAAACTTTAACCAAATCAAAACATCTGACTCTGGAAAAAGCTACGTAAACTGCATGTGTGCAAACAGACCTAGGAATATGAATAATAGCATAATACTGCAGATGCTGGAGACCTGAAATAGTAACAAAGTGCTGGGAAAACTCATCAGGTCTGGCAGCATTGGTGGAGAGATAGAGTTAACATTTCAAAAATACGAATTTTGTCAAGAGTCTGACCTTGTGACTATTTGTTTATCATCATAGAAAATTAAAGTCTTTTCTTCTGAGTTGAAAAGGCAAGTTTACATTGCTGGGCTCAATATTACTTGAGAAATTCATGCTCTTTTCCATGAAATCTGCCTGTAATATTTCAGCATCTATCATCAAAGAAAACAACTTCAGAACCACTAATCTTGTTCCATGATACAGCCTTTGTTTAGGCTTCACATTTTGTAGCAACATTATAACTGCTCCTTCCTTGAGTCTAATTTTGTGCTGTGGGGTACGCATTGGAATTATACTGTGTAGAAACTCTAGTGGGTATAGACTTTTACCATCTTCATCTATAGAATCAATGTATTTTAATTCATCTGACATTTTCAAAAACGTTTTAATTCAAATCTAGTGAATCTTCATTTTTAGTGTGAAGATAGCTTTTGAATAAGTTGTATCAAATAATTGTCCCCACCATTTTGCCATGCTTAAATTCTATCACCTCATCCCCTCCTTTCCCATGGCATTACCATCCCTTCCATCAATCCCATTCCACCCTTATGTAAACAATCTTTAGCCAGGCGAACTTTGTTGGGCTTCCCGTGCCTTTTGCTGTTTCTGTTCTCCACTCCTCACCCCGCCTCCATTGCCACCAACCATTGGCAGTCCCATGTACATCACGCGCTCCAGTCATCTGCATACCCCAAATGACTCCGTGTGCAACAGGCACCACTCACTAAATAAACCCAACAACAAACGCATCCCTCAAACTGACCAATCCAGGCAGACAAAAACTGAGTGTTATTCTAAATTTTAACAAAGTACAAATTTGCTTATAATTGATCTTGGCATGCTAATCCAGAAAATGAATTGTAAAATTCAGAAAGCTCATTCTTTAGCTAACCTTCCCTGCAAGATAAGTCAGCCAGGGAATGGCATTGGCCAGTAACTTGTCAGATTGCTCTATCTAATGAAATGATGCATCTAATGAGATAATGTGAGTGCCTCCCTGCTTCTGATTTGAGTAATAAATGCCGTAATGTCATATCGTCCCAATTTAAAATGTAAATACTCAGCTCCAACTGTATTCTTTACACGGTCCATCAGGGAGTGATGTGAATGTATAGGGCGATAAGTTATCTGTCCAAGAAGCTTTGCTAACCTTCAGAGCTCTACCTACCAGTCAGTTTGAGAGATGACAAAACACATTCCCAACCCTAAAAGATGAACACTAAGGAGAAGAAGCCAATACTGAAACCAATAAATGAACAAGGACAGCCATGTATTTTACCTGATTAATCTGCTGCGAAGTGTTCATGGCTTCAGTATTGGCCTTGAGCCATGGGAATGATTTTTGTCCATGCAAGCTTTACTTGTACTTGATTGTCAACTTTTAGTTTGATTTATTTTTGAACATTGATTTCAGGTATCTGCGTGGGGTGGCTACGTGTTCATCATCAACCTTATCCCACTACATGTGTTTGTATTGCTACTGATGCAGAGGTTCAGCAGAAGGATCTATATAGGTCAGTAAATTCTCCACAGTTGTTCCTTTCCAAAACAATTTCACAAATACTTGCACCTCGGTTAAGTTTTAGTGCAGTTGGATTAGATCTATATTTATTATGCTTTGTTGGCACCAGTTGATATCTTGTGGCATTACCGTGGGGTCTGTAACACAGTTATGATATTTTGCAAGATGGCCTTATTCCAAGCTGGTGAGTAAACTAATCAGGTTACAGTGGTTTAAAGCTTAAAAAAAACAATTGGCCTATTGAACTTGAGCTATTGTATTTTCCTTCTATTAGCCTATTAACTTGAAAGCAAATTTGGCTAACTTATTCAGATTATTCAATGTAGTCTGGCACGACCCAGATTGCATCAAGCGCACCCAAGTAAGACATCTGTTAGCTGGCAGTGTTCAACAGTAATTCCTCTGTTAGCTCACTTTACTACAGGGCTTACCGGTTTAAGAGCGTTGCAGCACAGCAAATTAGAAAGCAGCTGTTTTGAGGGGGGGGGGAAGCCCCTGATCAGAAAACTATAGCTTTCAGACATTTCTTTATTTGTCAAGTCAGAAAATCCAGATGCATATTTACAGCATTAGAATTTATTTTAAAATGACTCAATGTTTTAGCATGCTCTGTAAATGGCAGTTCTTTATTATTTGAAATTTCCCTTCCTTCAGTTTGAGTAGTAGATGAAATTCTGGGATTTGTAATCTACCAGTGTGATGTGCAGAGAATGACTTTTTCATTATGGGAGTTATACTCAATGTAGAGCCAACTGTGGCGACAATGCAAACTCAAACCTCAGATGCCAGAGAGGCAGTCAGTAAAGTAGAGGGAGATTTGAAAATGTTTCCTTATGGGTCAGTTAAATTGTACATTATATTTGAAATGCTATTCACGACTATATAAGGTTGATAAACTATGATGACAGTTGTAAACGTGTAAAAAAATGTTCTGAGCACTAAATTGCTCCCCCTTCTGCTAATTATTTGTAGGGTTTTTTGTGCTGTTTACTAGTGGCTTATTTGCTGATTCTTCTTGTTCATTCATTGCTGGGATGTGGGCATCATTAGCTAGGCCAACATTTATTGCCCACCCCTAACTTCCCTTGTTCAGAGAGTATTTAAGAGTCAACCACATTTCTGTGGGCCTGGAGCGGGTAAACCAGATGGGTTTTTACAGCAATCGACAATGGTTTCATTGTCATCGTTAGACTTTTAATTCCAGATTTTTCATTGAATTCAAATTTCACCATCAGCTGAGATTCAAACCAGGGTCCCCAGAGCATTACCCTAGGTCTCTGGAATACCTGTCCAATGACAATACCACTATGCCACCGCCTCCCCATCTGAGCCAGTTAGTGTCTTTCAGTTGATCGTGCTTCATTGCTTTTATGTGAAAATGGCATTTGGACCAATAAGTACAAGTGTCACAGATGCTCTGCACCTGTGATGCTTTGAAGTGTTATGGATGTTATCCCTTGCTGTATGGATGTGTATTACAAGCAAAACTTCCAACTATATAGAGGCTGAATGGGTGGTGTTGTGCATTTGGGGGAACTAAACCATTTAATGTCAGCTGTTTTAGTTTTACAAAGAGAATTTACTTTGACCTTTCAGCAAATATTTTATTCATATTATTCAAAATATTTTGCCAATGAATAGCATGCACAGTAGCAAAAATATGTTCTCCTTGCTGCTAAAGCCTATAAATATTTATTCTCTCTGACACTCCATCTCAAAATAAGACATTGGCTTTATTTGGCATTTACTTGTAGTCATTCCCTTTCTCATATAATGACTGGCATGGGAAAGGAGCCAATCCCTTCAAAAAATAAAGTAACCTGGCTAAGATGAATAAAATGCTGTCTTTTCCCTTCATGCCAGCCCAAACCAGCCTATTTGCTTGTGAGTGATCATTTGGAATTTGCAGACTGTGACATTCTATAGATCCAGCTAATACCCATAAGACTGAGAGTTTCTAAATAAGAGAAAGATAAGGCATACAGAATCCTGGACTTTATAAATAGAGGCATAGATTATAAAAGCAAGGAGGCTATTGTGAACCGTTATAAAACACTGGCTCAGCCTCATGTGGTATTGCAGACAACAGTTCTGAACACCACACTTTAGGAAGGATATTATTAGATATTATTAGAGAAGGTGCAGAAAAGATTTACAAGAATGGTTCCAGAGTTGAGGGACTTGAGTTGCAGGGATAGAATGGCGAAACTGGAAGTGTTGTTCTTAGAAAAGAGAGGTTGAGAGCAGATTTTATAGAGGGGTTCAACATCATGATGGATCTGGACAGGGTAGAGGGAGAAACTGTTCCCATTGGCAGAAGGGTCAAAAACCAGAGGACACCAATTTAAGGTGATTGGCAAAAGAACCAAAGGCAACATAAAGAAAAGCTTTTTTATGCAGCAAGTGGTTAGGATCTGAAATGTACTGCCTGAGTGTGTGCTGGTGGTAAACTCAGTCATGTTAAATTCAGGGGTGGGGGGGGGTGCGCGGTGAGACTAGCTGAGATGCTCTTCCTTTTCCTGTGCTGTAACCATTTTATGATTCTGTGAACCCTAGTCAACCCTACTCTTATGACTAGTTGACATTTTAACATTTATTTCTAGGAAAAATTGCTGTCACTCTGATTTGCCAGAAGATGGCATTGCGAACCAATGTGTGTGCATGACATTCAGATGATGCATTAGATGGGAATTTTGACATTTTTTATAAAAGGAATGTTCATTAATCTTTAAATTCCCATGTAGCAGTGAGTTCAAAGCATGTCCAAAAATAAATGTCATGCAAAATTAATGAGTTAACTGGATAACATTTCAAAAACCATTTACCTGTGAGATTGGATGGAATGAATATTTTAATCTGAAATTAAGTGTAAACAGCTGCTATTGGAAGGAGTGCATCAGTGGATAAGTAGATGCGAGTTGCAGGCAATAATATCATCGTGAGGATGACCTAAATCTTGTGCAACTTGAGCAGAGTATATATATATGTCTTGTACACAGCAAGTAAAATATATGCCATACAGCAACTGCTCTGAGTGTAATGACTTAACTCCTTAAGGTTTCCAAAAATGGTTAAAATCTAATATACTAGATGTAATTTTTCATTGGCAAACGCGGTTAGTACGTTGGCTTTGGGAAACAAATGCAATAATTTATTTCTTGGCAAGTGATGATTTCCTACTATCATTAGGCAAAGTACTAGTGGAAAATTGAGCTTTATAAAGGCCGAGTTGAAATGCCAGATATTACACCATTGGCCTACAATTTCTCAAATGGTCTCTGAATGCATCAGTGAATATAATCATGTAATTATATATGCACAGCATGTACTATTTCTTTCACTTGCTTTGAACCAAAACCAGATATCACTTCAATTCAAACTGCAAAATACAAAGTTGGGCACCACCACTGACATGAAAACAAACTTGCAAATAAAATGCCCACACCGCACTGCCATCATTGATACAAATTCTAGGAATGTACAATAAATAAAGATTGAAGCATGTTGGGGCTCTAAGCTGCCCAAGTTTTGTACTGAATTAATATTATTGTCTTATGGTACATATGTATTGTGATAGCCATTGCCATATGTTCTGAATCTGTTAATATTTTAAAACAATAGTCTTTTACATAAAATGCTCTGTGAAGCGTTCGTCCTGTCCAACTTCAGGATAAGATTAAAAGATAAAAATTTTCGTTCTTTTTTCTGGATAAGTATATCTTATTTCTTGCTATGAATTTTTCTTACTCCTCCCTTTTGGACAATGAGTAGGAAGTGTTTAAGAATATCTGGACACTTCCATTATCCTGTCCACAGCCTGATGACTTCTAGCAGGGATGCTAAGATTAGGAACTCAGAGGCATGTGGCATGCTACCGTCTTGTGGTATCATACATTAGGGCTGTAATGGGCACATTACGGTGCTGGGGTATATTTGGGTATTCTCTTTGTGAATCATCTATACCTTTACATTATGCTAGTTTGTTGCTAACAAAATAGACAATTTATTTCCTGACCTCTGCCAATACCATTATTGGCTTGTGGGTAATATTTTTCTCAGCTCAAGTTACTTCAGTAAGCATCTCCTCCTTGGGGTAACATAGATGAGGAACTGAGCAGAGCGAAGGGAATTGGACTTCTATTCTCCTGCTCCATGGGACAACGTGTCATGTTTTCATTGTGAAATGCCAGTGTTACCATAGCATGTCTCTTTCTCAAGAATTGCATGGGACAAAATGAATGTCAGACGATCAATACTGTTTGAAGCCACTTTCATTGTGCATAAAATCAAAACTAATACTGCACATGACAGGTTTGAGGAGAAAGGCCTGTGAAATCATCTGGAATATTGGAAAAGCACAGGGAACATATTTCTTTTACTGAAAGCTTGTTGGAGAATCGTGGCACAATTGTTACACTTCAAGTGAGGGAATTATTTTCTTCAATAGCTGGAGGAAATGGACTAATTAACATGTAATACTCCCTGGAGGAGACCGCAATTGCCTTCATAATAGCGTTTATAACCCGGAAACAGCAAATTTAGCTTGTAAGATGGTACTGAAAATTATATGTGAAACAAGAATCAAAATCTAAAAGTCTGCCAGTGTAATCTTTCATAGGAGCAGGAGTAGGCCATTCAGCTCCTCGAGCCCACTCCGCCATTCAATTAGATCATGGCTAATCTTTGACCTCAATGCCATTTTCCTGTGCTATCCCCATATCACATGATATCTTTAATGTCTAGAAATCTTATTGATCTCTGTCTTGAACATATTCAGTGACCCTCCAAAGCCCACTGGGGTGGAAAATTCCAAAGATGCACCACCCTTTGAGTGAAAAAATTCTTCTTCCTCCTCAGTCTTAAATGGCATACCTCTTATTCTGAGACTGTGTCCCCTGGTTCTCTATCCCCAGCCAGGAAAAACATGCTTCCTGCATCTACCCTGTTGAGCCCTATACGAATTTTGTATGCTTTCAGAGTGTTAGTTTTAATAAAACATATCTGACTCTCCAGAGCTTTAATCCAAAGTTCTTTGTGCTTTCAAAGTGGCTCTCTTTAAGGAATAAAGATTATATTTCACATAAATGACTTGCATTACCACCAACATGTTTCAAATGTTTCTGAAGCATGTAGTGTGATCTAATACAAGTTGGCTTTATATTTTTGTCATTGTACTGTTCCTATTTCTCTGCCTTGGGAAACTTATTGAATTTTTACTTTAGTACCCTTTTATATATAATCTCTGTGCACAATTCTGCAATCAAGGGGAGTTAACCTGCCACAAGTCTTTTGTAGTGCTGCTAATAATTGGGGAATACCTCCGGTATACGTGACCCAATTTTGTGCTTGGGATTTTTCTCATGCTGAGTTCCAAGAGCTGGAACATAGCTTTATGTAGAAAATGTAGGAAACCCCCAAGTAATAGAATCAAACAGTAGTATTTATTCATATAAATCCACAAAATATAACCAACTTTAAAAATAGTCTAATGTCATTAAGCACTTGCAACCGTAAAGTAACACATGAACTACACACACATTGTCCACACGAACATTATGATTTAACACTTCATTTCAATATCTTTTAATTACAATAATGGAGAATGCTTGATATTAAACAGCTGAATATGGATTTTGTTCCATAACTCAGCTATTTCAGCTTCATGGTTGAAAGAGTCATATTCCATATCCACCACAACATAGTCAAAATTCTATTGTCTAATCACCATCTTTATTCTCTGCCAAGTAGGGTGTATCTCAGAGTTAACAATTAAATTGCTCACTGAAGTCTTTGAAGGATGCCCACGTTTTCCTACAACCTCAAGGGGGGTGGAGTAGTAATGTTGCTAAACCACTGTGTAAATCTAAATTACTTGATCAGATTTATTTACAAATAAGGTATATCAAGACTTAACAAGATGTACATTAACTTACACTGTAGAACTGGAAACAGTCTTGAAGGATGAGTCTCTTTGTAGCAAATTCTACAGACTGTGATGGTAAATGACAAGGTGGTTCTTCACTGACCCCCTATTGGTTCATAGCACCTATTCGTGACAAAGCGAATAGAGAACCAGAGTGTATAAACGTGCTTCTGAATTATAAAGGTGAGGCCAACTGTTGAGCGTGATCCATTTTGATTAAGTTAGTCAGATAATGTAACAGTGGCATTTTACAGTGTAATAGTGAAAGAAAAGATTAAGCTGCATTGATATCTCACCTTTCATGTTGTCAAGATGTGTCAAAATTGTATTATAACCAATGTAGTATTTCTAAAGCGTAATCATAAATGTAGGCAAACAGAGCAGCCAATTTGCATATAGCAAGGTCCCACAAACAGCAGTGAGATAGACGATCTGATATTTTGGTGGTATTTATTGAGGAATCAGTGTTAGCCAGGACATCAAGAGAACCCCCCCTGCACTTTGAATAGTGCAATGGGATTTCCTGCATCTACCTGGAAAGGCAAAAGGAGGCCTTGGTTTAATGTTTTCTGAAAATCTTCAATCCCATATTGCATTGAACAGTTGATTTTCTAACATTTCATCAATCTAGAAAACAAAGCTTTCTGTCTCCTCTTAATTTATCTTGATCTGTCAGTTCAACACATTTAAAACTAGTTGTTTATTTGCCAACTGAATCTAGGTTCTATTTTCTTTTAATTTAATGAAGGTGGGTCGGCCCTCTCCTATATAAAAAGAATAGAACAAAGTAACAACAGAAAATTCTTTTTTTTCCAACTGTAAAAAGATGGCTCAAATTTCTGAGAGGGATTTTTACTCTTTTCCAGATTCTTGACAAATCCATTTATAGATATTATGTTTAGAAATACGGATTATGTTTAGAAATACGGATGGTTATAATCCTAACAAGCGTATATCTTAATACTCGTTTTAAACAAAGTTTGTATTTCTAGCTCCGTGGCACCTTGATATTACAAATTTACTTTAAAAAGTTGCCTGTGAAGCTACATGCTTGTTTTATAACCTTTATCAAAACTAATTTTCATTTGGTTGCGACAGTGTTTGTTTTCCATGGATTAAGGGGGATTTCTTGGAGTTTGAATGGTTTTGAATACATCACCTTGTTCATAGAACGTATCCTATTGAAGCATGTTTTGACAGAGTTGGACTTGGAGCCGTGATCATATTTGTACATTGTTTCTTTTAAAAGTTTTATTTTTTTACAGCTTACAGCACCTTCTACATTGTGGGCTTAATATTATCAATGCAAGTACCATTTGTGGGCTTTCAACCAATCCGAACCAGTGAGCACATGGCAGCAGCTGGTGAGTGACTTCATTTTTAAATACGGAGCAATTTAACTCCGAATCCTGCTATCCTGAGCTGTGAGCTGTACAAGTCTGACAGATGAATGTCACAAATTTCAGTCTATTAGGGACCATCTCCCCAGGCTCACTTGTTCTATCCCCCCTGCTCCATATGCTAAGCTCTGTCTTTAATCAGAACATCATTTGGTAAAATAAAAGAAAGTTGAATACCCGGAAGGTACAGATCAAAATTCAGATACCTTACTTAATAGAGATGCTCCATCTATAAGATGAGACTGTTTAACAGCATCATAAATGTTGTGCTTTCAAGATTGAGTCAGTACTGAGAGAGGTCAAGTATATAGTTCTGATATAGCTTGCAAGCATCCAAAACTGTTAATGGTCTGTATTATACAAACAATATTAAATGGTCCAGGTACATACGCTGTGGCTTTCAGTGCTCCTCCCTGGTCATACGTAAGTTTTGAGTTGGTGTGCATATTAATTAGATCTGAAAGGACCACAAGGTTTTAATCTAAGACATAGAATTTACAAACCTTTTCAGGCCAGATAATTATTTGCTTTAAACTGTACTTGCTCATAAATGTGGTTCTTAATGGTAATGCAAGAACATGAGATAGAAGCAGGAGTAGACCATAGGACCCGCTGAGCCTGTTCTACCATTCGGCACAATCATGGCTAACCTTGGGCTTCAACTCCAATTTTCTGCCTGAATCTTCGCAGTACTGAATATACTGTATATCCTTCCTTTAAATATGGAGACCTAAACTGCACACACCACTCCAGGCGTGGTCTCACCAGAACCCGGTGCAGTTTGTCAGCAGTCTCAAGTAGGTGGGCTGAGACTAGTGGAGTGCAGCAAGGACCAATGCTGGGCCCTGTAGCAAGACCTCCTTATTCTTGTACAAACACACCCAAGTCTCTCTGAACATCAACATTTACAAGTTCACGACTTTTAAAAAATATTCTGCTTTGTATTCTTATGACCAAAGTGAATAACCTCACATTTCCCTACATTGTACTTCATCTGCCATCTTGTTTGCCCACTCATTTAACCTGTCTATATCTCTTTGCAACTTCTCTGTCCCCCTCACAACTTGCACTTCGTCAGGAAATTTAGATACATTACTCTCTGCCTATTTGTCTAAGTCATTAATATGGATTGTAAATAGCTGAGGCCCCAGCACTGACCTTTTTGACACTCGACTAGTCACAGCCTGCCAACTTGAAAATGTAATTGGTACAACAAAACGCTTTTGAATATACCCATTTTAAGGGCTACCATTGCCATCAAACTTATTTTGTTTTCTCCCTTGAAAGTAACTGAACTAATGTTATAGTGTTTGTTTTAGGTCTATAAGTTCTTAATGGCTGTTTGAGCCTAAAACTTCCCTATTTAATTCTCGTGCCCATTAAAAATGAGCGGTAAATATTAGATAGTGATATGAAACACGTTTATCACCAATGAAGCAAATTTAGCACCATATTTTGAAATTTATTGATAAACTTTCTGACAGCTTTTAATAAAGCTAACAGGTTTTTTACCAAAAAATTTAGTTGCCATGTAACTTAGTTTCCACTAACAGGATGAGGGGTGATTGTCCTGTACCCACTATGAAACCATGTACCCTGGTAACTTTCTGAATATCAAGAATGTTTTGCTGCCTCGACTAACCAAGCATTTTTTAAAGGAGGAACTTTGATGTTTTTGATCAGATTTTATTAGTAACCATTGTAAATTATGTCCCGATTGGGCTAATTAAACAATCTTATTGAATTTTGAACATATCTGTACTTGTTAATTCAGGAAATGCAAATCATTTTCTCTTCCTCTTTCAATCAGGTGTATTTGCCCTGATGCAAGCTTATGCCTTCTTGCAGTATTTGAGAGACAGACTGACGAAGCAGGAGTTCCAGACACTTTTTTTCTTGGGGGTGTCTCTTGCTGCTGGAGTGGTGTTTCTGAGCGTTATTTACTTAACTTATACTGGTGAGTCTACACACACAGTATTATTTTTCATCTATGTTTTTCCACCTCAAATTTTAATTGCAGGATCTGACGCAAAAACAGACTCAATTTTCACAACCAGAAACCAAATTGCAGTACTTAGTTCTGTGGTGCAGTATGGCATTCCTTAGACATATTCACATTGTCTAACCCAAAGACTGCCTCATAATGATTGTCAAAATAAGTTACTGTACATATGTGTTCCTTGTGAAATGTAACCTTCTGACCTCTTTTCCTGAATGTGCAGGTTCCAGTTCCATGGCTGCCTGGTAACTTCAACTTTAAAGACAACTGGGTCAAATATAATAGGCTGAGGGGAAGTGAAGAAGAAAATTTTAAAAATTAAAATAAGACTGGCAAAGAGAGAGTACGAGAATAGGATGGTAGCTAACATAAAAGGAAACCTAAAATCCTCTACTAGCGTGTAAATAGTAAGCAGGTAGTGAGAGGCGGGATGGGTCCTATTAGGGACAAAGAGGGTGATATATGCTTAGAGGCGCAAGGCAATGCTAGAATGCTTAATGAGTCCTTTGTATCAGCGAAAGCGGACATAATGGAGCCAGTGGATGGAGTTAAAATTGAAATGGAGGTGAAACTGGAAAGACCAACCATGCTTAGGGTAAACAAGTCATCTGGTCCAGATGGCTTGCATCCCAGGTTGCTAAAGGAATTGGGGGTGGAGATAGCAGAAAGGTTTGCCTTAATTTTTCAAGCTTCCCTAGATACGGGGGAGGTGCCGGAGAATTGGAGGGTGGCAAATGTGACACCTTATTCAAGAAAGGGTGCAAGGACAGTCCTGGAAGCTACAGGCCAATTAATCTAACATCAGTGGTGGGAAAGGTTTTGAAATCCTTTATCAGGGGGAAAAAATCAGTAGACATTTGGAGATGTTTGAGCTAATTAAGAAGAGCTAGCACAGATTTGTGAAAGGCAGATTGTGCTTGACTAATCTAATTGAATTTTTTGATGAAGTATTAATGAAAGTTGGTGAAGGCATCTGGTGGATGTTGTCAATATGGATTTTAATAAAGCGTTTGACAAGGTGCCACATAAAAGATTGGTTAACAAAGTTGAGCCTAATGGATTAGGGACCAATAAATTTCTATTTCTTAAACTTTTGGAATCTTTTACATCCACCCAAGCAGGCAGATAGGGTCTCAGTTTAACATCTCATCTGAAAGACGGCATCTTTGACAGTGCAGCTCCATCAGTACTGCACAGGAATGTTGACCTTGATTTTTGTGCTCAAGCCCTGACATGAGACTTGAATCTGAAATCTTGTGACTCAGACAAGAGTGTTACCAACTTATACATGGTCAATACTGACATTAGTCTTTGCAAGACATAATGGGGGATGGTTCCTTCCATGCTAGGGGCAGGAAAACTTGTATAAGGAGTGTTGAATAATAGAAGTGGAGGCTTGGGTGAATATTGTGTGATTTCAGAAAATTATTTGTATATCAGAAAGTAAGGTTATGCAAAACTTTCTCTGGGGTGAAGTATAGTCTGTGATCAAGTAAATTTTACACTTGTGGTAGGATTAGCCATTTCTTATTCTATGCTTGTTTTTGCTTGTGAAGATGTATTGCTAGTAAACTCTTATACTGCCACTTTTGTGTCCCTTTCTCTAGGCATGGTAAATGGTTGGAGTTGCAGATTTCTTTGTGATCTGGGTTGCATTCCAGAATAAAAAGACAAATTTTATAACGGTGTCTCAATATTTCCTTTAAAATTCATAATGAATTTGCACCTGTCTGATTACATAGAAGACTTCAGTTTCAATTTAAAATGCTTGTATATCAAATGTTTGCATTTGCAAATGTTGCAACTTCTTTTGTTCCAGGCTATATTGCCCCATGGAGTGGGAGATTCTATTCGCTCTGGGATACAGGGTAAGAGTGTCCAAGACCATATTTAATTTTTTTGTGGGGAAGGGTGATGGCGGTGTGGGTGAAGAAGAGAGATTATTGTATTTGTATGAATTAATAAACTATTCTCAGTCCAAATATGCTCTACCAAAGCTGAATCTGAAACTGCTGCAGTTTAGTAGTCAACAATTCAAGATACCAAATAGTTTGCTTGTTTTCTAAGATATTGTTAGGTTCTTGAAATTAAGATTTAGTGTTTGCAACCAAGATTACTGCACTTACATTGCAAATAGGGAAAGCTGATTTAATTGGACAGTCAAGTTTTAGCGCCTGAATAGTTACAATCTGCATTCACTTGAAGGATAAATCCCCTTTATATAGAGTTCCAAAAGCCAAAGTTAAAACTCCTTGTTGCTTGAATTGATAGCAGGTGCTATTGAGTTTATAGCAATAAAAATATTTTTTTCCAACGCCATAAAATATATTAGTACCACTCAGTAACCTTTAACTCCTAAGTAAACCTCCATCGGTTCATCTCCCTGGAATATTCACTTAGATGGTTGTTCCAATAGATATCTGCCTATATAAGATTTGCTAAACCCCCCCACTAAACTAACCACTCAGACAGGGGTGTACCCCTCCCTCTTTGTGGATACTTAACCTAGTGGTGTATGTATATGTTATGCATGGGAAGGATGTGCTTCTTTAAGTAGAGGGACTGGCACTGCCATCACCTAGAACCAATTTTAATCTTTTTTGGGGTTTTTTAAAGTTTTTATTGTAATGGTGAATTAGGGAACTTGATGAACCTGCATGATTAGGGCTTGAATTCTCAGTCTGCCTTTCTCCTTCAACAGCAGACAGGATTGGAAACTTGGTGCCGAATTCCATGGAACTGACCTGTTTGCAGTAGAGGGGCAGTGAACAGTGCAGAAACCTGATTCTGAGTGTAGGGGGCTTTGTCAGGGCTATTTAATTCAACCACAGCATTAGCACCCTCTTTCAGGTTTCACAACAAGGGCCTGATGACAATCAGCAGCAGTCAATGAAAGGACTGGTTTGCGAAACAATCGATGGCTCTTGCACTACTTTTCAGATGGACTTCGCGGAAAACTTAGACGATTTCAGAACATAAAATTACTTCGGAACAACTTCCATTCACTTTTTGCTTTTGACTGGATCTGGACCTTCAGGAGCTGTTGTCTTTACCAAGCAGCTGATCCTTCTCATTTTCCCCTCGAAGCAAAGCCAGCCTACCTGCTTTTAAAACACAGTTTTCCAGGCTTTTTTTTAAAGCCATAAATCACCATGTGACCCTTTTGTAAACTGTCCATCAGGGTCAAGAGATTTCCAGTTTCTTTAAAACTGCTTAATTACCTTTTCTTGTAAACAGTCCTTTCCAGAAACAGCAGCAACCAAAGTCCACGCATTAACCCTTTAAGGGGCAGTGTATTTTTAAAAAACACAAATTCTTCCAGAATGTTCTTAGTCCTTGAAGATGAACCATTTTCTGTGATTAAAGCGTTTATGACACTGCAAGACATTTTTTAGCTGTTCTGTGTGTGTGTGCGTGTTTTGTTTTAAAAGTGGTGTGAATGAGATTGAGGAATTTTGACAGTGGAAGTGATTTGTGTTGGGGAATAGACCAGTGGGTTCAGCACTGGTATGCCATGAGACTTCACACACTCGGGTTATCTGAACCATGCCTGGATGAGTCCATCATGGGCTTCTCTGGCAGATAGGTGAGTAGCCACAGGCACCATGGTCATATCTGGCTCCTCCAGGATGCAGGCCAGTCTTCACCTGCAGCTCCAGTTCTCTCTACAGTGCAATGTTGTGCAGGAATCAAGAAACCTAGTACTATCCTGAATAGTCTTGCCCCTACATACTGAAGGGTCCCCCCCAGATCTGTGCAGGCAACTGAATTGCATCTTTAGCCACCCAGTGGCTTACTGAATGACTGCTCTTTGCCCATGTGGCTCCAGTTGTATCTTTGCTATGCATCAGTGGTAGGGCTCTTCGCAGGTGTCATAAGCTACATGCTTAGAGGGTAGCCCTTGTCTCCAAGAAGCCATTTGCTGACTCTGCTTGGAGGTGTGAAAACGTGTGGGAGATGTGAAAGGTGCAGAATGAAGGCATCATGGCAGCTTGCGGAATATCTTGCACAGATATGCATGCAAACCTTCAAGTGGTCACATACCAGCTGAACATTGAAGTGGAATCCCTTTCAATTCATGGAGACTATTGGTTGATCTGAAGGCATGCTTGTACAGCCTATGACAGTGTGTACCTGTGGGAATCCAGCTACTGTAGCATCATTGAGGATACTCTGGTTCTGACTAGCCTCATAAGTAGCAAAGTGGATGGAAGTTTAGGCCCTGAAAAACACCAGTCACCTGGGTGATGCACTTATGAGCACTAATTGATGAAATCTTGCAGGTGTCACCAGCAGATCCCTGAAAGGAGCTCGGGGCAAAGAAATTCAGGGCAGTTGGTGAACTCGATGGTCCCTGGGAATGCATGCCCACCCGGTCCATTGGGAAGAAGACCTTGTTCCAAAAAGATGCAGAAGTTGGCAATGAAAGCCTAAGCCTCATGAGATACTGTTGCTTGGTTATGTTGTGAGGAGTGATTCTCTGTTATATATCCTGTGATGGGGGGATCGCCTCCTTCAAACTGGAGCTCTGCCACCATTTCTTCTGTCTTGTAGAACAATTTATGGCTGAGAAGGCTGCTGCTGTTAGCGTTGCTGGTTCTGCTTTCCTGATCCTCTTCGGAGATACAAAGTAGAATTGTATAAGCTGCTTCATGTTGCAGTGGAGGCTGCTGGAGAAGTACAGATCAAGATGAATGAAGTCCAGGGTAGAAAAAATGACTTCCAAAATGTTAGAAATTGTCTGTAAAATAGCGAAGTACATTCTCAGAACAAGTCTGTGAGCAAAAACCTTTCACTAGGCAAGGGACCAGGTATACTATTTTAGTATTTATAGGTTTTCCAGCCTGTCAATTTCAGAGAGCCATCAATACCTGCTGTGCTGTCTCTTTCTTCATCCTGGTGAGTTTCTCACAGCTCAGGAAACCTATGCGTTGGCTCTTAAAACCAGAATGTTAGGTTAAATTTCAGTTTAATTGCCTTTTAACGTATACAAATAACAGACCCGACATTCCCATGGGGGTTTCATGCGCAGTGGTTAAAAGTGAGCCGGATCATGTCAGGTTTGCAACCAGCATTTTTTAATGATTTTAGCCATCTGTTCTTCCTGCTGTACCCCCATGCCCCCTTTGCATGTGAAAATTCTGCCCCTCGTCTTGGGTTCATCCTGTTCCCTATACAGCCTTACAGGAACATCAGAAAATACAATCCTTAATAGTGGGAGACTAATGGTAAGAGACGGACATCTCTAAAAGAAAAATGTGAAATCTAATGAAAATGCAGCGCAATAAACCACCGAAGGGATAGAGGTAGTTTTTAACTGTAAGAAATCCATACTATAGTGTTCAACAGTGTCAACAAAAGTGCAATAACTCTGGGGATCAGGAGAGCAGCTGTCAGTACGAGTATCAGACATGATATAAATTTGCAGTTCAGATTGCCCCAACACTTTGTGGAAAATTGATTACAGAATACAGCCTGCTCATATGCCCTGTTGATCCCCGCCTTGTAATTATGTTTATTAACTTTGTATGATCCTGTTCAGTTTATCCATACAGATGAGATGTAACATGTACAAGCTGACCTTCCTGATTTGTTCTATAGATATGCGAAAATACACATTCCCATCATTGCCTCTGTATCTGAACATCAGCCTACAACGTGGGTTTCCTTCTTTTTTGATCTTCACATATTGGTATGCACTTTCCCAGCTGGCCTATGGTTCTGCATTAAAAACATCAATGACGAAAGAGTATTTGGTAAGGAAACATGCCTATAATCAGATTTTCTTTTAGATTTAATGTTAAAATTTCCACACTTAAAAAGAAAATTGGAAATGCCACAAAATAGAACTTGCACTTCAACCTTGCAATGCTTTCTAACAGTGGAGTTTATAATTAATTTAAGAATTTCTTTATATACCTGTAAAGTATGAAAATACTTTTTGTGAGGATGTAAAAATGATGAATTGAGTAGAGAAAGCTTCGCCACATCAGGAAATTCAATTTTACAGGTAATGCATTGGGCATGAGAAGCTGGAGATATGGAAGCAACATGGACAATTTTTGCAAAAAGTATGAGTTCAGACATCTATACTGATTTTCTGAATTCAACTAAAGCTCGGTAGAAACACTGGTTAATTGCAGGGGGTGGATTGGGTGTAGAAGAAACATTGGACGTCTGGCAGTAACTAAGGAAAGAAAATGTCGGCAGTGCATTTGATTGTAGGTTATCTTCAACCTCAGGCGATACATAGTCAAAGGGCAGATAATGAAAGAGGATAACATGAGTAGTCACCAAAAAAATGTTGAGCACTTGGATCTGATTTTATCTTTTTTTATATTTCTGTTTACATTGTAACATTTCTCATTTCATAATGTGATATGTGAGCAGGATACTAGAGCAAAAAGTCTAATATTGTTGAACTTTTTTTTAAAAAATGGAACCATGGAGATCAATATAAATCCATGTCCAGCTATGTGCGAAATAAATCTCAATCAAAGCCTAGTGAGCAACATGACCATTTCCATAAATTTAATGCACGCATATATTTTCTCAATTACTGAGCCACAATAAAATGGGATCTAAGAATTTGGGATAATGCTGAAAAGGGGACAAGTTGCACTCATCCAGATAAACACAAGAATGCCAAATTTCAAATGATCGCAAAAATTTATACTACAGGAGAAAATTCTTTCAAAATTCTATAGACTCTGGAATGGTTCCTGCAGAATGGAAGGTGGCAAATATAACCCTACTATTTAGGAAAGGAGGGAAAGAAAAAAAGGGAAACTACAGACCTGTTACCCTGACATCAGTAGCAGGGAAAATGCTAGAATCTATAATAAAGCATGTGATAACAGTACACTTAAAATAAATGGTAGGATTGGGCAGAGTCAACATGGATTCATGAAAGGGAAATCATGTTTAACAAACCTGACTGGAGTTTTTTGAAGATGTAACTAGCAGAATGAATAAGGGAGAACCGGTGAACGTGGTATTTTTAGATTTTCAGAAAGCTTTTGATAAGGCCCCACACGAGGTTGGTAAACAAAATTAGAGCACATGGGATTGGGTGGGTAATATACTGGCAAGGATTGAAAACTGTTTAATGGACAGAAAACAGGAATAAATGGGTCACTTTCAGGCTGTGACTAGTGGGGTACAACAAGGATCAGTGATTGGGCCCCAGCTATTCACAATCTATATCAATGATTTGGGGATTAAATGTAATATTTTCAAGTTTGCAGATGATACAAAACTAGGTGGAAGTATGAGTTGTAAGAAGGATGCAAAGATACTTCAAGGGGATTTAGAGAAGCTGAGCGAGTGAGCAAAAATTTGGCAGATGGAATACAATGTGGAGAAATGTGAGGTTATCCATTTTAGTAGGAAAAACAGAAATACAGAGTATTTCTTAAATGGCGAGAGGCTGGGAAATGTTGAACTTCAAAGGGACTTGGGTGTCCTTGTTCATGAGTCACTGAAAGCTATCATGCAGGTACAGCAAGCAATTCAGAAGGCAAATGGTATGTTGGCCTTTTTTACAAGAGGAGTTAAGTATAGGAGTAAAGATGTCTTATTGCAATTATATAGAGCCTTGGTGGGACTGCATATGGAATATTGTGTGCAGTTTGGTCTCCTTGACTAAGGAAAGACATTCTTGCCATAGAGAGAGTGCAACAAAGGTTCACTAAATTAATTTCTGGGATGGAGGGATTTTCCTATGAGGAGAGATTAAATAGACGGAATCTTTATTCTCTGGAGTTTAGAAGAATGAGAGTTGATCTCATTCAAACATACAAAATTCTTACAGGGCTCAGCAGAGCAGATGCAGGAAGGATGTTTTCCTTGGCTGAGGGGCCTAGAACCAGGGGACACAGTCTCAGAAGGGGAGGCCATTTAGGACTGAGATGAGGAGGAATTCCTTCACTCATGGTGGTGAATATTTGGAATTCTCCACCCCAGAGGGCTGTGGAGGCTCAGTCATTGGGTATGTTCAAGACTGAGATCGATAGATTTCTAGATATTTAAAAACATCAAGGGATATGGGGACAGTGCAGGAAAATGGTGCTGAAGTAGAAGATCAACCATGATCTCATTGAATGACGGAGCAGGCTCGAAGGGCTGAATGGTCTACCCCTGCTCCTATTTCCTATGTTCTTAAAAGGGTGCGGATTGGTTGGCAAGTCGACTCTAGCCATGGTGCTGCCATGGAGAATGTAACAGGGAGCGATAGACTCCTCAAGCTCCAGGTATCAAAAAAGGCACAAAGATTGACCATATTCCTTTTGTTTGCTGAGAAGTCCCTGCATATGAATGTATGTCGCTTCTAGCAAGTATAAATGAACCACATCAAGAGCTCTCCTGACTATCTTAAATTGGTTGTTAGTGTAGCGCACTGAGGATTGTTCAGCAAGTGCTGCCTACTCGCAGAATCACATCTAACAGTGGACTGTAAATTTTAAGTTTCAACAGTCACACTATAAATATAGTAAGCCAGTAAGCCCTTGCTTAATGTTGACTTACTTAACATTGTTTCACTTTAATGTTGTTTGCCACAGGATTCCTCTTCTGTGGCCTGACCGTTCACATGACTTTTCTCACAGTGCTTCCACCCACATTCACTCTTCCTCCCGCTCCCGGCCTTTCCTCTCCCCTACCTTGCCGACTCCCAGCCTTGCCCCTCTCCCCCTGCCCCCCTTGCCGACCCAGGAACTTTGGGGGCCTATTGTTTCCTGCTGCTTCCTCGGTGGCAATGCCTCAGCCAATCAGTTAGCACTCTTTTCTCCTATAGCATAAATTGCTGTGATTATTTGAAATTTGGCATTCTTGCATTTGTTCTGATGAGCACAAGATGCTTCGGCAGCATGTCCCTCTTTTGAGCAATATTCAAGTTCTGTACTACCAGGCGACTGGAATAAATCAAATACTCAAGCTCCTGCAGATTGAGAATTTAAATTGCTGTATTGCCAATTTGAGCTCTCACATTATCATTTGATGAGCAGGATTATGTCCCTGTACGTGCACAAAAAGCAGGCAAGATAAGTTTATACAATGAGTTACTTTTCTGCACCTGTTTAAATTTGATTAAAATAGGCCATTAGTTCAAGGAAAAGGTCAACTGGCTGCTCTGGAAATGTTAATGCACTTTTAAAATTGTGGTAGAAATCTGAAAATGTAATATTTTACTGATCAGTTTTGGATTGCGTGCTGTCTGCTTTCTGGTTAGATAACAGAACTGTATCTGAAAAGATATGGAAGAGTAAAAAGCAAAAGATTAAATGGATTCTGAGAATCCACCGTCCTTTGGAGTTTAAAAAAATTACTGTGAAAACTGCCAGTGAATTTATCTAATAAGATGATGTTGACGTCAAGGAACATATACTTAGCCAAATCAAAATATGGTTGTTGCAGAACAATGATTTAAGGATTATGCATTACATTTCTGAAGATTTTTTGAGTTCTGATTTGATAAAATTAGTTGGAAATGTTATTACCATTACTTCAATTCTGAATATAAATGTGTGCATTTTGGGAAATGTCAGAAGCGTGCTTAGTACAGATATTCACTGCAAACTGTCAGATCGAATCAAAAGTGTATTGTATTGATTGCAGCTTAAAATAACTGCTACATGTACAAAGCATACTGGTTGCCAGGAATGGTTGGATTTCAGAATACTGATTCTGGAAAAACGGACTTTTACTTCTGTTTTAAACTTTTTGTAATTTGAGTGTAAACTGATTCCCATGATCTAAACTCTCCACAGTTGCCCTTTATGCAATCAGTGCTGTTTACTTTGCTGGAGTCATGGTACGTCTGATGCTGACTCTCACGCCAGTTGTCTGCATGCTTTCTGCCATTGCTTTCTCCAATGTCTTTGAACACTATCTGGGTGATGACACACAGAGGGAAAGTCCACCAGTTGAGGATAGCAGTGATGAGGATGACAAGAGGAATTCTGGGAATCTCTATGACAAGGTAAAGCATTTAAACACAGCAGCAGTGAGTTTTCTCCACAGAAAGATGCATCAAGAATTGTTATTGCATTGCTGGTGGGCATAAGCTTCTGTTTACCAATCAAAAAATGTTGAGTTCTTGATTTCTGCCCCATCATTGTGGATGCAAGTCAAAACCTCCCAGTCCAAAAATGAAAGAAAAAGAAACTTGATAGCATCACCCCAAGACAATCATGTGGTCTAAAGGCCAATTGCAGAAGTGCATTGCTGGAGGACTAGTGTGTATTACTTGAATGGAGTGGGAAGTAACTTCTGATGTGCAATAAAGCTTAAAGTTTTTAGAAGTAGATTTTTGGTTTCATTTTTATTTGAAGATGATCCATTTTATGCAGAATCAATGCTTTAAGCTTGTTTTTTTATATCAATATATCAGGAACATAAGTTGCTGGAGAGGTGACTGGGTAACACACTGTTGTTCACCTCTTCCCTTTTTAAAAAAATATTATGGACTGTGCTTTAACAATGGCCTATGGTGGAGAGTTCCACATTCTAACCACCCTCCAAGTATAAAGAGAATTTTTCTCTCCTCCCTTTTAATTGTTTTTGTGACCATCATAAATTTGTGCCTCCTTGTTTATCCAGCTTTATTAGCTCTTCGTAATCTGGAAGACCTCTATCACGCCATCCCTTAACCTTCTCCAATGGGGGAAAATGTCCTAATCTAGCAAGTCCATCTTCATAAGTGTCACCCTCATCCCTAGCAACTTCCTACTGAATCTACGTGCATTTTTCCTATTGCTTTCATATTCTTTCCTATAATGGACCACTTAAAACTGTACACTTTCAATTGTGGCTCAACTAAATCCTGGAGAACCACCTTGTTGATGCAGATACAATTTTCAAAGATTTTGTTTGCCTTTGTATGGCTTTATCTACTTGTACTAGCCTCCTTTTAAACGTTAATATTTTGACATTAAAATCCCTTTTCTCTACTCCATTTAAAGCATTTCCATTTAAGATGCATTACAATATTTTTAAGCTTGAGCAAGTCTGCCTGGGGCTCTGGTCATTTACAGTTTTCAGAAACGACTACAACAGTCATGCATTTTCTGCACAGCATAGGTTTTTGGTATTTTTCAATAATAAATGGAGTCAAAGAGCTTATACTCAGATACAGTAACTGAAACTAGTTTCAAGCTAACCCCACAACTTCAGCTCAGGTCAAACTTATTTACCTGCTCCTTAACTCCAACCTTGATTTAGTCTCGCTTCTACAGTCTATATAAAACCCCTCAAATAATTATTCATACATTCACCTACCTGGTCTTGCAGATCCAAGCCTACTTTGCCTGATTGCCAAATTTGTTTAGTTTCCTTAAGCGAAATCTCTTTCTGTTGACCCTTCATTCTTGACCTCTTGTATCTGTAAATTGTGAGCGTTTTTAATTCTCATTTAAATACTGCAGCTTTTAGTAACTGCTGTTTGCTGCTAATAAATCCTGTGTAAAGCTTTGTTTCCCCACCCCTCCCTCCCGGCCCAATCTCCAAAATAACTTTAAAGCTGAAATGGTGACAGCAGAGTGAGATATGTCTTCTACCATATGGGAATGTAGTGCAGGGTATATTAGTCTTATGGTTATTAAAACTCAAGATGTTTTGACAGAAAATATTTTAATGGTTGTTTCTCACTGTCATAGGCAGGCAAGGTGAGAAAGCATGTGTCTGAACAGGAAAAGACTGAAGAGGGGCTTGGTCCAAATATCAAGAGTATTGTTACCATGCTGATGCTGATGTTGCTGATGATGTTCGCTGTACATTGTACCTGGGTGACAAGTAATGCATACTCCAGCCCAAGTGTGGTCCTGGCATCTTACAATCACGATGGGTAGGAAATTTGTACATCTCTTTTCATCTATCTTCTGTTAATTAGGGTAATGTTATTTTCTTGGTGATATTTTGGATGGGGTGCAAAATATTTAGTTTGTCATCCTTAATTTGCACCACTGAAATACAGGTACAGTATCTCAAATCCAGCTATCTAAGAGCCGGCAATGTTCAAAAACTGGACGTTTTTTTAAGCTGCCATGTTTGAATTTTTATTATTAGGTGAGTGAAATAACTTATCGGCTTGTTGGGCTAGGTGCTACATTGGCACGGTGGCAAGCCAACTAGTTATTGACTTTACATATCTGCTTTTTCCCATGCTCCGAGCGACCTTTGACCCGAACCACCCAATCTGAAAACTGGCAAGATCTGAAATCCGATGTGGACTCAGTCCCAAGGTTGCTGGTTCTGAGACACTATACTTGTATGTATTTTTGTGTACACAATATTGGTGAACTGTTTTTGATTTTCTTGAAATCATCACTGAATCTTTTTGAATCTTCTAGATTTCCACAAGTAAAGTGGAGATTTGAAGTATAATTTAACGTATGCTGGTGTTGGATTTAAAAACATGCACTGATGTTTAATCATGGCATCATTGGTATAAATAGATTTAGCATTATTTACTATCTCCTTGGAATAAAACTCTGTTCTTGAACCATCTGTGAAATTCTGGCCCCTTTTGGAGTCAGTTCTATCACAGTGGCAACTTCAAATCCGTGGAACCTGAAGGTTGGGGTGCCTCCCAAAGCAAGGTTTCATGATTATGAATATCACTGAATGATGCTATCTGTTAATGCTCTTCTCCTTTTGATGCAAAACTTGGAGATAACATACTGTAGAGCCCACAATATTCTACACGAGGACACACAGCTTCTTAAGAGTGTTCTTACTGGATTTGAACTTTAACATTCAGAAATATATCGGCCCAGAATTTGAACACCTTGTATTGGAGACTGAACCAGGTGTTGAGTCTCTCCTGAGATGAACATCCATGACGCCTATGGGAATCAGCCTTCCCAATATTTTTGTTGACAACTTAAGTATGATGTTTGGTAATACAATGACATTTGGTCAATAGCTGCCTGTGACAGTCAAGGTAGTCTATCATGTATCAATCTGGAACCAATTTGTGTAGCTGTTTCATGAGCTATTGGACTTCCCTGGCAGAAAGAAATTGCAACTATACTTCACCAACTTTTCTATTCAGATACTTTTTTCCCCTGCTTTCTTCCTTGTCCCACATGCAAGCTGACAGTGTAAATGGCTCCCTTTCCTATCTCTCCCTTTCCAACCACTGTCGTCACTCTCTCATTTCAAAAGAAATCCTGCACTCCTGTTTTGGCAAATTGGTACAGATTCTACCCCCCCCCTCCTTGGCCACTTTTTCCAGTTAAATCAAATTGTTCACAGCCTTGGTTATCTTATTTAACCCTAGATTGATTTTCCAACCCCATATCCTTGCCTTCACAAAAACCACAAACTTTTACCTTTAACATTGCCTCTCTAGCTGCAATTGATATTCTAATTTATGCCTTTTGAAGCCTCAAAATTTGACTCCTATTTTCTACAGTATAAACTTTGGCTCATCCAAAACTCAGCTGCCAACATCCTATCCAACATCAACTTGTTCTTAACTATCATACCTATCCTTGCAGTCCTACGTTGGTTCCTGGTTCCTCAGTGTCTACAATGTAATATCCTCATCCATGCATTTAAATTCCTTTATAGCTTTGCCCCTCTCTACCCCTGTAAATTCCTCCAACCCTACAACCCTAGTCTCTTGTGCAGCCCCTTGCCTTCACCCCACCATTGGCAGTTGCATCTGTGCCTTCAGCCATCTGGGCCCACTTTCTAAAATTCCTTCCTTAAACCCCTCCATCTCTCCATCTTTAAGACATTCCTGGAGACCCACCTATTTGATCACACTTTTAGTCACTGGTTCTAATGTCTCTTTGGCTTGGCATTCATTTTTATCTGATTAAATCCCTATGAAATGCCGGAATTAGCACCTTGAAGTTTTTAAAAAAAGAGATATGTGAATGCTATTTGTTATTGAGATCAGGGACTAAAGACTGGTCAAGATTTACTGTCTTAGTTTGAGACCCCAACAGACTGCACAAAGCACACAAAGGCCAAATTGATTAAACAGAGCAATACTGTTGATTAAGGTAATCATTTCATCCCCTTTTCCAAACTAACTTAAACGACTGGTTCTATTCTACTGCAAATGTTAATTTTATGTATTTCAATGTTACTCTTTCATCAAATCTTAATTTAAAGAAACTGCCATAAATGGGGCAATTTGTCATGCCTCTATTAACATCTCTTCAAACTGATCACCTTCTCCTAGGAATCTTTGTTTTTCTTTAAAAGTGGGCATTTTCCCAATAATATGGCCTCCTGGGCGATGGAATATGGAAAAGCTTTAACAAACGCTGTTCAGCCACTGGAGTTCTTCCTGCAGTTTCTGTTTGCACGATCGTGCTCATGCTTTCCACTACAGTGCCTTGGTTGCCAAATCATAGAATGGTTACGCACAGAAGAAAGCCATTTCTGAATAGGTGTTTTTCCAATTTCCATTTGAAAGCCGCAATTCAATCTGCCTCCTTCATCCTTTCAGTAGTGCATTGCAGATCCTAACTACTCGCTGTAATAAATGTTTTCTCATGCCACCTTTGGATTCTTTGCCAATCACAAATCTATGTCCTCTGGTTCTCGTCAAAGGGAGCCATTTCTCCATATCTACTCTGTCTGGACTCATGACTTTGAACTTACCTGACAAGTCTCCCCTCGCCCTTCTCTAAGGAGAACAGTCCCAGCTTCACCAATCTATCCAAGTAACTGATGTCCTTCAACCCTGGAGCTATTCTTGTAAATCTTTTTGGCACCCTCTCTAAAGCATTCACATCCTTCCTAACGTGCGATGCCCAGAATTGCATAAAATATTCCAGTTGCGGCCAAACCAGTGATTTCTAAAGGTTCATCAGACATGTTACTATCTCCAGTGCTTTGATTCTTTGAGTGCATTTATGCAATGTCAATCCACTCCAACATGGGAATGAACCTAAACAAAATGGGCAATCATTCAGCGCTGTCTACTGATTATGACTTCCAGAGGCTGTAAGGGTAGTTATTATAAGAAACAGCAAATTCACACTGTTGCAGCAGGGATGTGCTGTGGATTAAGGTCTATTGATAGCATAGAGGAAGATCTTTGCTTCTGCCTAGTCTGTACTATACCTGATCTTGCAGTTTTTGATCCTGGCAGCGGCATGCCTTGCTTTGAGCAGATTAATTCACCTGAAACTATTAATAAATAGAGCTTTAATCTGCCATGACCCTTTCATTATTAGCAGTGCTTCCTTTGTCTAATTTTTGAGCAGAACTTGGAATGATTTACAAAAAAAACCTATTAATTTGAAAGGTAGAAAGTGTCATAAGTGGCTTGCTTCAGTTCACACATTTTTGCAATAAAAGTAAAATTGGAGTATAGGAATTATGTGATGAAGAAAGATCAAATCCATAGATAAAGGCAAAATTGGGAAGAAGAATCTGAAGAAGAGTCATACAGACTCAAAACGTTAACTGTCTTTCTCTCCACCTATGCTGTCAGACCTGCTGAGTTTTTCCAGCATTTTCTGTTTTTGGTAAAGATCAAATCCATCTAATTCACCTTCTACCATCTTGGTAATTGCATGATATAATCGTAAGAGTTGTTGACTAACCATAACAATGTCTAACTATCTCTCAATTAGCCTATAACAGTGCCAGAAATGAATTTTCGCTTAGTCAATTTGTGTATAAACTACATTTCATTTTGAATTTTTGTCCAAGAAGATGTATTAACAGACATCGAAATATGCAGCTATACAAACTAATAATCTGAGGTGTAAACAGAGATTGCAGGAAACGATCAACAAATTAGGCAGCATCTGTGTAGAAAAAAACAGAATTAACATTTCAAGTCACTGACCTTTCATCAGAACAAATAATCCACATTGATATTTTGCAACTAAATCCAAAGTATAAGTGGAATTTTTAAAACTTCAGGTTTTCACTCATTCCTGTTCTCTTGTGTGCTATCCTAAAATGTATTTCCCAATTTGTGTTCACTACTATAGTGAACTGCTAGCCACACAGACATTATAACTGTAGAAAAAGCTGCATGGTGCTGAATATTCAATGGACTTGACCATTTTGATATTCAGATGTTCTGTATACTGACTTCTAATCTGGTTCGGATCATAGCTCTGCAGCCCTGCCACGTTCAGTCGTGAATGGTGGTGGACAATTAAACCATTAACAGGAGGAGGAGCCCCACCAATATCCCTATTCTTCATGATGAGGGAGCCCAGCTCATCAATGCAAAATATGAGGCTGTAGCATTAGCAGTCATCTTTAGCCAGAAGTGCCCAATGGATGATCCATTTCTGCCTCCTCCTGAAGTTCCCAGCATCACAGATTCAGTCTTCAGCCAATTTGATTTATCCCACGTGATATCAGGAAACGTAATATCAGGAAACGTAATATCAGGCTGAAGGCACTGGATACTGCAAAGGCTATGGGCCCTGACAACATCCCAGCAATAAGACCGAACCTATTCCAGTACAGCCAACAACACTGGCATCTACCCGACAATGTGAAAAATTGCCCAGGTGTGTCCTGTCCACAAAAAGCAGGACAAATCTAATCTAATTACCACCCAATCAGCTGCCTCTCAACCATCAGCAGAGAGATGGCAGGTGTCACCTACAGTGCTATCAAGCAGCATTTCCATAGCAATAACCTCGCTACTGCTCAGTTTGGGTTCCACCAGGGCCACTTGGCTCCTGACCTTATGACAGCTTTGGTCTAAACACGAACAAGAGCTCAATTCCAGAGGTAAGATGAGAGTGACTGCCCTTGACATCAAGGCATCACTGGTTAGAGTCATATCTAGTACAGAGAAAGATGGTTGTGGTTGTTGGAGGTCAATCATCTCAGTCCCAGCACTCTCCTCAGGGTAGTGTCTTAGGCCCAGCCATCTTCAGCTGCTTCATCAATGACCTTCCCTCCATCATAAGGTTAGAAGTGGGGATGTTCACTGATCATTGCACAATGTTCAGTACCATTCGTGATTCCTCAGATACTGAAAGCAGTCCACGCCCACATGCAGCAAGACCTGGACAACATTCAGGCTTGGACTGGTAAGTGACAAATGACATTTGTGCCAAACAATGACCATATGCAACGAGGGAATCTAATCACCTCCCCTTGATATTCAATGGCATTATCATCCCCCACCATCAACACCCCTGGGGTTACCATTGACCAGAATCTGAACTGTATCAGCTTTATAAATACTGTGGCTATAAAAGCAGAACAGAGGCTGGGTATTCTACTCGCCTCCTAATTCCGCGAAACCTGTCCACCATCTACAAGGCACAAGTCAGGAGTGTGATGGAATACTCTTCACTTACCTGGATGAGTGCAGTTCCAAGAACACTCAAGAAGTTTGACACCATCAGCCCCCTTGAATGACACCCCATCCACCAACTTTAACGTTTATTCCCTCTACCACCGACACACAGTGGCAGCAGTGTGTACTATATACAAAATGCACTGCAGCAGCTGACCAAGGCTCCTTCAATAGCACCTTCCAAATCTGCGACCTCCAGCACCTAGAAGGATGAGGGCAGCAGATGCATGGGAACACTACCACCTGCAAGTTCCCCTTCAAGTCATCCTGACTTGGGACTACATTGCCGTTCCTTCACTGTCATTGGATCAAAACCCTAGAACTCCCTTTCTAACAACATTGAGAGTGCACCTATACTACATGAACTGCAGCAGTTCAGGAAGGTGGGGGGCACTTAGGGATGGGCAACAAATGCTGACTTTGCCAGTGAAGCACATCCCATGAAAGGAAAGAAGTAAAATAATTTTGATATTAACAGTTTTAACTTTTTAAGCCCACATCCCATGAAAGAATAAAAGTAAAATAATTTTGATATTAACAGTTTTAACTTATTTTTTAAAAGCACGCGCAATATCCTTGATGACTTCCGCGAGGCATACTATTGGCTGCGACAAAATACAGATGAACATGTTCGAGTGATGTCTTGGTGGGATTATGGTTATCAGATTGCAGGAATGGCTAATCGGACAACTCTGGTAGATAATAATACGTGGAACAACAGCCATATTGCACTGGTAAGCAGGCTGAGCAATGATGATTTGATTCTGTATTCAAATTTAAAAATAGAAGTAAATCTCTTGCTCATCAGCCAGTAACCAATTTTGCAAAGTAGATCAGAGACTTTCTTTCATCTCCAAGCCCCTTGGGCTTGGCTTTTGTTGTCTTGTGAGGGTGATGCTGCTCTTAATGCTTTGAGCAGATAGCTGAACATGAATCATCTGGAATCACTGGCTCCTAGAGCCTCATGACATTTCACATACATCTTGGTGTCAGCACTTCTGCCTTGATGTTTTTTTCCAAAACACTCCTGTTTTTGGTGCAGTAAACAGTCCAAGGGTGAGGAGAAAAATCAAAAAGATGAGTATCCTGTAATACCTGCCTTGTCTGCTCATTTCATCAATCCGTCTCTGTCCTCCATGCAATGTTATTGAATTTCATATCATCTTCAGGCTTTTAAATTATGCCCTGTGTTCTCAAATCCAGGTTATCAACATATATTGTAAAGAGCAGCCGTGCCAATATTGACCCCTGACGAACACTACTGTATACTTCCATCCCATCTGAAAAACAACGCTCACGACTATATTTTCTGTCCCTTGGCCAATTTCATACCCATGTCACCGCTGTCCCTTTAGTCCCATTGCCATCAATTGTGCTAACCAGTTTATTATGTGGTACTTAACCAAATGCCTTTTGAAAGTTCATTTGTACAACATCAACCCTTTCTGTTATTTTATCAAAAAATTTAATCGCATTTGTCAATCACGATTTGCCTTTATGAAGCCTGTACTGGCTTTCATTTATTAGCCCACTCACTTGAAACTGGCAATTAAGTTTTTCCCAGATTATTGTCCACAAACATTTCCCCACCACCATCAGGCTGACTGGCTTGTAGTTGCCAGGTTTATATTCCTTCCCTTCTTTAAACAGGTGTGTTAACATTTGCAATCCTCAATTATTCTGACACCGCCCCTATATCCAAGCAGGATTTTAAGATTATTCTTTATGTAGTTAGCTCTGGTTTCAGTCACTTCATAACATAAGTAGGAGCAGGTATAGGCTATATTGGCTCCTCAAGCTTGCTCTGCCATTCAATGGAATAATGGCTGAACTTCTATAACTCCACTTTCTCACACAATCTCCCTATCCCTTTATTTCCAAATATCTGTCAACTTCAGCCTTGAATAAAATCAATAACTCAGCTATCATAGCTCTCTGGGGAAGGGAATTCCAAAGATTTGCAACCCTCTGAGTGAAGAAGTTTCTCACCTGAGTCCTCAGTGGCCAGTCCAGCCACTGATTCTGAGACTATGACCCCTAGTTCTAGACTCTTCAGGTAGGGCAAACAACCTCTTGGCATCTACCCTATCAGGCCTACTAATAACTTTATTTAAATCAGATCATTTTTCAGCCTTTTAAACTACAGTGAATATAGGCCCATTCTACTCGATCTCTTATAGGACAGGCCTGCCATCCCAGGAATCAATTTAGTGAGCCTTTGTTGCATCCCCTCTAAGCCAAATATATCCTTCCTTCAGCAAGTAGGCCGAAACTCAGGGTGTGCAGCATGACTTTCTAACTCCGAATCCTCTACCAATAAAGGTTAACATGCTATTTACCTTCCCAATTGCTTGCTGTACCTGCACATTAAATTTCTGTGACTCAAGTTCAAGGATTCACCTTTTTTTAAAAAAAATCTCTTTTCCACTTTTTCTACCAAAATAAATTATTATACTCCATCTTTCATTCTCTTGCTCGGTCACTTAA
This sequence comes from Cetorhinus maximus, assembly GCF_964194155.1. Taxonomy (NCBI): domain Eukaryota; kingdom Metazoa; phylum Chordata; class Chondrichthyes; order Lamniformes; family Cetorhinidae; genus Cetorhinus; species Cetorhinus maximus. The sequence goes on along the minus strand of NC_135881.1, from coordinate 179,050,525 downwards.
CCAGTGGAAGCCGGGTCTGTCCACACAAGGATAGAGCATCACTGTGGGCTTCTCTTTCTCACTACTTAGCCTGCCGCAGATGCACCTGTCCATGACAGTGTCGGTAGGAGTGACCACCACACAAGTCATTGTGGACACGAAGTCCCACCTTCACCATGAGGATACCCTTCATCATGTTGTGTGGCACTACCATCGTGCTAAATGGGATAGATTTCGAACAGACCTAGCAACTCAAGACTGGGCATCCATGAGGCGCTGTGGGCCGTCAGCACCAACAGAATTGTACTCGAACACAATCTAATCTCATGGCCCAGCATATCCCCCCACTCTAGCATTACCATCAAGCCAGGGATGAACCTTGGTTCAATGAAGAGGGCATGCCAGGAGCAGCATCAGGCATACCTAAAAAGGTGTCAACCTGGTGAAGCTATAACATAGGACTACTTGCGTGCCAAACAGCATAAGCAGCAAGTGATAGACAGAGCTAAGCGATCCCACAACCAACGAATCAGATCTAAGCTCTGCACTCCTGCCACATCCAGTCGTGAATGGTGGTGGACAATTAAACAGCTCACTGGAGGAGGAGCCTCCACAAACATCCCCATCCTCAATGATGGAGGAGCCCAGCATAGCAGTGCAAAGATAAGGCTGAAGCATTCACAACAATCTTCAGCCGGAAGTGCCGAGTGGATGATCCATCTCGGCCTCCTCCGGTGTTCCCTGTTAATATGGCAATCATCTTGTTAAAACCAATTGTTAGTTAAACAGGTGATGGGCATTAATTATATCATCTAAATAGAATAAAAAGGTACAGCTGGAACACTCTGTTGAAGCTACTAGGAAGTTAGTAGTACTGAGGAGTTGTCTTGGAAATAAACCAGCTTTAACCAAGAGCCAACGTGGATTAATTCTTCCACCACAACCTTTTATTGTGAATAACAGTCCCCAGCATTATAGATGCCAGTCTTCAGCCAATTCGATTCACTCCATGTGATATCAAGAAACAGCTGAAGGCACTGGATAGTGCAAAGGCCATGGGCCCTGACAATATTCCGGCAATAGTACTGAAGACTTGTACACCAAAACTTGCCGCGCCCCTAGCCAAGCTGTTCCAGTACAGCTACAACAGTGGCATCTACCCGACTATGTGGAAAATTGCCCAGTATGCCCTGTGTACACAAAGCAAGACAAATCCAACCCGGCCAATTACCACCCCATCAGTCTACTCACGATAATCAGTAAAGTAACGGAAGGGGTCATCATCAGTGCTATCATGCGGCACTTGCTCAGCAATAACCTGCTCATTGATACCCAGTTTGGATTCCACCAGGGCTACTCCGCTCCTGACCTCGTTACAGCCTTGGTTCAAACATGGACAAAGAGCTGAATTCGTGAGGTGAGAGTGACTGTCCTTGACATCAAGGCAGCATTTGACCGAGTGTGGCATCAAGGAGCCGTAGCAAAACTGGAGTCAATGGGAATCAGGGGGGGAACACTCCACTGGTTGGAGTAATACCTAGCACAAAGGATGATGGTTGTGGTTGTTGGAGGTCAGTCATCTCAACTCCAGGACAACACTGCAGGCGTTCCTCAGGGCAGTGCCCTAGGCCCAACCATCTTCAGCTGCTTCATTAATGACCTTCCATCATAAGGTCAGAAATGGGGATGTTCGCTGATGATTGCACGATGTTCAATCATCATTTCGTGACTCCTCAGAAGCAGTCCATGTCCAAATGCAGCAAGACAATATCCAGGCTTGGGCTGACAAGAGGCAAGTAACATTCATGCCACACAAGTGCCAGGCAATGACCATCTTCAACAAGAGAGAATCCAAACCATCCCCCCTCGATGTTCAATGTCATTACCATCACTGAATCCCCCACTATCAACATCCTGGGGGGGTTACCATTTTCAAGAAACTGAACTGGACTAGCCATATAAATACTGTGGCTACAAGAGCAGGTCAGAGGCTAGGAATTATGCAACGAGTAACTCACCTCTGGACTCCCCAAAGCCTGTCCACCATCTACAAGGCACAAGTCAGGAGTGTGATAGAATACTCCCCACTTGCCTGGATGTGTGCAGCTCCTACAACACTGAAGAAGCTGGACATCATTCAGGACAAAGCAGCCCGCTTGATTGGCACCACATCCACAAACATTCACTTCCTCCTCCACCGACTCTCAATAGCAGCAGTGTGTACCATCTACAAGATGCACTGCAGAAATTCACCAAGGCTCCTTAGGCAGCACCTTCCAAACCCACGACCACTACCGCCTAGAAGGACGAGGACAGCAGATAGATGGGAACACCACCACCTGGAGGTTCCCCTCCAAGTAACTCGCCAACCTGACTTGGAAATATATCGCCGTTCCTTCACTGTCGCTGGGTCAAAATCCTGGAACTCCCTTCCTAACAGCACTATGGGTGTACCCACACCACATGGACTGCAGTGGTTCAAGAAGGCAGCTCACCACCACCTTCTCAAGGGCAACTAGGGATGGGCAATAAATGCTGACCCAGTCAGCGAAGCCCACACCCCGTGAATGAATTTTTAAAAAACTTAGCACACCAGTATTGGTAGAGGTCGAGTAGGTTACTGGCCTGCCTTCTGAGGTGTGGTATCATGTGGAGATAAGATGTAAATGACAATCCCTAAAAGTGTTAAAGTACAGATTTTTGGTCTGTTTTACTCACTGTTCAGTCATGCAGTGCAGTTCTGTAATATTGATTGCTTTTATCTTTCCAGGTTGGAAAAGCAATGTCATCCAATGAGAGTGCAGCCTACCAGATAATGCAGAGTCTAGACGTGGACTATGTGCTCATCATCTTTGGTGGAGTGATTGGTTACTCTGGTGACGACATCAACAAGTTTCTTTGGATGGTCAGGATAGCAGAAGGAGAGCATCCAAAGGATATCCGGGTAAAGTGATGCATTTTGGTTCAAGGCTCGTCAGACATTTGTTAACATATCTAAAAGTTGTTTGTGCTGCTAGTGCTAATTAGCGACTACTGTATAACTCCTAGGAAAGTGACTACTTCACGCCGCAGGGAGAGTTCCGTGTGGATAAAGCTGGCTCTCCAACTTTACTGAACTGTCTCATGTATAAGATGTCCTACTACAGATTTGGAGAGATGCAGGTAAGGTGTAATTAGCTATGATTATCTGTTAATCATAATACATTGAATATTTCTATTGTCACTTCACCCTTGGGAAGGTGTATACAATTAGCTAGTGTAAAAGACCCATTTAACCCATCCCTATAGGATGAATATTCTCCTGAAATAAGCTTCAGATCAGTAAGGATGAGCTCAGTGCTTCTTTGGATGTCTCTGCATTGGTTTTTGGTGCTCCTCAAGGTGAGAGAGTATTGCTGGGGAATAAAACACTTCTCATTTTAAACACCAGTGTCAGCATCAAGCACTCCCAGTTCAGGTATAGAATAGTGAGATGCAGAATGAAGTTCCGATGCTTTGCCTCATCAATATGTCTCAGTCCTAATCTCCAGAGGAGCACTCCCTGTTGCTCCAGAAGTAGTCCCTCATTAGCCATCCTGTGCCCTCCAAGGACTGTCAATATGCCAACCTGTCAGTTGTACTGTGCCTTTTGCCAATGAGGAAATGGATTAGGACTACACAAACACATTTCACATAAGAACCTTTGCAAGCCTGCTGACATAGGCTTTCTTGAATCTAACTGTGCTGGACTTAGATGGTGATCTTTTGAAGTGAAGCTCTAATCTACTGTACCTTTACTATCTTTGCAAACGTGTGCTGATTCAAATTTTAATTTTATGCAATGGCTGCAACACCTCAAAAATATTCTTTATGACAACCCCTTATCTTTGCTTTCTTAATGTATTTGATCCTTTTCTTAGTCACTCCATTCCCTATGGCATCCACCATCCCCTGATTTAGTATCCATTTGGCTTATTGTTAGCGCATTCACCTCTGAGCCTCAAGTTTGGGGGTTCAAGCTCCCAGGGACTTGAGAGCATAATTTTAGGCTGCAGTGTTGGAGATGCTGCTTTTCAGATGAGACATTGAGCTGAGACCCTGAATGTCTGCCTGCTCAGGTGGGCATAAAAGATGCCATGGCATTATTAAAGGAAATACGGGGCATTTAATTGGTATCCTGGCCAATGTTTATCCCTCAATTAGAATCAGCTGTGATGCACTCAGCTCTGAACCACAGGTTCTGGGTTCAGGCCCAACTCCAAGACTTGAGCAGAAAAATTAAGGTTGACCAAGTACAGGACTGAGGGAGTGATGCACTGTCAGAGGTGCAATCTTTCAGATGAGGCGTTAAACTGAGGTGCTGTCTGCCCCCTCAGGTCATTTAAAAGATGCCATGGCACTATTTCGAAGAAGGGTAGGGGAGTTATCCAGGCCATCATGGCCAATATTTATTCCTCAATCAACATTAATAAAACAATATCTGATCATTACCACATTGGGATCTTGCTGTATGCAAATTGGCTGACACATTTTCCACAACAGTGACTACACATCAGAAATACTTCGTTGGCTCAAAAGCATTTGTAAGGTATCTGGTGGTCACTATATAAATGCAAATCTTTTTCCAATCAGCATCTTGTAACAGATTATTTGTTTCTTTATCACATTGCTGTTTGTGGGGCCACACTGTTCACGAATTGGCTGTTGTGGTTACCTATATTTCACAATGCTACATTGGCTGTGATGCACTTTGGGATGTTGGCATCAAACAGGAACTCGAAGAAGAGTTAGTGGGAGGTAATTTGAGGGTCACTCCAAGAATTGAAGATGAATTGTAGAAAGGCAGAGAGCTTTGGGAAGAGAATTCCCAGCACAGTGGTTAAAGATTTTATCATCGATTGTGGAAAGTGAGATACAATAGGCCCAAGGTCAGAAGAAGAGAGCATTTGAGCTGGGATGAGGTTGCAGAGATAAGGTGGAGCACTGCCTTGTTGGGCTTCAAAGATCTTGAAATTATTGCACGGGGTCAGGTAACCAGTGGCAATCATTGAGGACTGGGGTGGTAAATGAGCAAGGCTAACAATTCTGATGAAGTCTTCAATGCTAATAGTGCTATGTAAATTCAAGTTGTTGATTCCTTATTACATTTTTTAGAAGGCTTGGCTCCAACCAGTGCTCTTCAACTGGAGTTAGTGAAGGGAAACACTTGGCAAGTCATTGAAGAGACCATAAAGTTGAGCCCAAAAGGGACAAAGGAATGCATGAGGTTTCAGCAGCAGTGAGGGTGATAATGTGTAGCTAGAAATTGGTAGTATGATGGTGGACTAGGAATGGAGCTTGAAACCCAGTTTGGGGTAAAAGAGGACAAAAGGTTCTGCACTATCTGGTTCAGCCTGAGAGCAATCAAGAAGGAGGTTGGAATTGGGCTAAAGGCAAAATATCTGGATAAAATGGAGGTTGGCTTTGGTGGATTTGTCAGTGTTGTTTTGGAGAAAGTTGTGCTTCATTCAGGACTTGATGCAAACAATTAACAGTGTGACCATGGGTAAAGCAAGGATGCCAGCAGCATTCATATGGAAGCTCATCAGCAAGGGACAATATGTAGATGAGAACTAGGAAGGGACCAGTTATAGAAGAATGGTTTACGTAGAATATGCCTTAGGCATAAGAGATTGTAGGAGCTGTGCTTGCTACATTGAGACATGTAATGGTGGAACCATGTGAAGACAGTACCATGGGATGGGATCAAGGAGGAAAAATGACAAAGGAGCATGGAATGGTTGACCATATTGAAGACCATGGAGAGGTTAAGAAGAATTAAAAGGGTTGGCATAGTGCAATTGCAGTCACATGGTGTATAGTTGGTGGCTTTGGCCAGAGAAATCTCAAATCTGTTTCTAGGAGAGAAGCGTAAAAAAGGATTTTGAAGAAGTGAAGGGAAAGGTGGGTGGGAATTGGGTAGTGATGGGTTCAAGAAGCTTGGAGAGGAAGGGAAGATTTCATGTGAGGTAGTAGTTGAGCAGGATGGAGAGATTTGAGTTTGGGCAAATTTAATTTATCTCTAACTATCAACTGAGAAATAGCTTGGTAATATGTAAAGTAGCACTGAAATTTTAATGCTTGTTTTGCAGCTGGATTTCAGAACACCACCAGGATTTGATCGTACTAGAAACGCTGAAATTGGCAACAAAGATATCAAGTTCAAACACCTGGAAGAAGCCTTCACCTCGGAGCACTGGCTAGTGAGGATTTACAAAGTCAAGAAGTTGGACAACAGAGAGAAACTTGACCATAAACCAAGAGTAACTAACATAGTGCCCAAACAGAAGTATTTATCAAAAAAGGTGGGGTAGCCCTTTGAAGACAGAAAATTGTGCATAATAAAGGCTTGCTTTGGTTACCAAAATATTGCGCTAAATTATTGTGTTGCTGAATATTGTCCAGGTTGTGAAGAAACAAGTAAAAGGAAGCCTTTCATAAAAACCGTTCAATTATAATTTTCACCCACTTCTCAGTCTTTTGTGCCAAGGATCAACTGTGTCCAAGCATAACCAGGTTTTTTATTGGAGTGGTGCCTTTAGTTATTTGGTTTTTTAATATTTCAGAAGATGTTTTAACAGTGGATTTGCTCATTTTGCTGAAGATTGAAAAACCAACCAGTTGTGGAAAAATTGCTGAAAGCTTCAGCAAGTCTCCTTCCTTCATATCCTTCCCCTCTCACCAAAGAAAAAGTCTCGGAAGATGAGAACAAGGCCTTTATTTTCTAATGGATGTGCTAAACTGGTGTTAAATATTGGCGGTACTATGTATAAAGATGAAAGCTGCAACTTTGTAATGCTGTCCGTCTTTATGCCCTAGACCTCTAAAAGAAAGCGTGGGTATGTGAAGAACAAACTGGCACTGAAGAAAGGCAAGCGATCCACCAACAGGAAGACCAACTAAACCATCTGCGAGCCCTGACAACAGGCAGTTGTCCTTATGACAACTAGTCTTTGCCTTTACCTACAATCGGATTCCACTGCAACACAGGGTTGCATCCATTGCTCAAGAGATTCAGATAGTGTCTGAGCCCCATAAATCTATTGGTTGTTTATTGACACCTGTTTATAGAGCCATATTTGATTGTGTTGGCAAGGCAGACAGCTGCTGTCCAGGGGTAGCAGCAGAATTCTTATTGGTACATATTATCCTTCATTTAAAATAGTTTTTTTAAAAAAAGGAAAGTGGGCTAACTGCACCAAAGAACCCTACTCTTTATTATCGTCAGCACATGTGTACTTGCCAACCACTTGAAAGTGGCAATAAAGAATGTTTCACAATTTATTTTGGCTGGGGCATGGTTCATTATCAAATGCTGAATGCTAATGAGGTAAATTAAATATATAGCACAGGATTTGCTCAGGTTGGTTTGTCTAGCTCTGTATGGACGCAATCTGTTTCTAGCAGTTATTACTGTCTGTTAAAGCAAAACGTCTGTCTAGGGGAAGAGGGCTAGAGAGTCTGCCAGTATCCTTATTCCTTGATTTTTTTTCTTCTTTTGGTTGAAAAAAGTCAACGAGTTGGAAGAATTCTGTTTGATTTTGGGTGGTGGGGTTTCAGAATTAGGCAAGAGAGCTGAGAGGATTGGCACAACGTTTGGACTGTAGATGGCTAGCAGTTACACACGTGCTTTTTTGCTATCTACTAGATTTTTTAAATGAGAGAAATTCCTCTTAGCAGACGTGTTCATTTTTGTCACAATAATTTACCTTTCCCTTTTTGTGCTTTCTCCATATACTTACCTTTTAAAGAACGATAAGTCTCTAAGCAAAAGCTACTAATTTCATACGTAGGGTTATGAAACATTTGGTTAGACAAGTTTCTTTTTTTAAAAAAATTATTTTGTGAACAATTCTATAAGAATCAATGCACTATAACTAAAATCCAAGGCAGACAAATCTTTTCATTGGTGTTTTTCCCTTTTTTCATTGTTTTCTTCCTGTAGAGAAAGCCCAGTCTTGATACAGTCTTTTGAAAAGTTCCTTTACTGAGATGACTTGTGAATAATGAAGACTCTCATGATACACGCTCTCCAAATTTAATCGATGTTCCCCTTTCTTCCCTCAAGGATTAACATTGTAATTTTCTATGTATGCAGCTCTTTCCAATGCAAAAAAAGCTGCAGAAACTATTGGTGTAAAAAAAATTAAAGAATAGTATGTACCGTATTTTGAAAACATTTGTAAATTAAACTGTGCAGTATATGCCTTATTGCTGCTTCTGGATTGTAGTTTTTTAAATTTTTTTTGATTGAGGGGTGAGAGGGCTACTTTTCCTACTTTTTTTTTTGTTATTTCATACTTATAGTGACTACTAGTCTCTGTGATCCAAAGTAAACTAAAATTATGACTGCATATAATACTTAAGGGGACGATAGGGCACAGGAAAGTCATTTTTACATTATTGCTTACAGTTTTCAGTACAGACCTGTTCAACTGTAGCCAAAATAAATGTTAAATTGAAGTTTGTGTTAAGAAAAAATTCTTTTTTTTCCAATTTTAACATGAAATGAGTTTTTTTTTTACATATGCATTGGTATGTTTTGTTGCAGCTTGACAAAAAAGTCTACTCCAGGTTGTGAAAACTCTGCAGCTTAAAATTGCTGCTCTTTCCCCTGCTATTCATCTGGACCTGGTGGAGCTGGCTGCTGTTGTGGTGATGCTACCAGACTTGTCTTGTTATGCCAGATCATCACACTTTTCACAAAACAAAGAGTGCAATCCTTATGGTAGTTTTAAACTATGCCCAATAATATTTTTGTCTCAAAAAAACAAATATTATGATGGGCCAAGATTAAACATTTGTGTAAACTCTTAATGTACTGAGCCACATTGTGTGATATTTGAGATAACAGCATGCATTTATATATAGTATCTTTATCATAGCAAAACTTTCTAAGACCCTTCACAGGAGCGTATATTGAACAGAATTGGACACCAAGTCACATAAGGAGACATTAGGACAGGTGTCTACAAGCTTGGTTAAAGGGAGAGATTTTAAGGCGTTTCTTAGAGGAGGAGAAAGAAGAGGGAGAGAATTCCAGAGGTTGGGGCCCAGGCAGTTGAAGGCACTGTCACCAATGGCTGAGTAAGAGATCATAATTGGAGGAACGTGGGGAACTTTAAGGATTGCAGTGCTGGTGAAGATTACAGAGATTGGAGGGCTGAGCTCATGGAGGAATTCGAAAACATGAATGAGAAGTTTAAAAAAATTTAAATGTACCAAGATCTTTTCATTTCCTTTGCTATTATAGCAAATGCATTCAGTGGGGAGTGATGTGCCAGGAAGCACCAATGTGTAAGTTTTCATGTAAATTTTCTGTACAGTTCCTAATCTCAACCACTATCAGAAGGCAAATAAGGTCAGATGTTTGTCCACAGTTGGAAGATAAAATTGGAAGTTGAGCTATTGTTCTTTTATTTTGTGATCTGTTGCTGCTGGAAAACCTGGAGTAGATCTATCCATTATTTTTAAAGGAATATCTTCGCCATTTTCCTAGAGCTTGCTCACATCACTCTGGATATCTGAGTTAACAATATTTTCAGTTCAATTCAGTTAACAATATTTCATAACCAGGACAACATATCATCCTGGCCTCAAAAACAAAAAATGCTGGAAAAACTCAGCAGGTCTGACGGCATCTGTGGAGAGAAAGACAGAGTTAACATTTCAAGCCTGTATGACTCTTCAGAGAGTCATACGAACAGGAGGATCAATTCTGGTAGTGCTGTCTTCACCTTGCCTCTAGCCATCCTAAACTTCAGCTAAATCTGGAATAATACAGGCAGAGCCCTCCCACACAATCCTCCTGCATACCCAACATTGCACCTATGCCTCACAATCTATTTTGTGGTTTTTACCCTCGTGTTCAAATCACTCTGTGACCTTACCCCACTCCATTTGAGCTCCCTTCTCTGGCTGTAAGTTCCATCATGTAGTTTAGTTCCTCATTTTCTGGATTGTTACTTGTTACCTGCTGTCTCTGCTCTGTCATTGGAGGTGTTTAGACGCTAAGGTACTGACATGGAAATGTCTTCCAACACTGCTTCACTTTGCTGAGCACTCTGCCTCCTTGGTTGGAAACAATAAAGTTTTTAAATCTTGATTAATTTTTTTAAATAACTTACCTAACTTAATTATTTCCCTTGGTTTAAAGCTGCTTTGTTCTTTGCCACATGCCCCTAATTAAGTCCAAGTGTGAATGGTTGCGTACCAACCATCCTTGTGATCAGTCAAAAGGAATTGTCAATTTAATACAAATGTGAATAGGGGCAGTTTTCTGGTCACTAAAAAATCCACAAGCATTTTTCCTTTGCTGGTTTGGGCTTTATTATTCTTTTTGCTTTCAGATGGCAGCTGCTCATTGTTCTGCCAGGCACACCTCTCTCTATACACACCTTGCTGCTTTTACTTGCCCCATTACCATTCCTTTGGGCCCTGCACCATCAACTCTGGTCATTTAATCCCTCTTGTGTTCCACCCTTATCACAGACCTTGCCTTGATTATTTTTTCCATCCTCCTTTTCACATGTTTAAAACCAATTACAGTTCTAACTTTCCCAGTTCTGATAAAAGGTCATCGACCAGCAACATTAATTCTCTCTCCATAGATGCTGCCTGACCTGCTGAGTATTTCCAGCTTTTTCTGTTTTATTTTGTTTTATTTTTGTAGTACCACAATCTCACAAATAGAAATGATTAAGCAGCAGCTTTCAGGCCAGGTTTAATGTAAACTGCTTGAAGCAGGGGTAGTCCTTTGAGATGAAGCACATGGATGGAGAACCAATTCTAGTTTAAATAAAAGCAGAAATTCTGTAACACTGAAGAGTCAGGTTATTAACATGTAAAGTGAGTTTTAATTGGTGCGAATGCTGAACTGCAGTGGTGTATTTATCTACTTTTCTACTTCCATTGAAAGAAACATAGACCAAGAATGAGTCAATTTTGCCCTATTCACCTTCAAAGCTAACCTATGTTATGTAATTGTTGCTTTGTAGGAATACTTAGATTTTTCTATCATAACCATTCTCCTCCTGTTATCATTCTACCCACTCATACAAAATATAATGCCAGCATGTGCTTTTTCAGAGTAGCCAAGACCCTTAAATGAAAGATTAATCCAAAAAAAAATTTTCCCATGTACAAACCTGGAATTAGCCTAATTTACCACTTTAAGTATTTGTCTTCTCCACAGCCCTGCCCGTCACCCTTTATTTAAAAAGTTAAAGGCCAGAAACAGAAGAGAAATAAAAGGGCAAAAAGAAACAAATTAGAGAGGACAAGTTACTTAACAGCTGTGTTGTTGGTGATACATGCAAATGATATTTAGATGTGTGGGCATGACATTAGCTCCCTCCAGGGATTGTACCCAATGCCTATCCGATTCAAATCTCTACCACACAAATGTCAAATTTAGAAAATTAGCACAGGATTTACATGCTCTGGAATAGTTGAATTCAAAATGGTTTAGTGTTATTTGTGGAAATCAGTTATAAAAGTTATGGAATCAATCTTGTGCTTTCTTTTCATGGTACCCCTCCTCTGAAGGTGCTAACACTTGCTGGGGTCTCTGGTATCTTGTCAAAGTAACCATTCTCATGTGTGAGTGTAGAAATTGAAGTTCTACAGTCTATTTCACCATGGGGTTATATAACTGAATCTGATCCTGTCAAAATTAAACACAATCTCTCACTCTCATACCCAACACAACTCCCCTCATTCTCTCTCTGATGCCACACTCACGCGGTCTCACTTTCCAGCTGGTGGTCAGAAGTGGGAACCCTGGTTGTGTTTTACCCCACCCCCTCCAATTATTCTAGTGTTAAGGCCTGAGTCAGAATTGACTGAGAATCAAATTCTTGTATATCTCAAACCAACACCAAGTTAAAACACTGGGGGAAGATGGTGTTTATCTGGGTTAACTTGTCAACTTAGAATTTCCTACAGTGTGTTTGTAGAAATCCAGGAAGAGGGGTGTGTGGGGTGCTCCAGAGTATAAGTGAATCCTATTCCAGGCAATGCCTATGTTAGGTTGCATCTCCCCATCCCTCCAACCATTATCATCACCTTGCTCAGTTTTATCTTAAATCTCCATTTTATTTATGTCTTTTTTATTTCTCTTCTACCCCTTCCTGTTGTAAGAAGGCCAAGGTCTAAACAGTGGTAAATTTCTGTGGGATTTCAGCCCTATGCCAGATCTGCCAAGCATAAACTTAGCAACAATAACTTAATGTAGCATCTTTCATGTAATAAAAACATCCCATTGTGCATTACAGCAGTATTATTAAACAGAATCGGACACTGAGCCACTGGCAGTGTAAACTATGAGAACACTGGGATACATTGGGGCTGAAAACAACTATTATATTCTAATATAAAAATACCTGGAAAAACTCAGCAGGTCTGACAGCATCTGCGGAAAGGAACGCAGTTAACGTTTCGAGTCTGTATGACTCTTCAATAGAACTAAGGAAAAATAGAAGAGAGGTGAAATATAAGCTGGTTTAAGGGGGGGGTTGGGACAAGTAGAGCTGGATAGAGGGCCAGTGATAGGGTGGCGATAGCCAAAAGATGTCATAGACAAAAGGACAAAGAGGTATTATATTCTAATGTTGGCTCTTAGTGCCACAAAGTAGTAGAAAAGAGTTCTGCATCAGACTGTTCACAACCTTGGGTTATTTGACCCCAAGATGAGTTTCTAACCACATATCTGTGCCATCGCTAAGTTTGCCTATTTCCATCTCCATAACATTTTCCGACTGCCTCAGCTCACTTGCTGCTGAAACCCTCATCCATGCCTTTGTTACCTCTTGATCTGGTATTCAAACTGCGGAATGGGAGCAGGTGGTGATGGTCGTGAATGCCCAGAGCATTGCATCGCAAAGATGGTAGCGGTGCCAAAAAGGTTTAATGATCGCACTTCAGTCAAGATGAGTGAATGCATCTACACATCACATCTCACATCTTGATCTTCTGATCCAAGATAATTTCTCACTATTGTATTGGTCTCATCCTTTATTAACAGAGCTACTTCACCTTTTCTTCTGTCTTTCCAAAATATCCTTGCATATTTGAGTCTCAGGCTTAGTTACCTTGCAACTATGTCTGTAATGGCTATCATGCTCCATTTATTTCTATTTTTGCTATCAATTCATCCATCTTGTTACAAATACTGTGAGCATTCAGGAAAAGAGACTTTAATTCTGTCCTTTTACCGTTTTTGCATACTCTGACCTTGCTAGTGGACTCATGTTTTTAAGCTCCGTCCCCTCCTGTCACACTTTGGCTATCATTATCCTGCACTGGTACCTTGTCCTTTCTCTTTCACTTTCCAAATTTCCCCTCAAGTAAACCTTCTCCCCTCCTACTCTTCCCGCAGCCCGCTATTTAGTTTAAATCCTTTTCTACAGTCCTAGTTATATGATTCATCAAGATACTGGTCACAGTGCAGTTCGGGTGAAGGCCATCCCAATGGTACAGCTCTCACTTTCCCCAATACTGGTGTAGTGTCCCATGAATCAAAACCCAATTCTTCCACATCAATCATTGAACCAAACATTCTACTCGCTGATCTTATTTATTCTATGCCAATTTGCTCGTGGCTCCGTTAAATTATTACCTTTGTGGTTCTTTTTAATTTAGCTCCTAGCTGCTCATACTCCCTTACCAGAACCTCTTTCTTAGTCCTATTTATGTTGTTCGTACCCATGTGGACCATGACAACTGGATCCTCCCCTCCCACTCCAGGTTCCTATCAGAATAGAGGGCTTCACCCTGGCAGTGGTCAGGCAGCACAGCATTCAGGCCTCGTGTGCTCAGCTGCACAGAACTGTATCTATCCCCCTAACTATACCGTCCCCTACTGCAACTACATTTCTTTTAACTCCTCCCAACTTGAATGGCTCCCTGCACCACAGTGCCATGGTCAGTTTGCTCATCCTCCCTACAATCCCTGCTCTCGTCCACACAAGCTACAAGAACTTCAAACATGTAGCACAATTGCAAGGGCTGAGGCTCCTCCAGTGCTACCTCTGGATTCCCATAACTGCCTCACGCAGTCACACCCTCCTGTCCCTGAGCACAGAAAAGTTCAAAGTACCTAGTCTAAAGGGTGTGACTGCCTCCAGGAACAAAGTGTACAAGTAACTTGCCCCTCCCTGATACACTGCACTGTCCAAAGCTCAGACTCCACTCATCAACTCTAAGCCAAAGTTCCTCCAGCTGCAGACACTTAGGCTGGAATTTTCCGGCCCCGTTGGAGTCGGGTGTCATGGCGAGCGAGGGGGTCAATATGGTGAGAAGGACAAAAATAGGTTTTACACTTGTGAAACCAGTTTGCAATTGTCTACTCCACCTGTCAATGGCAGGCTGCATTTCCAGCCACCACAGGTTGCGAATGTCATTTTTTAAAATACATTTGTATCTAATTATAAGCCCTGCTCACACTAGATCATCCGGGCACGTCGGTGTAAATGTACGCTGACGTGTTCTACAACTGTATGTAAGCGACATGCACCGGGCAACCTCAACTTCAAGGGGAACTCAGAGGTGTGTACGCGTAACCTTATGTAGTGCTCACATCACCCGTAGGACATCAAGGAAGAGGCACTGTGCATTCAGGGGGAGGAGGGGGATGTGCACAGGCCCCAGCTGGCTTTCAGTGCAGTACTGGGGCAAGGGCTCCACTGCGGGTCATACTGGATGAGGGGGCAAGGCAGCACAGACGGAAGGAAGTACTTAAGCACATGCTGAGGAGGGGGAGATGAGGGAAGCAGCCATGCACTTGGTAAACTGAGCATTCTTCTGCAGCTGAAACTGTTCAGCTGCAGCTCCATTGACATGCTTGGAGATGGGCCTCCAAAGCTATTCTGCCCACTCAAGCAATGCAAAAGCATGAAAGTGCCACCAAATGCTCCATAAGTTTTCATCCCTTGGGCCCAGACTGCTAGTTAACATGTATTTTAGGGAGCAACAGAGCAATTGGCTGACTCGGTAAGTTGTAAAACCCCCTTGCGAAAGGTGGTCATGGCACAGTCAGTGGTGGAGGTGCTCACAGCCCCTTGAAATGTCTTTATTAAGGTTTGGACTAGTATCTGTCATGGTTCAAGCTAATAGCGCAGCCTTGCATTGTGGGTTAGGAGAATGCCTGTGCATGAGCCGAGAGCACAGTGTGCAGTCCAATGGCCAAAGCTGCCACCAATTGGTCAAGTGGAGGGTGGTGGAGGTTGATGGGGTTTTGGACAGTCAATGAGTGCACTACACACTGGCCATCCAAGTGGTGCCCAGCACTCTCCTGCATGGGTGAAGGAGCCATCAGACTTAACCAAGAGAGGTTCTTAGGACACCTATGCCAACCCAAATGTGTCTCTTTTTGATCCTGCAAGAGGAGAACATCAGGATCATGGAGCCTGGTGATTTAGCAGTATGCATTCTGGCTTACAGGGAGCAGAGAAGAACAAGAAGAGTGTGCTAGAGGCACCTGGCTTGGCAAAGGGAGGAGCGGCAGAGCCTGCTGCACACGCAGCTGAAGATCCACAGAGACTCGTCACTTGTAGGGGTTTTGATAGACCCAGTCTCTATAGATGGCCCTTGTCATTCCTGCAGATGACTGAGAACCAGTGTCACTGAAGACTGCACATGTCTAGGGAACTGATCGGTCACATATGCCACCTGCTGCAGGATTTGGCACCATGGGGACATGGAAGACATCCACTGCCAGTGGCTGTGAAGTGACTGCGGTGCTCAATTTTTACACCAGTGGCTTCTTCCAGGACTCCACAGACGACCTGTACAGGATCTCACAAGCCTCCACGCACAAGTGTATCCAGGAGTTCCCGACACCATCTTCGCAAAGATACAGAACTTTGTACATTCCACCTGGGATCAAGAAAGCCAGGAAGCAAGAGCGTTGGGGTTTACACAGATCTCAGTTTCCCACAGGTGCAGGGTGCCATCGACTGCACTCACGTGGCACCTAGACCTCCATGGCAACACGCAGTAAACTATGTCATCCGCAAGGGCTTCCACTCACTGCATGTTCAGCTAGTCTGTGACCACCACAAACGCGTCCTACAGGTCTGTGTGCAGTTCCCAGGGAATGTCCACGACTCCTACATCCTTAACAGGTCTCAGATCCCTGACATCTTCCAGGGTCCACAGAGCCTGCAGAGTTGGCTCCTCGGGGACAAGGGCTACCCACAGAGGACGTGGCTGATGATGCTGGTGGGTGGCCTCAGACTGCAGCAGATTGACGGTACAGTGTTCATGCTGAGGCCTGGACTTCGGTGGTGCACATCTCCTCCGATGAGGGGGATGATGGTGATGAGGTCCTCATAGGTGAGGATGCCGGCGATGAGGCCATTGCACTGGCCAGACAAGGCAGGCACATTCAGGAGGCCTTCAAAGCCACAGGATTTGTGGAGGATGATGACGAGATGCAGTGCGGACAGTCCTGACATCCTCACCTTTGACTCCTGTGTGGCTGATGGCAGCGCACTAACCCTTAGTGCTCAGGCTCATGTCAAGGAGACGCAGCAGAGGCCCTAATAGTCGCTAGATTCCAGGATGACGACATGCAGTGAGGACACTCCATAGATCTTCACATTGTCTCTGTGAATGTCTGACTCCTGTCTGGTTGAGAGCAGCTCACTTACACTCTGTGATCAGGGTCATATCATAGAGATGCAGCCGTGAAACTTTAATTGCACTTGATCCTTTGTCGACCTTCAGCACCTGACCCCTTCAGGAGCACAGCGTCACTGGTCACAGATGCTGAAGAGATGGGGGTCAGCCCCACTCAAAGGTGCTGAGAGCACACAGAGAGAATGACGGAACTCTGTGATGCCTGCCCACAACATTCTGGCAGCAATGACAAGCACCATCGAGGTGCAGGCATCACTAATGTGTCCAGCGAGTGTGAAGTCGGACGATCACTTTGGTCTGAAGGTTACACACTGCACAGGGAAGAGGCCCTGGACTGAGACACCTGCCTTTATCTTGTGCAGGAACCAAGGCTTCACATTTGAGTGAACCGAACACTGCTTATCATAACAAGGAGACATAGGCAAGAAGACATTCCTGGGAGTTTATATACAATAGTGAACATTATGTGCAAGTGATTGACACCTGTGCCCAGGTTGTGCAACAACATCTTCTTAACTTTCCTAACCTTGCCTCTACGCCTTGGTGCTCCCAGGACAGAGCAGAGCACAGCAGAGTCTCCCACATCAGAGGTGGAGGCAATCTGCTGACTGCTACGCCCTGTCTGACCTTGGTGGGCATCCTCTGGAGGACCAAGAGCTGGAGGGCCCTGGCCTGCTTTCGGGGTCCTGCTGTGTGGTAATGGCCCCTTCCTTGGCCTGTGGAGCTGGAGTTGCGGGGATCACAGGAAGAGGGGATTCGCATGGGCCGGACACTCCTGGAGTCATCTGGGTGTATGGCCCTGGGGTGTGCACCTGCTGATTCTCCTCCCTAAGGGTGCCCGAGGGCCCCTGGCTGACTCCTTGAGGAGAAGGAGAAGCTGGAGTGAGATCGAGCTACCCCGCACCCCTCTCACGTTGACATTGTTGGCTGCCAACAATGGCGTCAGCAATGGAGTTCAGCCCACGCAGCAGCACAGGATCGATGTCCTGGACCAAGGTCTCCATTGTGAAGGCCATCCTACAAGTTTTAACCTTGGTGGGTCGGTATGCCGGCGTTATCACCTCAGAACACAGGCGGATGGAATCCTCCATCGTGCTTTGCAATCTGAGGAGTGGAGTGGACATCCTGATGTTCCCCAGCTTGTCCTCTGCAGCTCCAGAAACTGAGGTATAACTGAGTCCAGAGGCTCCTCATCTGACTTGGACTCAGCAGATTCCTGGCCTCCAGCAGTACTCCGACTGCCGGAAAACTGGGAAGTCCCTGCTGCCTCCTGCTGTGGATCAGACAGTGTGATGTTCTCACCAGATTGTGACCCCGAGGCTGCTCTAGAATTAGGTCCCACCGAGGTGTGTGTCACTGCGCTGGTGGAGGGTGGAGGTGAGCGCTGTGATGGGTCTTCAATGAGGGCGTCATTAGGTTCTTCTTTCGAGGTGTCTTCAGGGCTTCAGTTGAGGACCTTGGTTGTGGACCCCCTCGGCTGCTTCCCAGATATGCCTGCGAAAGCAAGGAAAGATAATTAGTGCATGGCAGGGGATTGCGGAACAGGGGAACTCACTCACATCACGGTTGTTTAATGGATGTTGCACTGCTGGATCCTCACTTGGTTGGGCACCGCCGACCTCACCGTCAGCAAAGGAACGGTCCAGATCATCGCTAGCCAGCTGGATGACTCTATTTGCAAAGTCTGTGAGGACATTGATGTCAGGCATTCCTCCACCGGTCTGTGACCTCTCCCTTTTGTGGTGTTCCAGCTTATCATGCATGAAGACAGATGGAGAGAGTGTAAGCAGGATGCCTGCCAGGCCAAATGAGAAGGATGCCTGGCATCTGTGGGTGGGTAGTGGTGCCATGGATGTGAGAGAGTGAATGGTGATGTCCCTTGAACTGGCAGTGAGACCCCTTTGGATGTGCAATGGGTTTGTAAGTGTGTGAGTTGAAGTGATGAGAAGAGTGACTTACCCTGGCGGAACAGAGGAGATCATTCATCCTCTTTCAGCACTGGGTGGCTGTCCTCATTTGCAGGGCATTGGCGCTGACCACCGCTGCCACCGCCTCCCATGCTGGGTTGGTGACCTTGCTTGCTGGTCTTCGCCCAGAGCTGGGGTAGAGGACTTCGCGGTGGGCCTCAACTGTGTCCAGTAGGTGCCCGATGGAGGTGTCGCTGAATTTGGGGGCAGCATGTTTCCTCCCTTTGGCAACCATGACTTTGCAGCAGCTTCTGATGCCTTAGAGAGTGCTAGCTTTGTGCAGGGGCACCCTTTAAATATAGTGCTTGGATTACTAACGGCCTGAGGTGACAGAGGGGTGGGTAAATCTGTGCTGTCCTGCCAACAATCCGGCCTGTTTCCCGGGAATGCATTATTAATGAGGTGGCATGCACCAGGAATGGGACAATACGGATTGAAAAGCCACCCATTGCAGTTGGCGGGTAAAACGTCCTTTTTCCCACCCACTCCCACACTTTGTGCAAATCTGGGACGATTCTGCCTTCAGTATAGATGTGGTTGCTGTGGGCCACATAGGTGTCCACCAGCTCCACATGCTACAGCTGCTGCACATCATCTGCCCTGCCATCTTAATTGTGCTTAATTTAACAAATTAGATTTAGAACTATCATTCAATATAGTTATATTAAGTGGTTTAACTAATTCAGTTATAAATTTAATTCAATACTTAAATCTCCCCGCACCAGTTAAAACTACTACCCCTCTTTATGGAGACAAAAAAAACTTAAAACTCACCAAGCACTTACCTACCTGCTCACCTAATTGATGCTTCGGGCTAGAGCTCTCACATCCTGCTGCTGGTCTCCAGTTCCCTCTCTCGGACCACTCCTTTTTTTGTAAGAGGTCAGGACAGCACCTCCTTCCTCACTGCAGCGAATTCCCTCACTTATCACATTCCAAGCTGCACTCATTCATCTCAAACTGCACTCATAATTCATAAGTTGCTACCTTTATGCTTGCTTACTTCATGCAATTAGCAAGACCTCCTATATTTATACCAGCTGAAATTCTACAGAGCTGTTTTGCTGGATAGTTGTGGTATTCATAACCACGCCTTTTATTTGGAGTACGTGACACAAGTTAAAGGAGAAATTGTTCAGTGAGGGAGTTTCCTGAACTCTTCTTTCGGTACTGTCCACCAATATTCATTACAAGCCCACCGACTCCCACAGCTACCTCAACTACAGTTTCCCACACCCAGTTTCCTGTAAGGACTCCATCCCATTCTCTCAGTTCCTTCGCCTCCATTGCAACTGTTCCGATAATACCTCCTTCCAAAATGGTGCTTCTGACATGTCTTCCTTTTGCCTTAACCAAGGTTTCGCCCCACTGTGGATGACAGGGCCCTCAACCGTGTCAACCCATCTCCGGCGCCTCTGCCCTTGCCCCTTCCCCTCCCTCCCAGAACCATGATAGGGTCCTCCTTGTCCTCATTTTCTACCCCACCAGCCTCCGCATTCAAAGATTTATTATCCGCCATTTCCGCCAACTCCAGCATGATGCCACCACCAAACACATCTTCCCCTCATCCCCCCCTCCACCAGCAGCATTCCTCCGTAACACCCTGTTCCATTCCTCAATCACCCCCAACTCCTCATCCCCTTCCCATGGCACCTTCCCATGCAATTGCAGAAGGTGCAACACCTGCTCCTTTACCTCCTCCCTCCTCACCGTCCAAGGCCCCAAATACTCCTTTCAGATGAAGCAGCACTTCACTTGCACCTCTTTCAATTTGGTCTACTGCATTCGCTGCTTCCAATGTGGCCTCCTCTACATTGCAGAGACCAAACACAGACTGGGTGACCGCTTTGTGGAACACCTTTTGTCTGTCCGCAAGCATGACCCAGACCTTCCTGTTGCTTGTCATTTCAACACACCATCCTGCTCTCATGCCCACATGTCCATCCTTAGCCTGCTGCAATGTTCTAGTGAAGCTCAACGCAGACTGGAGGAACAGCACCTCATCTTCCAATCAGGCACCTTACAGCCTTCCGGACTTAACATTGAGTTCAACAACTTCAGACCATGAACTCTCTCCTCCATCCCCATCTCTTTTTAATCCAATTTTTATTATTTATTTGTTTATTTTTATTTATTCATTTTTAAGAAGAATTATTTTATTCTTTTATTTATTTGTTCATTTTTTATCCTTTTTCCCCAAACCCCCCTCCCCCCACAGGACCATCTTTCACTTGTTTTTATGTTTTGCTTTCACAGTGTGCTGACCCTTGTTCTCTATTAACACCTTCTGCTATCTTACCTTTATGCCACTCTCAGCACCTTCTTTACTCTTCACCATTACCATTAACACTCCCTTTGTTTTGTGTCCATGACATCTTTGTCAATCTCTCCTTAGGTGTCACCTATCCCTGACCTTCTATCTTGGTCCACCTGCTCCACCCCCTCTTAAAACAGTATAAAATGCATCACATATCTGCTTCTCTTCAGCTCTGAAGAAAAGTCATACAAACTTGAAACGTTAACTCTGTTTCTCTCTCCACAGATGCTGCCAGACCTGCTGAGTTTTTCCAGCATTTTCTGTTCTTATTTGTTTTTATTTCAGATTTCCAGAATTCGCAGTATTTTGCTTTTAACGTGAACGATTGGACTTTTGTAATTACTACTTCTAGAAGTTTGTATGCAATTTAGATTAAAACAGAAGTTTTGATTTAGAAGCATAAATGTAGTGCGGAAGGAAACTATAATTAACTAAACTGACAGATTTCAAGTCACTTATTTAATAAGGATTGTACTGGAGTCTCCAGGAATTAAGAATGAACCTTCTAGACATGACAGCAAACAACCCATAAGAAAAACCACAGGGACATCTAATAGTAAAACGTGTATTTCTGTTCATTTTATTTGAACACTTTTTAAATTATTTATGTAAATAACAGGATATTGGATGAAAGATTCTGACTGGGTGGTTGGAAATAGGATGTCATGTGATGAAATCTCCAGAAATATGTTCAAGACTTGTCCATCTTAAGTATGTCCACCTTATGTTGATGGCTTCCAGTTTTTCTCTTCCCCACAAGTGGAAACACTCTCTGTCAATGTCATGAAGCTATTAATGTATATGATATGATTGGAAAATATTTTTCTTTTAAAATAGAGGTTTAGTCTGTGGGTGTGTCTTAATTGGATTAAAGACAGCTAGTCTGGGTGCTTTGATATGTACTAGTTTTGATATGTAAGAGAGATAGTGTGCATTTGCATTTTTAAATAGAGCATTCAAGAAGTGAAGGGAAAACTGACACCTATCTAGCAGCCACCAAGTAATATGTTTATATTACTAATAAAATTGGTACTATGAAAGGGGTTTTATTGTTAGAGAGGTTTAGTTCAGAGGTTAATGATACAATGAGAACTAACATTCAATCAGTAGTGGTAGGTATAACTTTAGCAGTTTTCGGGAGTACAGAGCAGAGGCAATGCGAGATCAAAAGGTAAGCTTGGGACTGGCTCCACAGGAACCCAAAATGGAAAGGACCTCATTTTGAATTTGTAAGGTGAAAATGCTTTGCCTGGTGTTTGGTTAAGTCTATGGGTTGCTGTTGCCTTAATGGAGATTAGTTTGGGAATTTGTTAAAAGCTATGATAGTAGTAATTTGTTGCCATGTGTATATATATATTCTAATCTGTGTGAATTAATAAAATGTTTCATTTAGTTTAATGTAACACCTTGAGAACTGGTGGTCTGATTCCTGAATTTAGAGTCGCATCTCAAACATAACACTTAAAATTGTAGGTTATGACAGTTGTTTAAAGTTTCCCTCTGGGAGTTTTAAATAACTCCACTTTACCAACTGCATTGGTCATAACAGTCAACTCTATCAAACCTTTCATAATTTTAAAGGCTTCTATTAGTTCACCCTCAGCATTCTCTTTTTAAAAAAGAGAGCCTGTTCATCCTTTACAGCACAGAAATAGTCCATTTTGACACATGGCCTTTACCAGTACACATGAGTATTCTGTATGATACATAGATACAGTAATTAGGAAAATGGATTTTAAAATTATGTATCTCTGACATTAACAAAATATCACCTGTTTATACTGTCGTTATGGTCTATGATACCACAGGGAGTGCTCATCCATTGATCCTAATGATATACTATGTGCTCCTGCATCTTGTAACTCTGCTGGAACAATGTATATGGGGATATTTCTTGATTTTATTTACAGATGTTTATGACTTTGATGTCATTAATATTTTATAACATTTCCTGTGCAAAACCAAATTATAAAACTCTAACCCCCAAGTTGGATAAGTCAAAGAATGTGCATGCTAATAATTGCATGGCAGCAAACATATTAGATCAGTATCATATTTTGCTTTTACTTATTTGTTCATGGGATGTAGGTGTCGCTGGTTAGACCAGTACTTTTTGCCCATCCCTAACTGCTGTTGAGAAGGTGGTGGTGTGCTGCCTTCTAGAACCCCTGCAATCCATGTGTTGCAGGAACACCCACAGTCCTGTTAGGAAGGGAATTACAGGATTTTGACCCAGCAACAGTGAAGGAACAGCAATATGGTTCCCAGTCAGGATGGTGTGTGGCTTGGAGGGGAACTTCCGGGTGGTGGTGTTCCCATGCATTGCTGCCCTTGCCCTTCTAGATGAAAGAGGTCAGGGGTTTGGAAGGTGCTTTTTAAGGACCCTTGGTGAGTTGCTGCAGTACATCTTGTAGGTGGCACACACTGATGCCACTGTGCCACAGTGGTGGAGAGAGTGAATGTTGAAGGTTGTGGATGCGGTAACAATCAAGCAGGCTGCTTTGTCCTGGATGGGGTCGAGCTTTTTGAGTTTTTTTGGAGCTGCACTCATCCAGGCAAGTGGAGAGTATTCCATCACACTCCTGATTTGTGCTTTGTGGATGGTGAACAGGCTTTGGTGAGTCAGGAGATAAGTTACTCGCCACAGAATTCCCAGCCTCTGACCTGCTCTTGTAGCCACAATATTTATACAACTGGTCCAGTTCAGTTTCTGGTCAATGGTAACCTCCAGGATGTTGATAGTTAAGTATTCAGCGATGGTAATGCCATTGAATGTCAAAGGGAGATTGTTAGATTCTCTCTTGTTAGGAATGGTCATTGCCTAGCATTTGCGTTGCAATAATGTTACTTGTCACTTATGAGCCCAATCCTGAATGCTGTCCAGGTCTTGCTGCATATTGACAGGTACTGCTGCAGTATCTGGGGAGTCGCGAATGGTGCTAAACATTGTGTAATCATCAGCGAACATCCCCACTTCTGACCTTATGATGGAAGAAAGCAGCTGAAGATGGTTGGGCCTAGGACACTACTTTGAGGATCTCCTGCAGTGATGTCCTGGGTCAGAGATAATTGACTCCCAACAACCACAACCATCTTCCTTTGTGTTAGATATGACTCCAACCAGTGGAGAATTTTCCTCCTGATTCCCATTGACTTCCATTTTGCTAAGGCTCCTTGATGTCACACTCAGTCAAATGCTGCCTTGATGTGAAGGGCAGTCACTCTCACCTCACCTCTTGACTTCAGATCTTTTGTCCATGTTTGGACCAAGGCTGTAATGATATCAGGAGCTGAGTGGTTCTGGTGGAACCTAAACTGAGCAGCAGCAAGCAGCTTATTTGCTGTATAAGTGCCGCTTGATAACACCGTCAATCATAGCTTCCATCGCTTTGCTGATGATCGAGAGTAGTCTGATGGAGCAGTAATTGGCCAGGTTGGATTTGTCCTGCTTTTTGTGGACAGGACATACCTGGGCAATTTTCCACATTGCTGGGTGGATGCCAGTGTTGTAGCTGTACTGGAGCAACTTGGCTAGGGCTTTATTTACCGCAGATAATCTAATGTTATAATCTTTTATTAAAGATGTATTGTGGAGTGCCAACTTAACTTTTTAGCCTCTTTTTCCCCTTGGATTTTAGTAATGCTCCGAATACAGAAACAATTTTTTGCAACATTATCCAATGTGTAACTGTTTTTTGAGTAGAGGTAACTTTCCACTGATATTTGATGCTAACAACAAAATTTCAACCTCATCTGCATAAAAAAAGGCTTTTGAATTGGCAATAAAAGCTGATTTTAATGATCCTTAAACATTGGGCATGCAGCCCATTGTACTAGAAGGCATATTCAAAGCCTTAGACCACACCTGGAGTGACCTGACCAGTTCTGGACACCACAACTTAGGAAGGATATATTGGCCCTGGACGGACTGCTCCATACAGTTACCAGAGCTTGGATTCCAAGGGTTAAATTATGAGGAGAAATTTCACAGAGTTGTATTCCCTGAAATTTAGAAGGATCACGGGTGGTTTGATCAAAATTTTCAAGATATTAAGGGGAATTGATAGGATAGAGGGAAACTATGTCTGCCGATTGGTGAGTCTAGTACCAGGGAACATAGACTAAAAATGAAAGCTAGGGCTTTCGAGACTGAAGTTAGGGAACACTTTTAGATACAAAGGGTGGTAAAGGTTTGGAACTCTCTTCCGCAAACAGCAGTTTATGCTAAGTCAATTGTTACCGTTAAATCTGAGATTGATAGATTTTTGTCAACCGAAGGTATTAAGGAATGTGGGGCAAAGGCAAATATATGGGGCTGAATTTTCCCAAGCCATCTCCAATATGTCAGGTGGGGAACCTGATATCTTCCTGCTGCCATGGCACTTTTCCAGCAATGGCCACCTCAGTGGCACAGCCACCTGCTGGGCAGCCAACTGAGCCACTTAAATATCCAATTAAGGGCCACTTCCCTCCCCTACAGGCATTTTGCTCATGTTGAGATGGCCCACTGCAGCAGGAGGGGACAACCAGGTAAACTTTGGCGGCCTCCCAGCGTATTCCAGAGGAGGGGTTGGTGCCTCCCTGGCCCTCAGAGGCAACTCCTTATATCACCGGTTCTCCACAACCCCCTGCCTGCCTGGCCCTGGCTTCCCCAAACCACACACACCATTCCATTCCTATGAGGCATTCTGTCTCTGGAGCTGCAGCTTGAGCAGCAGCCACTGCTCCTGATGGCACTACGAAGGCAGGGCTGCCAGCCCTCAGGCAGCCCCAGTGGCAGCCTGTTAATTGGGCTCCACTGAAAATATGTAACCTCAAGTTTGCACTGCCTACCGGGTAGCTCCTGCTTTTAACCCTGGCAGCAGGCCTTGACCATTAGCGAAAACATTCATTCCATGGACTGAAGTCACAGATTGGCCACAATCTTATTGAATGGTGGAATAGGCTCAAGGGGCTGGCTGGCCTACTCTTGTTCCTCATCCACAAGTTTAAATCAAATCAGTTCCATCACTGCTACCATAATTTTTTTTTTGCATACAACTGGAGCCAATTTTCAGCCAGGTGGTAAGTGTCCAAAAATGGGATTGGTAGCTTTACCAGCCCATTAACACAAACAATGGGCCAGCTGAAACAAGCAGTAGGCCTCTTTCCCGTTCAAATAAGTGTCCTAATAATGCAGTTAGGACCCCAATTGCAATTTTAAGGGCACATGGATGAAGCTTGCAATGTGAACACTCTGCAACATGTTCTTCCATTCCGATCACAAAACAACAATAAATAAAAGATTATTTGTGGAGCTGGAAGGAGTAGGAGTACTCCTCTTACCTCCATGATAATACCACGGACCTCTGTCGGCATTGCATCCACCCCCTCTGAGCATTTACTGGTGTGTTTCCCCTCCCCTGTCCCATTCCTGCTAGCAGAGATGACGATCTGCATTCGGACCCGACTGGCATCTGCAAATTTCAAATGAGACCTGGTCCTCAAAATCATGCCATCTCTTCACCACCAGAACAAGCAGCTGCTCAGCGTCCTTATTCAAAACTCAAAAATCGACCCCAGTCATATAGCGGCATTATGGAGAACAACAATCTAGCAGGAGTAACAACTGGTGGAAATTGTATGTTCGATACTACCTTCTTTACCAACACTTAATTCAGATCATAACTAGCTAGGTGAAAGCAAAGTGAATGTAGCAGATAATTGTTCTGTTTTGGGTTTTTTACGCTAAATATTCTACTCAAGCTCAGTATCAACAATCATTCTTTAAAAAGGCCTTCGTATCTGCTTTAAATAGGATTTCCAATCCTCCAAGATTGTCCCAGATTCTCCAGGAAAGAGTAATCTCCTGGATACTTCTGCAAACAACCCAGGAGAAAAATCATAGGTGCAATAAAATATTCCGTGTTTCTTTCATTTTATTCAGTTGTTATTTATTTTATAAATGTCGGTGATTGGAAAAAGACTGAGTGGCATTGGCGGAGGCGATGTAGTGGAATCTCCAGGAATACGTCCAACCAAATTTGGCAACAGTAAATGTGAACCAGACTGCGTGACTATATGCTCAATATCTAATTAAGTGTAAGGCTTGAATGGAGAACCATTCCAGCTTATTGAAATGTATCATAGGAACGTAGGACTTAGGAGTAGGCCATTCAGTCCTTTGGGCCTGCTCCACCATTCAATAAGATCATGACTGATCTGGTTGTGGATTCAGCTCCGCTTTCCTGTCTGTCCCCTTTACTTCCTTGTCTAACAAAAATCCAACTAACTCAGCCTTGAGTAAATTTAAAGACCCAGTCTCCACTACCTTCTGGGGAAGAGATTTCCACATTCGAATTACCCTATCAGGGAAAAAAAAACCTCCTCAGCTCTGTCTTCAGGGAGACCTCTTATTCTTAAACTATGTCCATGAGCTCTATTTCCCCCACAAGAGGAAACATCCTCCACCATTATCCACCCTCTCAAGTCCCCTCAAGACCTTATACCTTTCAATAAGATCATCTCTCATTCTTCCAAACTCCAATGGGAATCGGCCTAACCTATTCAGCCTTTCTTTATAAGATACGCCCCTCATCCCAGGAATGAGTCGAGTGAACCTTCCCTGAATTGCTTCTAAAGCAATTATGTCTTTTTTCAAATGAGACCAAAATTGCACACACATTTCCAGATGTGGTCTCACCAAGGCCCTGTACGTCTGCAAGAAAACTTCCCTACTTGTATATTCCATTCCTCTTGCAATAAATGCCAACATTCCATTTGCCTTCCTAAACACTTGCTGTACCTGCAAATTAACTTTATGTGATCCATGTACCAGGACTTCCAAATCCCTGTGTACCACCGAGTTCTGCAATCTCTCTCCCTTTAAATAGTATACTGCTTTTCTATTCTTCCTGCCAAAACAGACAAGTTCATATTTACCCACGTTATATGCCATCTACCAAATTTTTGCCCACTCACTTAACTTATCTATATCCTAACTATCTTGCTGTCATCAGCAAATTTAATTACCATACATTTGATCCCTTTATCTAAGTCATTGATATAGATTGTAAATAGTTGAGGACCCAGCACCATTCCTGTGGCATTCCACTAGCTACAACTTGTCAATCCAAAAAAGACCCATTTATTCCTACACTCTTCTTCCTTTTAGCCAACCAATCCTTTATCCATGCTAATATGTTACCCCATACACCATGTGCTCTTGTCATCCTGTAATTTCCAGTTTGTGGATTCATAACAAGATAAAAGCATAAGAAATATAATCCGCCATTCAAGACGATCATGGTTGATCTGATTGTGGCCTTAACTCCAATTTCCTACCTGCAACCCCCCCAACCCCCATAACCCCGTACTAACTTGTAGTTCAAAAATCTGTGTAACTTGACCCTGAACATATTCAATGACGGAGCCTCCAATGTACTCTGGGGTAGAGAATTTCAAGGTTAACAACCCTCCAAGAGAAGAAATTCCTCCTCATCTCTGTCTTAAATGGGAGACCTCTTATTTTGAAACTGTGCTCCCTACATCTAGATTTCCCCCATGAGGTGAAATATCCTCTCAGCAACTACCCTGTCAAGCCCCCTCAGGATTTAATATTTTTCAATAAGATCACCTCTCATTCTTCTAAACTCCAATGAGTGTAGGACTAACCTGCTCAACTTTTCTTCATAAGACAACCCCTCATCCAGGAAACAACCTACTAAACCTTCTCTGAACTGCCTCCAAATCAAGTATACACCTGCTTAAATAAAGAGACCAAAACTGTATGCAGTATTCTAGTTGTGGCCCCAGCAATACTCTGTATAGTTGTATTAATACTTCCCTACTTTAATACTCTACCTCCTTGCAATAAAGGCTTTTCTATTTTTCCCTCCAAAGTGGCCAACCTCTCATTTTCTAGGGTATTTTGGAAGATTACAACCAATGCATCCATCAACTCTGCATTCACTTAAGTTTTATGTTTCAATAAGATCACCTCCTTAAAAAAGGAGGCCAAAACTGTACAAAGTATTCTAGCTGTGGTCTCAGAAATGCTCTGTACAGTTGCAGCAACACTTCCCTACTTATATATTCCATGCCCTTTGCTATAAAGGCTTTTCTATTCTTCCCGACAAGGTGGCCAACCTCACATTTTCCTACATTGTACTCCATCTAACAAATTTTTGCCCACTTACTTAACCTATCTATATCCCTTTTCTGACTCTCTGTTTCCTCCCCACAACTTGTTTTCCTACCTATCTTTACATCATCAGCAAATCTTGCTATGACATGCTTGGCCCTTCATTCAAATCATCAATATAGATCATAAATTTAAGGCCCCAGCACTGATTCTGGGGGCATTCCACTACTTTCAGTTTTACGACCTGAAAATGACATATTTGTCCTGACTCTGTTTCCTGTAAGTGAACCAGTCCTCTCTTCATGCTAATTTATTACCCCCAACACCATGAGCTCTTATTTTGTGTAGTAACTTTTTACATGGCACTTTATTGAATATCTTTTGGAAATCTAAATACACTACATCCACTTCATCCACCCTGTTTGTTACATCCTCAGAGAACTATAATAAATCTGTCAAACATGATTTCCATTTCACAAAACCATGTTGATTCTGTTTTATTGTATTTTGATTTTCTAGACGTCCTGCTACAACCTCTTTAATAATGGATTCCAGTATTTCTCAATAATGGATGTTATTAACTGGCCTATAGTTTCATGATCTCTGCCTTCCTCCTTTCTTGAATAGAGGTGTTATAGTTGCGGTTTTCCAATCCCGTGGGAACTTTCCAGAATCTAGGCAAAGATTTTCTCCTTGTCGGGTGGGCGTGGTGGGCGAGCCTGGGAGCGGCCGTGCAACGGTCCATCACCCCCGATCGGGCCCCAACTGCAATTTCACGCTGGCTGGCCAATTAACGGCCAGTCAGCGTGAATCGTGCAATGAAACGCTCAGCACTGCCTGGGCCGGGGGGGGGGAGCGGAGGAGGGCGAGTGTGAAAGTCAGTGCATGTGCAAGCGGGTGCGCTAAGTGAAAGCTCCCTGAAGGCACAGAACTGCCTCAGGGAGCTAAACATTTTTCACACTAAAAATAAAGCTTTCAAAAAAAAAAAGGCAAACATGTCCCCTCATATGACTCTATCACATGTTGAAAATGAGTTCTAAAAATTTTTATTTTATTTTTAATTAACATTGGAAACCTCATCTTCCTCAAAAATCCAAAGGCTGCTTGGCCTATTTGCCCTCCCGCCAACCATAAGGTTGCACTGGCAGGGAAAAATTCTATTAATTAATTGAGTAATGGGCTTAACAGCCCTCTTAATTGTCGGCGGGCGACTGCCAACTCCCACGTATGACCACCGACCGAAATATCACACAAGTGCGCCATGATGTCGGGACGCTCGCCTGACGTCATCATGTGCTATTTCATGCTCGTGTGTGTCGATCGTATGCCTGCACGCTGAGCTGAAATTCCAGTCCCTAGGGTGTTTTGGAAGATTACAGCCAATGCGTCCATCATCTCTACAGACACTTCTTTTAAGACCCAAAGATGCAGGCCATCAGGTCCAGGGAACTTAATTGTCAGCCTTTTGTCCCATTATTTTTCTTAATACTTTTTCTCTAATGATAATGATTATTTTAAGCTCTCCTCTCTCTCTGCCCTTTGTTTTCTACTATTCTTGGGATGCTCTTTGTGTTTTTTAGTATACACTCCTTTGGACCAAGATTTAGACAGTAAACCAACAAACTTATCAAAGGGACCATAAAGAATCATTGGCCTCATCTCCCATGTAACTATCAAGTAAAACAATTGCCAAGGGCAGCGACAGGCTGTCAGTCACAATGAATGTTTCACCCCAATCCATTTCATACATTCTGCAATGGCTGGTAATTAACATGCTGTTCTATCATCTATCAAGGATTCTATAAAACCCATTGATATCAATGATTGCATTAAATCAAGTTTAGCATATTAAACCTGTTTTGTTCGGCTGAGACCATGGGCAGAATTTTATCTAAACAGACACACATGCAGTGGGGAGACCAGTAACAAGTCAGGAATCTATTTGCTCTGTCAGCTGGCTTTGCCATAGAACTCAGCCATGGGATTAGCATCCTGCTTCCAGGTTTCCTAAGCAAAAAGAGCGTGCAGACGGGATGATGCGTCAAATCTGTCAAAGAAAAGATTTTGAGATAAAGGGAACCTAGCAGGGATCAGATTGGCTGAATTGTACATTGATTTCTGTGGCTTTAGCAGGCATGGATGGAAGTGGCTGAGGAAGTTAGCAGCAGGAATTTGTCCCCTCAAACCTGGAGGCAGTGCACCAAGAGATTCAAGGACCCAAGGACCTCAGTAAGACAGTAAAAGTGAGGGGCATAACACTTTCAGGTGCCAAGCCCCACACTCTGACATTCCCAGCACTTGCCTGTACTATACTCCTCAGAGCAACCTTCCAGTTCCATCATTCCTTTCTCTCCAGGCACCTCCTCACATGCGCATCAGAATAGCCAACATTGACACGCGACCTGGCTGGTCCCACTTAATCATGGGAGAGGCCCCACAACAGTTGCCCGGCGGCAAGAATACCTCCCGATTAAGTCAGGGGGCAGAAAGGGCTGATGTGGGGTTCCTGGCCATTGCCAGTGGGATTTCAATTAGGCTCATTAATAATCCAATTGACATCCATTATCCCTGAGCGCACCATAATTAGTAGAGGTGTCAGCTGTGGCTCAGTTCATAGCACCCTCGCCTTTGAATCAGAGGGTTGTGGGTTCATGTCCCACTCCCGGAAAACCAAGAACTGTGATTGTACTCAAAGAGTTGCAATCTGTGACTGTTGATAACTCGAAAGAGTATAATTAGTAGAGGTGTCAGCTGTGGCTCAGTTCATAGCACCCTCGCCTTTGAATCAGAGGGTTGTGGGTTCATGTCCCACTCTCGGAAAACCAAGAACTGTGATTGTACTCAAAGAGTTGCAATCTGTGACTGTTGATAACTCGAAAGAGTATAATTAGTAGAGGTGTCAGCTGTGGCTCAGTTCATAGCACCCTCGCCTTTGAATCAGAGGGTTGTGGGTTCATGTCCCACTCCTGGAAAAACCAAGAACTGTGATTGTACTCAAAGAG
The DNA here is from genome assembly GCF_964194155.1 of Cetorhinus maximus. NCBI lineage: Eukaryota > Metazoa > Chordata > Chondrichthyes > Lamniformes > Cetorhinidae > Cetorhinus > Cetorhinus maximus. The sequence continues at coordinate 179,018,479 of NC_135881.1, read as the reverse complement.
TTGCAATCTGTGACTGTTGATAACTCGAAAGAGTATAATTAGTGGTGGCTCAGAGATTAAATGAAGCCACACAGGTCTCCTGTGCCCCCAAAAGGCTGCCCAGCAAACCCTGTTGGATTTGCTAGAGGCATCACAGCAGCGGGTGGGGGGGCAGTCCCTCGTTATCAGGCACTAGGGGCCCAGCAGCAGGCTGGGGGGTTGCCACTGAAAACGCCTTATTGTCCTTGCTTCCAAACCCCCTCCTTCATCAATCCTGGGCCTCGGTTGGTGCAGTGCCACCAGCAGCCTCTGCTCTCACTGGTGTTGGTGGAAAAGACAAGCTGAGTGAATCTGATCAGCTGGCAAGTCGCAGCGGGTAGGACTGAAGGGCACTTGATTCCGTCAGGCCTTTCCCATGGTACTGACAGGGTTTCTCTGCCTGTTCTCTGATTGGTAGGCGAGACCCCACCTCCCACTACCCTGTCCCCCCCAACAAAATCCTGGCCAGGGAGTCAGAAATGGATGATGGATGTGAGAATAAACATCAATTATTTGTTGTGTTTAGCATGCTGTGCACTTGGCTATCCCACTTGAGTGTACATACCCACATTTAAGAAGCACAAAAATAAACAAAGTAATGACCCCTTGGTACAAATCTAGACAGCAATCAAAATTCATATCAAGTAAGTTAAACATTATCCCATCCCTGTACATACTTAATAGTTTCTATGTATAGGACCTTACATGGGGCATGATGGGTGAACTTTGTACATGACAAAAATGTTTTAGAAGGTCCATTATTGCGAAATAGTACAAATAAAATGGAATTGGGTTCAAAAAGTCAAATATTTGGATTTCTGGAGAATGTTGTTGTTTGGCAATTTACAGCTTAGACTTAATTTCATCAGTTCCTTTGATTTTATGGCATTTTTCAATTCTAAACAGTTCCTTAGACTTTATAGCATAAAGTATAATCCCAGTCAACTGGCCTGAAAACTGTAAGTTTGTGCTCCACAGCTAACCCACTTGACTTTAGTGCTTTTGTCGGGGAGAGTGGGAGGAGAGCTTAATCTGCACTGAGAGTTAGAGAGAAAATTGAGTAAAGGTTGGTCCATGGGAAAGAGAGAGGAGCCGGAAGATATTTAAAATGAACCATTGACGAGCCATAATGGAAACATAGTAAAAGACAAAATGTGACTGCCAAGGCATATTTATTACTAAATCAAAAACAGAATTATAAATCATCTTCACACCATTGTGAATCACTTTCCAATATAACAAAAAGAGTGTTGCATAGGTTCTAAGCACATGTAACAATTTGGTTGATGTTAATTAGGGAATTGCGAAGCTACACAGGTTAACCTTATTACACCCCCACATTCGAAAGAATGACGTTTAGTTAAAGCCACCCTATCGGCATAATGAAAAGTAACCTTTGTGGAATTAGTTATGGCTAGCTAAGTTCTTGAGGCAAAGAATAATGTAATGTATTAAAAAAATCTAAAAAATAGAAACAAAAGGTCATCTTTGCTAGGTATAAAACCCAAACATTTCGCACTTTGCAGCACGCCATAATGAAAGCTTGTCAAGGGTGATTTTAAAAGCTAACACTGATAGAATGAGCACAGACATTAATGAGAAATTATTAAAAATTATGCAGTGCTACGCAATTTAACATTTAATCAAGTACACTGTTTATATTGCAACTTCCATTTCTGTAGTGAATTCCAGTTCTGTAGTGATGTCCACACAAATTAATTTTCAACTGACAGAGTCAAGTAGGTCATCCTTGCATTTCCATTCTTCCTGAAATAGCAGAGTTTCATGTAGAGAGGAGCCAGCTGGTGCCACTGAATTTCTGAACAGTTCATGTGTTTGGAAGCTCCATTTAATAATGCATTCATACAAACCTCACACATAGTGTCTTGTATAATACACAGCTTTCACGCACTTAACAGGTAGCCAACAATTGCTTACATTAAGTTTTTGCTTTCCAGACAGTTTAAGCCCCATGGGGCTTTGCATTTACATACAAACATATGATACTGCCCCTTTAAAATATGAACAGTAGATGGTTAGTATTGTACTATTGGCAAAATCAACATTTAATGCAAATTTAAGAGCATGACTATTGAATTATAGATTACAGAATGAGTGATACTTTTGTTGGTTCATACTATATGGTTTTTGGATTAGTACTCTGCTGAACTCAATTTACACTAGATTAATCTAGGGCCATGTTGCAGGGGGAAACTTAACAGTTTCTGCACGTTTTACTTATTAATAAAATGACTGAATTACAAAAAGATCAATCAATGTTCTCATGGGTGACAAGTAACACTCAGAGAGCTGAGACTAAATATAGCATGTTGAAAGTTTGCTGCTTAGTTGATGGATGCATCCAGGATAGGTATGGAACAAGGCAGTATATTTAAAAATCTTTTTTTTAAAAACTAAATTGACAATATAACTCCCCTCCCCCCACCCCACCCAAGTTTAGTAATTCTTATTTAATTTCTCATATAGAGCTTATTCCATGTTGTTTTTCTGCTCCAGATCCAGTAACAGAAATAAACACTCAAAGGCATGGGCTCGGCAGCAAGTGTGGCTCCCCCTGCAGTGTCCTGACAATACAATCTCTCAAAAAGTCACAGCACATTTGTTGAATGTTCAGTCAAGGGGGCTCAGAAATAAAGCTTACATTTGACACAAAACTCACCACTATTTTGTCCTCGGCCAATACCTATTGAAATCAGGAACACAGCCAAATATGGGAACTGGTGAGGAAGATCATCAACTAAGTTCAAAACCCTATGGGAAGAATTTTCCAATCAGCGAGCGGGTGCGGGCCTGCTCACTGACGCATAAAACGATGCACAGTGACGTCGGGCAGGTGTCCTGATGTCACTGAGCGTCATTTAGATTGTCAGTTCAGCGGGAGCGCAGCCACGTCGGCCTTAATTGGCCCACCCACGTAAAATGGCGGCGCGCATCCAATCGGAGGCGCCAATCGGGTTCGCACTCGCTCCCACCCGCCCCCGCACAACCCCCCCGACGCAGGGAAAATTCAGCCCTATCTCTCAAGCACAAACCGTGGGCTTAACAAAGTGCTAGCAGTCATGACTCTGTGGCTAAATGTGAATACTAAAGTAACTATAGCTAAATGGCTGATGCAACGCTCAGCAACTTAAGAAAATTACAAGATTCTGTCCTGGGAATTTGCACATACAAGATAATGTAAAGAAAATGGTACCCCAAGTCAAGCTTACTTAAGGGTTGGTTCCTGATGATTTGCTGATCCCTGCAAAGAATTTGATTCTAAATATTCCTCAAATAAATATGCTTCAACTTAAATTGGTAAACACCAGCTTATACAAATGTCTGATTTATAGTCCATTAACTTCTGTTTAATAATTTGATAGGTTAGCTGAAAGTGATTCATTGTGCAGGTCAGAGGAAGATGAACAGTGTCCTTTCTATTTGCCAGACTTAAGAAACTGTTGAAGGTTGTAGGATGGTTAATTGGCCTGGCATTTATGTGAATTTTGAAACATAATTTTCTAACAGTATTGCGATAGCTTGAAATTAACAGGCATGGTCAGTCGGACTCTCCTGTTCAGGTAGTTTGGCTGATAATACTATTAGAGAGATTAACATCAAGGCCCGAGTTTTCACAAAGCCTAAAGGGCTCCTTGCCTTTGCCAAAATGGCGCCAGAGCCTGGAGTCTGGAGGTCCCACCCCCACCCCGTACCCAGCACCCACCATTTTCATTGGGGAGGGGGGAGGGGGGGGCGGGGAAGGAGCAGGACACATTTCACACATCCACAGTTCACTCAGGCAGCAGTACATTTAAAAGTGCAGCCGCCTTGACTCAGAAGCAATTTTGGTTTCCTGGGTTTCTGAAACACGACTTGTTGGCTTTAAAAATTTGATCGAAAGGCCTAAACCAACCGGAGCTATTTGGAGAGGTAAGGTATCTTTTTGGAGAGATCAGGTAGCCCCCTGGAAAGGTCAGGTGTCCTTTTGGAGAGGTCAGGTACACCTTTGGGAGAGATCATGTACCCCTTTGATTTAGGTCAGGTACCCTTTGGGAGAGATCAGGAGTGCCTTTGGGATAGTTAAGGCTGTATATGAGCATGCATAAAAAGTGGATAAGTTCTGTTGGACTGTCAAGCTCTCACCTCATTTAAATCCCCTGCTCTTTAAATTTTTTTGGAAAAAAAGCCTGCAGTTGAAAAGAAAATCAGTGCTTACAATTTCAATAGATGTTTGTTGACTTAAGCCTGAGTACTATCATTACAATATTATATCTGCTTGACTGCTTCCACAACCAATCATATTCACAGTGGGGGCCTGTCAGTACACAGTTTGATTGACAGCTCTAAATGGTCATGAAGAGATTAGCTGTCTTTGAAATGGGACTATGAATACAAATGTTTGTTTTTATAAGAGGTTAAGTACTTGAGAGGATTTAAATGTGCTGAATGGGCTTTTATCAATGAGAGTTTTTTTAATGCAGAGAAGTCTGTAATATACTTAGAACTTTATTTTTTCTCATCCCATCATGGCTCCTGAGGTCTGCCTATGGTGGATATTGAGTTGACTGGGATGGTGTAAGGGCAAAGTGTGGTGGGTGAGGGGTTCATGGGTTGGCATGAGTTGACATGGGGGCTATAAAGGGCCATGGGTATGAGTGAGGGGTCATGGTTTGGCATGATATGGCGCTAAGTTGGCATAGGGACTCTAAAGGGCCCTGGGGGAGTGGGAAGAGAGGCATAGGTTGGCATGGAGAGTATGGGGGGGCATGGAGGCTATGAAAGGCCATGGGGGTGGGTGGGGGCATGAAGTGGCGAGTTGGCCTGGGGTATGTGGGGGTATGAGAGGTGAGGACTAGAAGGCTGTTTTTTTGTTTTGTTATTTTCATTACATCTAGGATGAAGTCCCAGAGCACCGAGACAGGCCCTTTAAACAGCCCGTCACGGCATTCGGCAGCCCCTGTGGCTGCCTCCACACTGTTTCCGGGGGCAGTGAGCCCGACTCCAGTACTCAATCACCCCTCTGGAGAAGGTTGGGACAGTTTCTCCTGAGTTGGGTTTGCGGAATCAGGCAATTTCCCGACTCTGTACCCGACTTGGGAGAAAAACTTCAGGCCCAAATTATGTAGATCCAGAAGTTCCAAAACATAAAATCATAAATTTCACTGCAGGACAGCCTAACCTGATGAGTCTTAAACTGACCTATTATTGTTATTGCACATTGGGTTTTACTCCATTGCATTTCTCATCTGCATAAGTGTTCACCAGGTAATCATTATTTGACTGTTAAAAAACATTTTTTTAAATTAAGTGTTGTTACATATTGTTAATAGCTCGCACATTCATCTAACTTGGCATGGTTTAACATTTACCCTGGTTTCATTTACTACAAACACTATTCTTCACAGTTTCACTTACTGTCTGGAAGGCACATTACTACAAATGTGGATGGCGTAGTGAGATTACAGGACACAGCATTATGATTTTTTGGTAAATTTTTAAAAATCTGTTCAAACTGTGTAGCACATTATTTAGACAGCACACTCCCACAGTCACCCAGTTTGAGCCCTAGGTAGAGAAAAGTAATAAATAAAAACAAAATGCTGGGAAAGCTCAGCAAGGCTGGCAGCATCTGTGAAGAGAGAAACAGAGTTAACAGTTCAAGTCCAATAGTACTCTTCTTTGGAACTAGAGTCATATTGGACTCGAAATGTTAATGTTTCTCTCTTCACAGATGCGGCCACACCTGCTGAGTTTTTTCAGTACCTTCTATTTTTATTTCAGATTGCCAGCATCCTCAGTATTTTGCTTTTATTTTAAAGAGTCATGGTTGAATGACACTCTAATGAATCATCTTTTCAGAAACTGTCTAGAGCCAGATGTGGTCAGAAGTGATTGACTGCTTCTCCAGGAACTGGCACTCTAATGTCGCTTTAACAGACCATTCACAAGCAAACAGATAAAATAAACAAGGTTTCAAGTAAGACTGCATGTTGCACATGCAAGCAATACAAGTTACAAAGCAGCTGCATTAATGGGGACTTATGGATATTGGGGGTGTTGGGGGGGGTGTTGGGGAGGGGCGGTGCGGTAAATTAGGAAGGAGAAGAGAGAAAAGAAAGATTAATCCTCTTCTTAAATGCATTGCGTCCTGAAGAATTATTTCCTGTTTCATATCTTAAACAAATCCTGTATAGAAGCAGCCCCAGCCGCGAAAGTCATTTTTCGCGGGTTTTGCTCATTTCATCATTCCTTATTTCCACTGAATCCTTTCTAAGGATTTAGAATAGCACTAGGGTAAAATAACTCACTGGAGCCTGGCATATAACTGAGAAGTGAATGTGAAGCTGTTTCTCCATTGTGACAGAATTAATGCTGCAATGCCAGCAGTGGCTAGACAGTCCATAAACCTTTTAACCTTTTTTTGCATTTGATTAGAGATTACCGAGTGGAATTCTCCAAGAGAAAAACCAAGTTGTGTTCATTTATTTAACTCTAAACCCTCAGGTAAGATAATGCAGTCATTGATAAAAATGCACTGGAGAGAAAAACAACATACACAAGCTACAGAATCCAATATATGGGAAAGCTTTCAGGACCAAGGGTGGACATGGGCCAAACGAAGCCTCAGTTCCTAGACCCAAGGCTTATGTGAGTTTTGAAGTGAATTAATGAAGTTTTGTTATCCCCAGAATCTCAATTTAAATGTGTCCAGAAAACAAGAAATTGTAATATTTTTCTTCAGTTAATAACCCTGTCATATTTCTTATGTACTGGAAGACAGGATGTTGGGGGTTGTAAATATGGTAATTGGAGTAAGGGCAGAGTGACTACAAGAGTCTAAAGCCAACAGTAATAAGTGGTTTTGATATGTTAGTGAACCAAGAGGAACTTCAATCAGAGTTTTACATAAAACAATAACAGGAGTGGTTCTGAACGGAGTTGTTTTAGTTCAAAGGTTGTAAAAAGGTGTAAATAAATAAAGATAGGGTAAATATTTTTTTTAAAACCCTAAGAACTAAAGTAGATGCTAATCAAGTCTGGGAAGAAAGCAGTTCCAAAGAGACTGGTTGCGACAACAGAGAGATCAAAGTGAAGGAATACATTTAAGGAAATACTGAAGCCTAGGTGAGGGGTTAGTTGCTTAGATCTCTTGGAAAACAGCAGGATAGCTGGTGAGAACTCCCAGAAGACAGTGTGAACAAGGCCAGACTGGGAGAACCAGTTGCTATCAGCCTCAGAGGATACCCCAAGGAAAAAAAGGCACTGTGTGGTAAAAATGACTGGGATTCTATAGATTTTGAAATCTATAAGGATAGTTGTTGAACAGAAAAGGGGGCAGTTTGCTCTGAGGGTAGTTAAGATCGTGTGGACCTGTTTTAAACTAAAGTTTACCATGTGAAGTCATTCTTATGTTTAAGTATAATTGTGTTTTTTGTCTCTATTTTCTTTTAATAAACATTTATTCTACTGTAAAATCATCATAAGTAGTTGGGGACAGCATTTCCTGATTTCAGAGCTTCTCCTCATACTATACATATTGCAAAAACCATTTTGGCAGCTGTTTTAAGTTTCCCTCTGGGATTTGGGCAGCTTGGTATTTACCATCAGGTGTTCCATAACAAAACTGAGGGCTCGTCCAGGATATTAAAAGAATAATTCCTTGATTGGCTTGAAATTGGTGAATTTAAAGGCAATGAGGGCAAGGAGTAAACTGAACCAGGAGTGGCATTGTGAGATTTTAAAGTGGGAGACTGCAAAATGACTTTAGTAGTTACTCAGACTTGTCTGGGAGTAGAAGGAATAACCTTGGATGGTTTACAAAAGGTAATTAAAGCTAAGTTAATAGAATTGGCAGCTAAGTTACAGTTGAGGTTAACCACAGGGGCAAAGAAAGCAGACACAATTGAAGAAATAGCACAGCATTTGAAATTGGAAAGGATACCTGAAACTAGTCACAGCTGGAGGTAGTGCGGCTTCAGTTACAAATGAAGAAGCTTGAACTTGAACAAGCAAAGGAATTGAAGAGACTTGAATTGGAAGCAAAAGAAGAAGAAAAAGGCAAAGAGAGAGAATTGGAATTGAAAAGGCTAAAGGCAGAGGAAAAGGAAAGAGAAAGAGAAAAGGAATTCCAGAGGGAACTGGCAGAATGGCAGGAGAGAGTAAAGGCACAAGAATGAGAAGAAAGAAGACAGGAAAGTGAATTAGAAATGGCAAGGTTAGAAAAGGAGGAAAGAGAAAAAGAGAGAAACAGAGAATTCCAGCTTTAAAAGCTGGCAGTTAAAAAAGAGACACCAGAAGGTGGGGAAGGACTTATTTCCAGATCAGAACCCAGTGGAGAAATGATTAAATTTGTACAAGCTCTTACAAAGTTTGAAGAAAGAGATGTCAAAGCATTCTTTATCTCATTTGAGAAGATAGCTAAACAGATGAAATGGCCAAAATAAATTTGGACATTGCTATTACAGGCTAGGTTGGTGGGTAGAGCTAATGAGGTATATGCATTGCTGTCAGAAGAAATATCTGGGGAATATGATGCAGTGAAGAAGTCTATTTTGAGTGTCTATGAGTTGGCTCCAGAGGCATATAGATGGAAATTTCGAAATGTGAGAAAACAGCCTGGACAGACTTATATTGAGTTTGAAAGAGTCAAACAAAGTAATTTTGACAGGCAGATAAGGGCATTAAAAATAGAGGGAATCTATGAAGCCCTTAGAGAAGTAATTCTTTTGATAGAATGTAAAGATTCACTTCCTTCAATAATAAGAACCAATGTGGAAGAACAAAGGGTTAAAACTGCTAGGAAGGCAGCAGAGATAGTAGGTGATTATGAGCTGGTCCATAAATCAAAACCCTTTTTTAACACTCTTTTAAATCTGAAAAGGGTTGAGATTGGAGAGGAAGGTAGGTAGTCAAGGAAGAGAAGAAACAGCTGAAGATTCTAAAGAGATTTCACCTCAGACCAGGAAGGAAGGTGCTGAGAGTGGAAGGGATGTAAGAAAGCTTAAATGTTTTCATTGTAATAAGATTGGCCATACAAAGTCAATGTGTTGGGAAAGCTAGTGGATTAGTAGGGACTACGAAAGGTGCTGTAAAGTCAGAGGCTTTAGAACAAGAGAGACAAGTAAGATGTATTCAAGTAGAAAAGCAAACACAAGTATTAGCTGAAGGTGTAAAAATGGGATGGAATTCAAAGGAATGTTGCAGATATGTTTAAAGATTTCATCTGTGCGGGAAAAGTCTTTCCATGCGTACAAGGTGGAACTGGCAAAGTTATACGAATGTTGAGGGAGACATGAGCTAGTCAATCCTTAATGTTATGGGATAGTGATATTTGTTGTCCAGAGGGAATTTTGTAGGAATAGGTATTACTAAGGGGACTTCATAGAGAAACAAAAAGTATTCCATTGCATAAAGTGAATTTGAAAAGTAGCTTGAAAACAGGTGAAGTGATTGTAGGAGTAGTGGAGAAATTGCCTATTTCAGGGGTTCAATTTATCTTAGGAAATAATATAGCTGGGTCACAGATGTTGGTGATACCTACTGTTGGTGACCAGCCTGTGAAAAAGCAATCCACAGAAGTGTTGCAGAAAAAAAATCCTGGTTTGTTTCCAGACTGTGTGGTAACACGAACACAGACTCGTAAGTTGAGACAGGAGGAGGAGGACAGGGCAAAGAGATGAAGTGCAATTAGCTGAAACTAAGATTGTTCAGGAAGAGAGAATGGAGGAGAATGAAGCTGAAGTGTTTAGCTCAAGGAAATTGATTGAGTCACAGCAAAAAAAAGATCTGAAAATAAAGAACTTATACCAAACAGCTTACTCAGAAATAGAGGCAAAGTGTATTCCAGAATATTATTATCTTAAGGATAATATATTAATGAGGAAGTGGAGACCTTCTCATATTCCAGTGGATGAGAAATGGGCAGAATCAGGTAGTAATACCATCTGGATATAGAAAAGAAATTCTGAGAGTAGCTCATGAAATTCCAGTAGGGGGGCATTTAGGAATAAAGAAAACCCAGGCTAAAATACAGAAACAGTTTTACTGACCTGGACTGCGTAAAAATGTAGTCAGATTTAGTCAAACATGTCACACGTATCAGGTGATAGGAAAACCTCAAGCAGTAATAAAACCTGCACCTTTAATTCCTATTCCAGCATTTGAGTAACCTTTTACTACGGTCCTAATTGATTGTGTAGGACCCCTCCCTAAGACAAAAAGTGGAAATCAGTACTTGTTCATAATCATGGGTGTATCCACTAGATTGCTGGAAGTGATACCATTGAAAGATATCGCAGCAAAAAGGATTATAGAAGAATTGACCAAATTCTTTACCAGATATGGTTTGCCAAAAGAAATAGTCGGATCAGTGTTCAAATTTCATGTCACATTTGTTTATGGAAGTCATGAACAGCCTAGGGATAAATCAGTTTAAATCATCAGCATGTCATCCTGAATCACAAGGGTTAGAGAGATGGCATCAAAGTCTAAAGATTATGATGAGGCCATATAGTCAGGATTACCCAAATGACTAGGATAGAGGAATTCTGTTCTTATTATTTGCTATTAGAGATGCACCTAATGACTCAGCAAAGTTCCTTTTGAACAAGTGTATGGTCATGAATTGAGAGCACCACTCAAACTAATTCAGGAGAAATTAGTGAGTAAGAAGTTGGAGACAACATTTTTGGACTATGTATCAAAGTTCAGGGAAAGATTGAACAGAGCATGTGAATTATCTAAAGAGCATTTAAAAATATCACAGCAGGTAATGAAGACGGAAGCAGATAGGAAGGCAAAGACTCATAGTTTTGTAGCTGGGGAAAAAGTGTTAGTTTTGATGCCATTATCAGGCAAACTGTTAAAAGCCAGGTTTAGTGGATCTTACCAAATTGGAAAGAAATTAAGTGAAGTGAATTATTTAGGAAGAACAACAGATAGAAGGAAAACCCAGAGGGTATGTCATATAAATATGCTCAAAAAGTACTTCGATAATGGACTCTATTTTTACTGAAACCTTGGGTATATTATCATGTTAATGCATGCATCTTATAATGAGATAGTATTCTGTATAGAGATAAGTAGTAATTAATAGGAAAGAGGTTTAGAAAATGAAACCGTCTAATTAAGTCTGGGAAGAAAGCATTTCTAAAGAGACTGATGAGACAATAGAGAGGTCAAAGGGAAGGAACGTACTTAAGGGAATACTGAAGCCTATGTGAGGGGGTAGCTGTTTAGATCTCCCAGAAGGCAGCAGGATATCTGGTCAGAACTCCCAGAAGACAATGTGAACAAGGCCAAACCGGGAGAACCAATTGCTATCAGCCTCAGAGAACACTGCAAGGAGAAAAGGCACTGTGTGGTAAAAATTACTGGAATTCTATAGATTTTGAAATCTATAAGGATAGTTGCTGAACAGAAAAGGGGACGATTAGCTCTGAGGGTAGTTAAGTTAAGATTATGTGGAACTGTTTTAAAGTAATGTTTATTGTGTGGAGTCATTCTTGTGTTTAAGTGTAATTGCGTTTTTTGTCTCTATTTTCTTTAAATAACGTTTATTCTACTATAAAATTATCACAAGTAGTCAGGGCATCATTTCCTGATTTCAGAACCTCTCCTCATACTACACAAATTGCAAAAGCCATTTTGGCAGCTGTTTTAAGTTTCCCTCTGGGGTTTGGACAGCTCAGCATTTACCATCAGCTATGCCATAATATATGTATTAATAAGTTAATTTTAACTCATTTTTAGAAATATATCAATTCTTCAGTTTACCTTGCCGCCCCCTTCCAACCCTGTAATAAAAATCAGTTTCCAGCTGAGAGAGCAGCAAGGTGGCCTATCTTCAGACTATGACCAACACTGCTGTGCAATTAGCCTCTTATAAATACTCAGAAGATGTTTGATTTGATAAATGCTCTTCAGCTTTCCCATCGTTAAGAGGACTTGGTTGAAATTGGAAATCAATTATTATGCAAAGGAATTTTGCCAAACATGTCCTACCTAGCAATTCCATGTCAAAGCAATACCAAAATCTATAGAAATTAATATTGGAATTCTAATTTGTTTAGACAAGAAATGCACTATGCTAAATCTCTCAAGCTAATTTTTATCAGTGAAATTAATGGGCATAATATTGCAAATATATATTTAATATGATTTAATTAGAACACAAGGGTGACTAATTATATAGCACAAAATATTTCTCATTTAAAACCTTTGGTCTTTACTAATAAAATTGCAAATCAATTTAGTCTCTGAAGAATGTTTTAAACCCCAATAAAATATTGTTGCACATTAGAGGAAAAAGTGATTGCAAGAATGTCAATAAGACTACAAATTTGAAAATCAGTTAGGTTAGACACCACTGTGCTATTATGCAGAAAAACCAAAGATGCATTGTCTGAATCGCCTTATCTCCCACTCCCAATCTCAGTATCCATTTGTATGCCTTCTCTCCTAAACAAGGCTGCTCCTACTGTGGTAGGGATGCAAGAGGCAGCCCTGACTCTCTAGTACACCACTCAAGTACACTGTGCTTGTTGGCTAACTATTCCACTTTGGAGGTCATCACAGCACTGTCCAAACAGGTCCTGACTCCATTGGGCAACGTCACCCTGGAGCTTCGCTAGATGAAAGTGCAGGTCATAGAGAGTGCTACAACACTGCAGTCACAATCGCTGATCCACACTCCTATCAACTGAGGCTCCATGCCCATGAGCACAGGATGGTTGAATATCAACATGTGCATTTCCAACAAGAGTCACTGAATTGCAACTGGGAGCAAAAACACTGGTCTGTTTTGCTTCTTTGGCTATAAAGCAGCAACACACTGTCACTTGTGATTTTTTTTCTGCCCTCTGTCACAGTGAGTTTTTGCAAATATATTATAGTTCACTCAAAATCACAATTTTTGGAACCATGATTCTGTCAAATCCAACAATTACATGATACGAACACCAAGCAGATGCCATTGCTTCATATATTTTGGGAAATGATATTGTGTTGGACTGTTCATGCTGTATAAACCCCACCAATAGTGTTGCATAAGGTGTTTGTTTAAGAACCTGTTTTTCCTGTATTTAGATTATATGCTACAGCTGTGGTGGCATAAACATTTGACATTTATGTAATTTTACCAGATAGCACAAACCCTCCACCTCCACTGAAGTCAGTGGCTCATGGCAAAGTGCAGCAGCCCTCCAATACCTCTTTCTCATGACCAACAGCAAGCTCTTCAATTGTGAGAATGGGTATTCATAGTCAAACTCCACAAACTGTTCTCCACTAACATTTGAAGACTGAGGCCAGCTTCCTCTAATGTTAGTCTGGCTGAGATTCATTGCATCATTGCTGTCACCCCTTTAAAATTCACCGCACATAGAAAGTGATTATTTCAAAATAACTATTCCAAAAGGTCACATTTATAAAAGAGAAAAATTCAGAAATACATTTTGAATCTCCAATCATTTTAGTTTTGAGAAATCAGATTTAGAATATTACATCATCTTAATCTTCTGTCTTTATTATATCTAATAGAACTGAAAAGTTTAAAGTCAATTTGAAAAGTAGAAAAGCTATGCTTAAATTGTAGTGAATGTCAATTAGATCACACTTGAGTACTGTGCACAGTTCTGGTGACCATATAATAAAAAATATAAAGAGTTGCTGGAGAGGGTGCAAAAAAGATTTACAAGAATGATACCAGAACTTCAAGGCTCTACCCAACAGGAAGGGTTGAACAAGCCGGGTCTCCTTGTTCTTGGAAAGAGAAGCCTGAGGGGTGACCAGATAGAGATCTTTAGCATTATGATAGTTTTAATAGATCAGACACAGGGAGATTGTTTCCACTTGTGCAGAAGAGCAAAACTAGAAGTCATCAACATAAGATAGTCACCAAGAAATCAAATAGAGAATTCAGAAGAACTTCTATACCCTGCGAGTGGTGAGGATGTTGAAATAGATACCACATGAAGTAGTTGAGGCAAACAGCATAAATGCATTTAAGGGGAAGAAAGACAAGCATGTGAGGGAGAAGGCAATAGAGAGTTATGCTGATAAAGTTAGATGAGGAAGGACAGGAGGAGGTTTGAGTGGAGCATAAACAACGTGGCAGACTATTTGAACTGGATGGCCTGCTTCTGTGCCGTATATTCTACGTAATTGTACGTAACCTACACGCTACCATTTTGCGGTGCTGGATTGAAATGGCTGCATACTTTTATTTTAGTAATTATTTTGCTCCAATTTATTTTGTGAATATCAGTGTCATCGAAACATTCACTTATCTCCTCTGCCTCTGTGAAAGTACATTTCTATTGTGCTGCTTCCCCCCCAAAAAATTAAATGTCACATTGTATTACAATACCATTAGAACGCACTAAAGGTATAACTAGAATTTTCCTAGCATCTACTGTGAAACCTAAAAATGACTCCTGTTCGAAAAGTTTTAAGCATAAAGTCCGAAGTCAAACACGCATGAATGCTTGCTCTGAATCGGATCTTTCAGTTTTTTAGTGTGATCAAATGGTTTACCCAGGGAATTCTTTTTTTACAGTTTGTGCTGTGGAGCAAAATGCAAGTGCACGATAAAAGTTTACTTTAGCATGGCAATACATACATCTATACATTTTCCATTCATTGTGAGTAGGGAGTGCACTACTGACACAAACGAGATGCCATTGCTATCAATGACAAGTAGGTGTCTTACTCGTTGGTGCATAGGTCTGCAGAATTGGAGGAGTGCATAATATAAATACATATGTGGATACAGGATCATAAGTAGATGCAAAGAGAAGAGGGGATCTCTATCATATGGGATATATTTTGTGTTTAGCTCCAAAGTCAGATAGCCATCAGCAGTCCTTATGAGCTTCAAATTATTAATCAAGAAAAAAATGGAAATGTTAGATCAAACAATTGTAACATCACAGTTGACTATTGTTTTGCTTTTGAGATAAGGGCACTTCTAAAATTCTTAGGCAGCTTAATTCTCCTCATTGTATCTACTATTCTGAACATGAGAGGAGACAACATTAGCGATATAGAGAGGATAAAAATCACTTTTAGTAAATAATTTTCATTTTATGGAAGTGTTAGTGATTGTACATGGGTCTAAATGGCCCTTTCTGCTTAGTTAATGGGAACTATGAAGTTCAGGTGCATGTCACAACCTTATAAACACCAAATACAAATGTTAGTGTTCCTCATCAGGTGCCTATTTTTTCAAACCACTATTCATTTTGAATAATTTAGGAAAGAAACCAGGTCTTGTGGCTTCAGTTGTGCAGGTGATGAAGCTCATTGCAGTAAAAAGGGGTCCACATGCATTATAGTGCTATAACGTTTGTGTAATGGCATGCCCATTAACCACATTAAAACACTTTGACAATGTATTATATCATTTGGTTCATACATACAGCCTAAAGTGACTACACCAATGGCACATTTCTTTATATAAGTGCAAAAAAAGTATTTGCAAGTGAAAAATATAAAATCTTAAAACAGTAAAATAAAATTTCTCCATCATTAACATTTCAATCTCTCACATGCAGGTCTACAGGATAGCTCCTGAATAAACTTGTTTTGGTGAACCTGCAACTATCTTAACTCAATACACAATATAACATCTTGTTCAATACAAGTTCATTTTTTATATGGCGTAGTCACTTTTTAGCTTTTCAGTTTTTTTTTTTGTCTTTTCAACTTCACCTCAGAACTATTTGCAGATGGCAAGTGGCAAATCAGAGGAAATCTGAGGTAGGTGGTAAAGGCTGAGCTGAGTCTGTCAGCCTATCAACAGTGTGTCTTCCAGAGGGGATTATAGTACACCCAACCATCTCCCTATTACAGAATCAAAAAGTTAGTTAGTTCAGTAGCATAATTAGGTATAAAAGATAGCATTGTTCAGCAATAGCAAAAATAGAAAATATTTTATAGTATTTATTGGCGGATGAAAGGCCAGAGGAGCCATGAGAGATGATATCATGAATTATGATATAATTCATAATGATAAGTAGAAATTTACTTAATATTTTTCTGACATTCTGTTATGTCACAAGCAGGGGAAAGCGAAATGTTCAATTTAAATATTCCATTACGGCAGTGTAATATTTCCTATGAGAAATAATAAAATGTTTGTGCCAGCCTGTGTTCACTGTATGAGAAATTGCAGCATCAAGGAAGAAGCCCACAGTGAAGGAAACAGTGACCTTGCAGAGAGACTATGTAAAATGATGCTGTGCTCTTAGGCTAAATCACAAGCTCCAGAGTGTTTTACAAAAAGTGAGCTGAT
This sequence comes from Cetorhinus maximus, assembly GCF_964194155.1. Taxonomy (NCBI): domain Eukaryota; kingdom Metazoa; phylum Chordata; class Chondrichthyes; order Lamniformes; family Cetorhinidae; genus Cetorhinus; species Cetorhinus maximus. The sequence continues at coordinate 179,002,167 of NC_135881.1, read as the reverse complement.
CAACTGATGGTTTTAGGAATGCTGCTAAGGTACACTGGTGCAAATTGTTAGCATATGTTTATTATGAATGTGTCAAATTGAGAATTTTCCATTTTCCACAAATTTCAGATAAGTATGTGAGGAAAAATATTTTGAATCAATCTTGAGCTGTAAGTAGCTAAAGGAATAATCCATGGAAAACACAGAAAAATCCTATGTAAACCTTTGTTGACATTTATACTTGCCTTATACATTTTAACTTAAAAAAATTCAAATGGCCATCATACACCCAAATAAATGGATCATATATTCACATTCTGAACACCTTATGTGTATAATGCCATGGAGAGATGGGGATGGGATTTACTTGACATCTCAATGCAAGCACATCCTAACTTTAGCACTGGTGACTTTTAAGATTTTATGAAAGTAGTATACAACTACTACTACCAGCAGGCAATGCTCTCAGACATTCCATCTCATAAATACTTAATCTCTAATGCCCTGTATGCATTTTCAAAGGTATTCAAGATCATATGGTAATTGTTTTGTTTTCCAAATGCTGTGAAGCAGAATTAAATCAATTGCACCACTGACATTTTTATTTTGTTGCAAAATGCTAATGTGGCCCTTCTAGAGTTTGTCAATGTAACAACTTTAGAGGGAGAAGATTGAGTGAGTAAAAGGCAAGTCACTCCCTTCATGACATCAAAAGGTCTCTGAGGGTTAATGGTAAGAAAATGGTAAGAGTGTAATGAATGGAATGATGATGATGATGATGATGAAGATGATGATGCTAGGTCATAAACATAGAAAACAAGCAAGTGATTTAATTAGCTTGAGTTTTCTTCTAGCCACCAACAACCGCATGTTATCAGTTTTTTATAAAACTCATTCACGGGATGCGGACTTCGCTGGCTGAGCCAGCATTTACTGCCCGTCGCTAGTTGCCCTTGAGAAGGTGGTGGTGAGCTGCCTTCTTGAACTGCTGCAGTCTATGACATGTAGATACACCCACAGTGCTGTTAGGAAGGGAGTTCCAGGATTTTGGCCCAATGACAGTGAAGGAACACCAATATATTTCCAAGTCAGGATGGTGAGTGACTTGGAGGGGAACCTCCAGGAGGTGGTGTTCCCATCTATCTGCTGCCCTTATCTTTCTGGATGGTGGTGGTCGTGGTTTTGGAAGGTATTGTCAAAGGAGCCTTGGTGAATTCCTGCAGTGCATCTTGTAGATGGTATACACTGCTGCTACTGTGCATCGGTGGTGGAGGAGGGAATAAATGTTTGTGGATGCGGTGCCAATCAAGCGGGCTGCTTTGTCCTGGACGGTGCCAAGCTTCTTGAGTGTTGTGGGAGCCGCACTCATCCAAGCAAGTGGGGAGTATTCCATCATACTCCTGACTTGTGCCTTGTAGATAGTCAACAGGCTTTGGGGCATCAGGAGGTGAGTTACTCGTCGCACTATTCCTAGCCTCTGACCTGCTCTTGTAGCCACAGTATTTATATGGCAAGTCCAGTTCAGTTTCTGGTCAATGGTAACTCCCAGGATGTTGATAGTGGGGGACTCAGTGATGGTAATGCCATTGAACGTCAAGGGGTGATGGTTAGATTCTCTCTTATTGGAGATGGTCATTGCCTGGCACTTGTGTGGCATGAATGTTACTTGCCACTTATATTAGATATTGTCCAGGTCTTGCTGCATTTGGATATGGACTGCTTCAGTATCTGAGGAGTCGTGAATGGTGCTGAACATTGTGCAATCATCAGCGAACATCCCCACTTCTGAACTTATGATGGAAGGAAAGTCATTGATGAAGCAGCTGAAGGTGGTTGGGTCTTGGACACTACCCTGAGGAACTCCTGCAGTGATATCCTGGAGCTGAGATGACTGACCTCCGACAACCACAACCATCTTCCTTTGTGCTAGGTATGACTCCAACCAGTGGATAGTTTTTCACTTGATTCCCATTGATTCCAGTTTTGCTAGGGCTCCTTGATGCCACACTTGGTCAAATGTGGTCTTGATGTCAAGGACAGTTACTCTCACCTCACTTTGGGAGTTCAGCTCTTTTGTCCATGTTTGAACCAAGGCTGAAATGAGGTCAGGTGCTGAGTGGCCCTGGCGGAACCCAACATGGGCATCAGTGAGCAGGTTATTGCTAAGCAGTGCCGCTTGATAGTACTGTTGATGACCCCTTCCATTACTTTACTGGTGATCAAGAGTAGACTGATGGGGTGGTAATTGGCCAAGTTGGATTTGTCCTGCTTTTTGTGTACAGGACATACCTGGGCAATTGTCCATATAGCCGGCTAGGTGCCAGTGTTGTAGCTGTACTGGAACAGCTTGGTTAGGGGTATGGCAAGTTCTGGAGCACAAGTTTTCAGAATTTTGCTGGAATATTGTCAGGGCCCATAGCCTTTGTGCTATCCTTCAGCCGTTTCTTGATAACACGTGGAGTGAATCGAATTGGCTGAAGACTGGCACCTGTGATGCTGGGGACCTCCAGTGGAGGCTGAGATGGTTCATCCACTTGGCACTTCTGGCTGAAGATTGTTGCAAATGTTTCAGCCTTATCTTTTGCACTGATGTGCTGGGCTCCCCTATCACTGAGGATGGGGATATTTGTGGAGCTAGCTCCTCCAGTGAGTTGTTTAATTGTCCACCACCATTGACGACTGGATGTGGCAGGACTGCAGAGCTTAGAACTGATCCGTTGGTTATGGGATCACTTAGCTCTGTCTATCACTTGCTGCTTATGCAAGTAGTCCTGTGTTATAGCTTCACCAGGTTGACACCTCATTTTTGGGTATGCCTGGTGCTGCTCATAGCATGCCCTCCTGCACTCTTCATTGAACCAGGGTTGATCCCTTGGCTTGATGGTAATGGTAGAGTGGGGGCATGCTGGGCCATGAGGTTACAGATTGTGCTCGAGTACAATTCTGCTGCTGCTGATGGCTCACAGTGCCTCATGAATGCCCAGTCTTGAGTTGCTAGAACTGTTTGAAATCTATCCCATTTAGCACAACGGTAGTGCCACACAACACGATGAAGGGTATCGTCAATGCGAAGGCGGGACTTCGTCTCCACAATGACTGTGCGGGCCACTCCTACTGATACTGACATGGACAGATGCGTCTGCGGCAGGCAGGCTGGTGAGGATATGGTCAAGTATGTTTTTCCCTCTTGGTTCCCTCACCACCTGCCGCAGACCCAGTCTAGCAGCTATGTCCTTTAGCATTCGACCAGCTCAGTCAGTAGTGGTGCTACCGAGCAACACTTGGTGATGGACATTGAAGTCCCCCATCCAGAGTACATTCCGTGCCAACCTCAGAGCTTCCTCCAAGTGGTGTTCAGCATGGAGGAGCTGATTCATCAGCTGAAGAAGGGCGATACGTGGTAATCAGCAGGAGGTTTCCTTGCCTATGTTTGACTTGATGTCATGAGACGGAGTCGATGTTGAGGACTCCCAGGACAACACCTTCCCGACTGTATACCACTGTGCCGCCACCTCTGCTGGGTCTGTCCTGCCGGTGGGACAGGACAGGAATGGTGATGGTGGTGTCTGGGACATTATCTGTAAGATATGATTCTGTGAGGATGACTATCATGTCAGGCTGTTGCTTGACTAGTCTATGAGACAGCTCTCCCAATTTTTGTACTAGTCCCCAGATGTTAGTAAGGGGGACTCTGCAGGGTTGACAGGGCTCAGTTTGCTGATGTCATTTCTGGTGCCTAGGTCGGTGCCGAGTGGTCCGTCTGGTTTCATTCATTTTTTGAGGCTTTAAAGCGGTTTGATACAACTGAGTGGCTAACTAGACCATTTCAGAGGGCATTGAAGAGTCAACCACATTGCTGTGAGTCTGGAGTCACATGTAGGACGGCAGATTTCCTTCCCTGAACCAGATGGGTTTTTACAACAATCGACAATGGTTTCATGGTCATATTTAGGCTTTTAATTCCAGATCTTCATTGAATTCAAATTCCTTATCTGCCGTGGCAGAATTCGAACCTGGGTCCCCAGGGCATTACCCTGGGGTCTCTGCAACAATACAACTACGCCATCAGCTCTCCCAAGTATTAAAGTTTACTTAAATTTATTTTTCAAAAGTAGCTTTCTCAGCCCTTCCCAGCAACACAGCTCAGAATCCCTCAATGGCTTTGCTCTTTCCTATCTCTGTAATCTCCTGTAGTCCTAAAACATCCCAACAACTCAGTGCTCATCCTTCTCTGGCATTTGGTGCATTCCCCTCTTCCTTGGCCCCACCATTGGTGGCTGTGCCTTCAGTGGTTTAGGCACCAAGTACTAAGCCTGTCTAATGCATTCTCTTCTTTTAAGGCCCTCCTTAAATTCCACTTCAGAGAACACAGCAGAATGACAAGGCCAAACATGAAAACCTAGACTAATGCAGGTTGCTGGAGCTCCATTATGTAGTGTCTCTGCAGCAGCTAACCAAATATTAGAATTCATATAATCTATTGTCAAGTTATGCAGAATATGCCGGGCCATTGTATCACTGCTTTTTTCTCAATTGTTAAACGGCAGGACTTTTTAATTACCTCTTTTAGAAAATACTTTGGCTTCCAAAGAGTGTTTGTTGCTGCTCGTTGCCTTTCCTCAGCTCTCTGCCGCTCCTCCAGAATGTGCTTATTCTCAGTTGCTGCACCAATATTGCCAGCTTGTAGTGCGTTGGTAACCAGTTCCCACAGACGTCTAGAAGGGAATATATAAATATAGTGATCGGGAATTCAGGCCTTTTAAAAAAATCTGTATTATTATACAAAGAACAGGAACAGTATCACAGGAACGGTATCACAAGTTACAAATGTAGTGTCTGCAATTTAGTTGATTATTTCACTGCAATATGAAAGAACAGCATCCTTGTTCTGTAAAATCTTCATAATCAAGTCCCATCATGGGATCAGAGATATTGTATGCAATGATTTGCATACTTGAGCAAAGATGACCCTAGCTCTTGTGATTGAGATTTATCTGTGTAAATATAAAGATTTTGCATGGGTTCCTGGTTTCTGTACATCTATGACATAATGGGGAGGAATTTAAGCCTTCCAGGGCCTTGAATGGAGGTGGGATAGTGCAGAATTTCACACCACCAGCCAGCTCCATTCTGTCCTTGCTATGGTTCTCCAGATCCATCCTGCTTCTGGGCCTTTTTCCTGCAAGTGGTTGGTAGCCAATGCAGCTAATCAATGGCCACTTATGGTCAATTGTTGGAGGCTGACTGGAATTTTCCAGGGACTGTCCAAACAAATATATTTTAAATATGAGAACTAAGATTTGGTAGTACAAATATGAAACACTTGTGGGCTCTTGGCTTCTGGTGCCTGAAAGGCCAAATGTAACTTGGCAGCTTCACTGAATTTATAAAAGCTCAGGTTCTACACACCTAGATTCAAACGATCCTTGCTTTTTGATGGGTCGTATTTTCTTTCTTATTATTGGCAGTTTGGTTGTATCAATTACTTTTGTTTCCCCATTGCTGTACGTGAATTCAAGTGTTCCATTCCATTCTCCCTGTGCCTTGCATACAATCGTATTTGTCGGATTATGCTTCACTTCAGCTGTAACTCTGCAAGCAGAAAGTGGGAATCAATTTAGAAAGGAAGAAGCAGACCTAGAACCATTTAATAAAATAGTTAAATAGCCTCAAACTTAAATTTATCATCCTTGTGGTTTATACTCCTCCATGGCCTCTCCTCCCTAGCTCTGTAACCTCTAACATCCCTACAGTCCTTTGAGAACTGTGTGTTCCTCCAATTCTGGCCTCTTGTACAACCCCGACTTCTTTTGTCCCATTGTCGGTAGCTCTACCTTCAGCTGTTTAGACTCTAAATTCTGATATTCCTTTACCTATGCTTCATCTCTATACCTCTCTCTTGTCACTTAAAATGCTCCTTGAAACCTACTGTACCTCTTTCGTCAAGTTTTCATCAGCATAATGCCTCCTTCTTTGGCTGGGTGTCAATTTTTGTCAATTCTCATTCCTGTGAAGTGCCTTGGTCAAGCACCATGCCAGTATTCCTGGTACCATCCCATTTCTGGGTCATTTTTCCACAAGAGGAATTGGGGTGGGGATGGGAGCAGGTGTGGGGAGCTGCAGGGCAATTAAGACTATTTAAAGACCTATTGCCTAGGGCGACTGAAATTTTCAAGTTGGCCTCCAGATCCCCAGAGGCAGTAGAGAATGGCCCAGCTGCTGGAAGTGTCTTCCCAGCAACTGACTAATGGTCCATGCTTCAGACAGGATTTGAGGCCCTGTCCAACTGCCTGGCTTCAGCTGTAACTGCAGGCCAACCTGTGGGGAGGCTTCTCCTCCACATGCATTTTTTTTACTTTAGGTTAAAAATGATGCAGAAGGCACATCCATTTTGGTGCTCTCTCTAGTTTACCTTAAAACAATGCTGCTTCTTCAGTTTTGGGGGCCTAGTGTTGGCCCTCCAGTTTTGAGTTGAGCCACTCACTGTCCTTAATTGGATGATGGAGCTCAATCTCTGGTCTTCAATGGGCCAATTTATGGAAAAATACAGCCAGGTGATTGCTCCCCATACTGTCTGACTCCCATTTGGCCCTGAATCATGGTCCTGAAGCCTGCAGGGAAAATTCTACACATGGTTTTGACTTGCCTTCAAATACATTCCTACTTGCTGGCCTACATTCAGCCCCACAACCTGCTGCGTGTAAACTGCACACGTAAAACAATGCTGACTACTCCATATTGCTGCTCACCTATATAACTAAAAATCTCAACAAACTCCACACCAATACCTCTCAGCTGTTATCAAGTATACAGAGGGGAAGATCGCTCTATGCAGTCATAAACAACAAAACAATTTGTATTTAATACACAGCCTTTAACATAGTAAAAGGTCACAAGGCATTATATAAGCGCTTTATCAAATAAAATTGGACACTGAGCCACATTAGGAATTATTAGGGCAGAAAACCAAATGCTTTGTCAAAGAGATAGGCTTTAAGGAGCGTCTTAAATGGAGAAAGAGAGCAAGAGAGGCAAAGAGTGGGAATTCCAGAGCTTAGGACCTTGGAAACTGAATGGTGGATTGATTAAAATTGGGAATATTCAAGGGCCATAATCGGAGAAGCACAGATATCGCAGAGGATTGTAGGGCTGGAGGAGATTACAGAGATAGGGGGCGGAGTCAACCCGGATTTGCGCTAAATGCGGTAGCAGGTGGGTAAAACGGTGTTTTACCCGCCAGTCGCCTTATTGTCCCAAAGCCGCCGTGTTAATTATGCATTCCCAGGAAACACACCATTTCCATGGCAGGTAGGCTCTTCTTTGCCTACCATGCCATTACCTCGCCGTTTCATCATTCCAGGCGCCATATTGCACACCTCTCAGTGCTTCCAGCCCATGACTGTTGCAAAAAAGACATGGCCTTGAAAGGCAAAAAGACTGCAGTCCCCAGGTTCAATGAAGCGTCCCTTGAATGCCTTTTGGAAGCAGTGCAGGCTCACCGTGATGTCATCTACCCCCACTCTGGTGGCAGGATGGGCAGCAACATCACTAATCTGGCTTGGGAGGCAATGGCAGTAGTGGTGAGCGCCAATACTCTCCGAAAGAGGACAGCCACCCAGTGCCGCAAGAGGATGAATGATCTCCTCCATTCTGCCAGAGTAAGCCAATCTTCTCATCACTCTCAACTCACAAACCCATCAAACATCCACAGGGCCCTCACTCACTGCCAGTTCAAGGGACATCACCATTCACACACATTCATTATCCTCATCCCATCCATGGGACCACTCACCACCCACACATGCCAGGCATATTTATCATCTGGCTTGGCAGGCATTCTGCTAACACTCTCTCCATGTCTATTCATGCAAGACAAGCTGGCACACAACAAGAGGGAGCGGTCACAGACCAGTGGAGGAATGCCTAAAATCAAGGTCCTCTTGGACTTTGAAATGGAGCTATCCAGCTGGCCGGTAAGGATCTGGACCATTCCTGTGCTGACAGTGAGGTTGGCAGTGCTCTACCAAGTGAGGGTCCAGCAGTGCAACATCCATCAGACAACCATGCTGTGAGTGATGTGCCCTGTTTCACATGCCACTGCCATGCACTAATTATCTCTCCTTGCTTTTGCAGGTACACTTGGGAAATTGCCAAGGGAATTCATGACACAGGGCCTCCAATCAAGCCCCGAAGAAACCTCTTAAGAGGAATCTACTGAAACCCTTCCTGAATTCCTGTCACGGCGCTTACCTACACTCTCCACCAGCGCATAGACACACACCTTGGTGGGACCTAGCTTTAGACTAGCCTCAGGATCACAATCTGGTGAGCACATTGCACTAATCCACAGCAGGCAGCAGCAGGGACTTCCCAGGTGTCTGGCAGTTGGAGGACTGCTGGAGGCCAGAAAATTGCTGAGTCCAAGTCAGTTGATGAGCCTCTGGACTCGGTCATGTCACAATTGCTAGAGCTGCAAAGGCAAGGTCGGGAACATGAGGAAGGGATGTCCACTGCACTCCTCAGATTGCAAGGCATGATGGAGGAGTGCCTCCATCTTCAGGCTGAGGTGATAGCTCCAGTATGCCAATGCACCGAGGTCAACATTAGTCGGATGGCGGCCGCCATGGAGACCTTGGTCCAGGACGTCGCTCCTGCACTGCTGCCCCGGCTCAACTCCATTGCTGAAGCCATAGTTGGCCTCCAACTGTGTGTACGTGATAGGGGTGCGGGGCTGTTTGATCTCACTCCAGCCAGGCTTAGGCACCCATAGGGAGGAGAATCAGCAGGGGTACTCACTGGAGCCATCCATCCAGGTGTCTCCAGGAGTGTCTGGCCCATCTGAATCCCCACTTCTTGTGACCTCAGCAGCTCCAGCTCCAATGGCCAAGGAGGATGCCACTACCACACAGCAAGAACCTGAAAGCATGCAGGTCTCAGTAGTCCAGAGGACGCCTGCCAAGGTCATCACAGACGGTGCTGCCTCCACCTCCGCTGTGGATGTCCAGGGAGCACCAAGATGTAGCAGCAGGGTTAAGAAGATATAGTTGCACGGCCAGGGCACGGGTGTTAATCACTTGTACATAATGTTCACTATCGTCAATAAGCTCCCAAGAATAGCTCCATGTCTACGGCTTCTTGTTCTGATGAGCAGTGTTCGGGTCACTCAGATAGGAAACCTTTCTGTACAAGATAAAGGCTAATGTCTCAGTCCAGGGCCTCTTCCCTGTGTTTTGTGCAGCCTTCATACCAAAGTGATGATCCAGTCTCTACCTGCACACATTACTGATGCCTTCATCTTGACGGTGCTTAACATTGCTGCCAGAATGTCGTGGACAGACATCATAGAGTTCCATCATTCTCTCTCTGTGCTCTCAGCATCTATAAAGGGGGAGCTGGCCCCCATCTCTTCAGCATCTGTGACCAGTGATGCTGTGCTCCTGAAGGGGGCTCAGGTGCTGAAGGTGGACAAAGGATCAGATGCATTTAAAGTTTCATGGTGTGACTCTATGATATGACCCTGATCACAGAGTGCAAGTGAGCTGCCCTCAGCCAGACAGGAGTCAGATATTCTCAGGGGCTATGTGAAGATCTATAGAGTGTCCTCACTGCATGACATCATCAGCCTTCTACAATCAAGTAACCATTAGGGCCTCCACTGTGCCTCCATGACAGGAGCTTTATCAAAGAGGGTATGTGCGCTGCCATAAGCAGAATGGAGTCAAATGTTCAGAGATTCAATTTGAGTACCTTAGGGTGTCTCCTCATTGCATGTCATTATCATCCTCCACAAACCTAGCAGCTGTGAGGGCCCCCCAAACACGCCTGCCTCATCTGGCTGGTGCGAGGACCTCATCGCCGTCATCATCGACTTCGAGGACCTCCTCACCCTGATCACCGTCAATGTTCTCCGCATTGGAGGAGACCTCTACCTCCTGCATCTCCTCCCCAGATAGCTCCTCTCCTCATTGTTGCACCAGGCTGTAAAGGGCACAGCAGGCGATGATGATGCATGACACCCTCTGCGGACCATATTGCAGGGCTCCACCAGACCAGTCCAGACACCGGAACCTCATTTTCAACATCTCAATGGTTTGCTCCACCAAGTTGCAAATTGCAGCATGAGCCTCACTATTCCGTCGCTCTGCTGCAGCCAGAGTCCACCACATAAGTGTCATCAGCTACATCCTCTGCAGGTAGCCCTTGTTCCCAAGGAGCCATCCCTGAAGCGTCTGTAGTCCCTGGAAGATGTCAGGGATCTGTGACCAACTGAGAATGTAGGAGTTATGCACACTCCCTGGAAACCATGCGCAGACCTGCAGGATGCATTTCTGGTGGTTACACACCAGCTGCACATTCCCCGAATGGAATCCCTTGTGGTTGACTTATTTGACCGCATATTGTGACAGACATCTGAGCGCCAGGTGAGTGCAGTTGATCACACCCTGCACCTGTGGGAAACCCAAGATCGGGGCAAATCCAATCGCTCTTGCATCCTGGCCCTCATGATCCCGGGCGAAATGCTCAAAGTTACGCACCCTCGTGAAGATGGCATCCATGACCTCATGGATACATTTGTGCAAGGAGGCTTGTGATATCCCACAGAGGTCACCTGTGGAGTCCTGAAAGGAGCCACTGACATAGAAATTGAGCGCCGCTGTCACTTTCATGGCCACTGGCAGTGGATGCCCTTCATATCCATGTGGCGCCAAATCCTGCAGTAGCTGGCAGATGTGACCAACCAGTTCCCTAGACATGCACAGTCTTCGGCAACACTGGTTTTCTGCCATCTGCAGGAAAGGAAGGCGGCATCTATAGACCCTGGGTCTAGCTAGGCGCCGAACAGCGATGGCTCGCTGTGGCTCTTCAGCGGAAAGTGTGGGAGCCCCACCCACCCCTTCTTCCAGAGGGTGCTGCTCCCCCCTCTGCGCAGCCAGGCACCTCAGTCACTCTCTTCTCTGTTGTCTTCACTCTCTGCACGTCACGAGGCATACAGCTAGTTCACCAGACTCCATGATCCTGATGTACTCATCTTACAGGATAGAAACATAGGAACATGAGAAAGTCATTCAGCTCGTCGAGCCTGCTCCGCTATTCAATACGATCATGGCTGATCGAACACTTCAATGTCTCTCACCCACGCTATCTCCATAACTCTTTACGTTATTGTTAATCAGAAATCTATCAATCGCCACCCTAAACATACTCAATGACTGAGCTTCCATTGCCTTCTTGGTTAGAGAATTCCAAAGATTCACAACCCTCTGAGTAAAGAAATTTCTCCTCATCTCGGTCCTAAGTGGCTTTCCCCTTATTTTGAAATTATGTCCCCTGGTTCTAGACACCCCAACCAGGGGAAACATCTTACCTGCATCTACCCTGTCTATTCCTTTAAGTATTTTGTAGGTTTTAATGAGATCACCTCTCATTCCTCAAAACTCTAAAGAATACAGGCCCGATTTCCCCAATCTCTCTTCATAAGACAGTCCTGCCATCCCCAGAACAAGTCTGGTGAACCTTCGTTGCACTCACTCTATGGCAACAATATCCCTTCTAATGTAAGGGAACCAAAACTGCACACATTACTCCAGGTGCGGCCTAACCAAGCTTCTATATAATTGAAGCAAGACTTCACTACTCCTGTACTCAAATCCTCTTGCGATAAAGGCTAACATTCCATTAGCCTTCCTAATTGCCTGCTGCACCTGCATGTTAGCTTTCAGTGACTTATGGACAAGGACACCCAGGTCCCTTTGTACATCTACACTTTCTAATCTCTTACCATTTAGGAAATACTCCGCACATCTGTTCCTTCTCCTAAAGTGGATAACCTCACATTTCTCCACATTATATCCATCTGCCATGTTCTTGCCCACTCCCTACATCTGTCCAAGTCCTCCTGTAGCCCCTTTACATCTTCCTTACAACACACATTCCTGCCTAGCTTTGCATCATCCACAAACTTGGAAATATTACATTTGGTCCCCACATCCAAATCAATGATACATATTGTGAACAGCTGGGGCCCAAGTACTGATCCTTGCGGTACCCCACCAGTCACAGCCTGCCAACGCGAGAATGACCCATTTATTCCTACTCTCTGTTTTCTGCCTGTTAGCCAATCCCTAATCCATGCCTCCTATTACATGTGCTTTTATTTTGCCAATCAACCTCCTGTGGGGGACTTTCTCAAAAGCCTTTTGAAAATCCAAGTATACCACGTCCATCGACTCTTCTTTTATCAGTTTTGTTAGTAACATCCTCAAAAAACTCCAACAAACTCATCAAACATGATTTCCCATTCACAAATCCATGCTGACTATGCCCAATCAGATCATGGCTATCCAAGTATCCATTTATCACATCTTTTATAATAGATTCTAGCATTTTCGCTATTACTGATGTGAGGCTAACAGTTTTCTCCCCGTTTTCTCTCTCCCTCCCTTCTTAAATAGTGAGGTGACATTTACTACCTTCCAATCTTCAGGAACCATTCCAGAATCTATAGAATTTTGGAAAATGATCGCCAATGCATCCACTATAGCAACATCTTTCAACACTCTGGGATGCAGAATATCAGGTCCCAGGGACTTATTAACTTAAGGTCCCATTAATTTCTCCAATATAACCTTCTTACTTATACTAATTTCCTTCAACTCCTCATTCTCCCTAGTCCCTTGGATCTCTAAATCTGGGAGATTTCCTGTATCTTCCTCAGTGAAAACAGACACAAAGCAATCATTTCTCTGCCATTTCTCTATTCCCCATTATGAATTCTCCTGGGTCTGCCTGTAATGGACCCACATTTGTCTTAGCAAAATGTTTCCTTTTTACATACCTATAGAAGCTTTTACAGTCCATTTTTATGTTTTTTGCTAGACTGCATTCATATTCTATTCTCCCTTTCTTTATTAGTTTCTTGGTCTTCCTTTGCTGTATTCTTAAAAACCGCCCAATCCTCAGGTTTACTACTAATTCTAGCAACTTTATAAGCCTTTTCTTTTAATCTTATACAATTCTTAGCTTCCTTTGTCAGCTACAGTTGGCTGACATTTTTTGGGTTTTTGCACCTTGAAGGAATGTATAGATGCTGTAAGCTATGTAATAGTTCTTTGAAGACTATCCATTGCCTATGTACAGTCATACCTTTTAATGTTTTTTCCCAATCCACCTCAGCCAATTTGTCCCTCATGCCTTCATAATTTCCTTTATTCAACTTTAACACCCTTGCTTCATAGTGAACTATCTCACTTTCAAACATAATGTAAAATTCTATCATATTGTGGTCACTCATCCCTAAAGGTTCTTTTACAACAAGATTACTAATTAGCCCTTTTTCATTACATAATACTATATCTAAAACAGCCTGTCCTTTAGTCAGCTCAACAAGGATGAAAGAGAGTGGTTAGCGTGGATGTTCAAAGAACCTCTCTTGGTTAAGTCTGAAGGCCCCTTAACATATCCCGGAGAGTGCTGGCCACCACTTGGATGGCCAGGGATTAGTGCGCTGCATGGCTGCCCGAAACTCCACCTTCCTCTGCCCACTCCACCTGACCGATTGGCGGCAGCTTTGCCCATTGGACTGCATTGCTGTGCTCTCAGCTCAGGCGCAGGCATTCTCCTAACATACACTGCAAGGCTGCACCATTAGCTTGAACCTTGGGGGAGACTGGTCCAAACCAGGATGATGACTTTGCAAGGGGCTGTGAGCGCCAGTGCTTCATGGCCAGTTTTAGCAAGGAGATTGTACAACGTGCCCAGTCGTCCAACTGTTCTGCAATCCACTAAAGCGCTCATTAGTTTGTAGTCTGTGCCCAAGAAATGAAAAGCTCTGGAGCGCTTGGTGGCAATTTCAGGCCTCTGCACTGCTTGAGTGGGCAGATAAGCTAAAGGCCCGACTCTAATCATATCGTGTTTGTGCCTGAACTGCCTCAGCTGCAGAGGAATGGTCACTTTATTCAAGGTATCCCTAACGTGTGGCTGCTTCCCTCACCTCAACCTGCACGTGTTTGTGCGCTATCTTCAACCACGGGGCAGCCTTTGCCTCCCCCACCCCACAAAAGTCACCCCTATCCCAGGGCAGCCTTTGACCCCCAACCCCGAATTCGCCTCAACCACAGGACAGCCTTTGTCTCAATGATGAAGTCCAACAGGCGTCCCTCGCGAGCGCTCTGCAACGTTACTGTGCACTTACCTTCGAGTTCCTCGCAAAGTGCAGCCCACTAAGTACATGCCTTTTATGTGCTGTTGCAAAACACATCAGCATGATTGTGTGCGGATGATCCAGCCGGGGGTGGGGGGATGTGTCCGATGGGCTAGCCTTATAATGATATGCTGATGTATTACAATGAGGTTCCCAAAGTCCGATGGCGACCCACCATCAAAGGGCTGAGCGGACAATTGCAAACTGGTTTCATAACATCGTGAAACTGAATTTTGGCCTTCTCACCATATTGTCCGCCCATGCCACCGAACACGCCTGACGCCAACGGGCACAAAAAATTCCACCCAGAGAGTGGTGAAGCCATGGAGAAATTTTAAAACAAGAATGCAAATTTTAAAATCAAATTCTTGCTTAACCAGGAGTCAAAGTAGGTCAGTGAGCATAGGGGTGATAGATGAACAAGACTTGGTGTGAATTAGGACACTGGTAGCAGAGTTTTGGAAGGCCTCAAGTATATGGAGGGCAGAATGTAAGAGGGCAGCTGGGGTGCATTGGAATAGTCAATGTGGACAAGGATGGTGTGGTCAACCATTTCATAGGCAACAAGACAGATCAAGGCAGGCGAGGAGGGATAGTTTACCTTTCTCACAGTCATGTAGGATGTCATTTGTGACTTTGATAAGAGGAAAAGATTATGTTCCATAGTGGAATATACAAATGAATATCACCTGTTCACTCAGTAACTGATGAGCTGCAAGTTCATTACTGCATCCTAATTGGGTCTTACATTTTTACTTAGATCCTTTCCATAGCAAAATTTAGTTTTATTACTCATTCTTCATTAACAATAAAATAGTATACTCACACATAAATACAGAATATCATACTGGTGCAGTACACAAATAGCAGTTTCTCTTACTACTGAGTTAGAACAATCATGGACAAATGTAAGAATAATTCAAGCGGGGATTTATTAATGATCTCATGCTCCCAGTGAGGAGCCTTGCTTAACAGGAGTATAGGTTGGGAGATGCATACTACAGTGCAGCCCTTTTTCCAAACTGTGCTCTCATCGAGTACACTGTTGGGAACGTAGGGTAACTGAATGTACTCTATATAATCTTCCACATGCAAAGCCATCATAACCAAGATAGAGGTTTGTAGTTGAACTCAATGACAAGTTAACAGTCTTAATGGTGCTGTGCTACTGAAATATTTCATTGAATTGGAACCAAATTGTTGAAGGTGGCAGGGCAAGTTGAGACAGCACTTAATAAGGCAAACCAGATCTTTATAAATAGATGCATGAAGTACAAAAGCAAAGATGTTATGGGGAAAATGTATAAAACAGTGATTTGATCTTAACAGGAGTATTGGATCCAATTCTGAGCACCACATTTAAGGCAGGATGTAAAGGCATTAGAGTATGCAGAAAAGGTTTATGAGAATGGTACCAGGGATTAGGGACTTCAGTTATGTGGATAGATTGGAAAATATGGGGCTGTTCTCCTGAGAAGAGGGAAGGTTGAAAGGAAATTTGATAGAGATGTGCAAAATCATAGGGGGTTTAGATAGAGTAGATGGGAAGTACATGGCGGAAGGATCAAGAGACAGAGGACACCAATTTAAGGTGAATGGCAAAGAAAGAAAGGTAACATGAGGGAAAACGATTTTCATGCAGCGAGTGGTTAAGATCTGGGATACACAGTCTGAGAGTGTGGTGAAGGTAGATTTAATCATTTCTTTCACAGAATCACAGAAAGGTTACGGCATAGAAGGAGGCCATTTGGCCTTTCATGTCTGTGCTGGCTCTCCGAAGAAGCAATTTACTGAGCGCCACTTTCCGGCCTTCTCCCTGTAGCCCTATACATTGTTTCTTTCTCAGATAATAATCCAATGCCCACTTAAGTGCCTTGATTCGAAAGGGAAATGGATAATTGTCTGGAGACAAAATCTGCAGGGCTACAGGGAAAAGATAGGGAAGCAAGACAAGCTGAGTTGCTCTTGCTAAGAGCGGCATGAGCATTACGACTGTCCTTCTGTGCTCTAACCATTTGATAAATTTAATTTGGTTATGCAAATCACGTTGAATTAATTTTTTTTTCATTTTACACTGCAATCCCAAGGCAAGTGAATTCTTGATAATTCTCGAGAAGGGTATTTCTTTTTCTCTTGTCAATTTTCTGTCTTCCTTCTCTCCTAAAACCACTGAATCCATGCTGGGTACAATTCTGCAGGTCCTTCTGGCATCTCACCAGGGCATTACTGCTGAGATAGTGAGTTTTGGGGCTTTACAGCCAAGCCTGATTCCAACCTCATCTGACACTTCCAGCATAGGTCAGGATTTCCCCTCTATTTCTCTGGGGTGTTGAAATTGATTATGGCCTTCTTACTACAGCTTCAATTAGATGAAGTGACTCAACTGGAGCTCAAACCTAGCACCTTCCTGATCCCTCTGGCTCAGTTATTGTCTTAATCACTTAAGTTTTAGGAGAAGGTATTACGTACAAATTAGGAGCAGGAGTAGGTCCCTTGAGCCTGCTCTGCCATTCAGCAAGATCATGGCTGATCTGATTGTAATCACCTGCCTACCCCAGATAACCCTTCACTTATCAAGAATCTTCCTACCTTTGCCTTAAAAATATTCAAAGACTCTGCTTCCACTGCCTTTTGAGGAAGAGAGTTCCAAAGACTCAGAATCACATAATTGTTTCGGTGCAGCAGGAGGCCATTTGGCCCATTCTGTCTGCACCGACTCTCCAAATGAGCATTATGACTCCGTGCCATTCTCCTGCCTTTCCCCCGTAACCCTGCACATTATTTCTATTTAAATAAATAATCATCTCATGCCCTCTTGAATGCCTCGATTGAACCTGCCTCCACCGCATTTCCAGGCAGTGCATCCCAGACCCGAACCACTCACTGTGTGAAAAAGTCACATTGCATTTGGTTCTTTTGCAAATCACTTTAAATCTGTTAGCTCTCATTCTCAATCCTTTTACAAGCAGCAACAGTCTCTCCCGATCAACTCTGTCCAGCCCCCTCATGATTTTGAACGCCTCTATCAAATTTCCCCTTAGCCTTCTGCTCTCCAGGGAGAACAGTCCCATCTTCTCCAATCTATCTTCATAACTGAAGTTTGTCATCCCTGGAACCATTTTTGTAAACCTCTTCTGCACTCTCTCCAATGCGTTCAGATCCTTCCTAAAGTGTGGCACCCAGAACTGTACACAATACTCTAGCTGAGGTCTAACTAGTGTCCTATACAAATTCAGCATAACCTCCTTGCTCTTGTACTCTGTGCCCCTATTACTAAGGCCTAGGATACCTTATGTTTTATTAATTGCTCTCCACCTGTCCTGCCACCTTTAATGACTTATGCTCAACCCTCATCTGTCTTAAGTGAGTGACCCCTTTTTTAAAAAAGTGACCCCTAGTTCTAGATTCTCCCACAAGAGGAAACATCCTCTCCACATCCATCCTGTCAAAATCCCTCAGGATCTTAATGGTTTCAATCAAGTCTCCTCTTACTCTTCTAAATTCCAGTGGATACAAATCTAGCCTGTCCAACCTTTCCTCACAAGACAACCCGCCAATTAATGGTATTAGTAAATCTTCTCTGAACTGCTTCTAATGCATTTACATCCTTCCTTAAATAAGGAGACCAATACTGTACACAGTACTTCAAATGTGCTCTCACCAATCCCCTGTACAACTGAAGCATAATCTCCCTCCTTCTGTATTCAATTCCTCTCGCAATAAACAATTCTATTCTTTCCTAATTACTTGCTGTAACTGTATGCTAGCCTTTTGTGATTCATGCACTAGGACACCCAGATCCCTCTGAATCTGAGAGCTCTGCAATCTCTCACCATTTAGATAATGTGCTTCTTTTTTATTCTTCTTGCCAAAATGGACAATTTCACATTTGCCCACATTATACACCATTTGCCAGATCTTTGCTCACTCGCTTAACTTACCTATGTCCCTTTGTGGCCTCCTTATGTCCTCTTCACAACTTACGTTCATACCTATCTTTGTGTCATCAACAAACTTAGCAGCCATACCTTCGGTCCCTTCATCTAAGTCATTAATATAAATTGTAAAAAGTTGAGGCCCCAGCACTGATCCCTGTGGAACAGCACTCGTTACATCCTGCCAATCAGAAAAATACCCATTTATGTCTACTTCTGTTTCCTGTTAGCCAATCTTCTATCCATGCCATTAAAAGGGGGTGATATTTTTAACCATTGAATAAGCTGGAAGGGAAAGGAAGTAAGATTTGAATCTGGTCAAGGTCAGATAGAGATATTTATATTTACAGATTTAAATACCTAGCTACAGTAACTACTGAAATAACCCGAGTTCTAAAACTCACAAATTGTGATTGAAGAGAAATGAAAAAAAAAAGTCAAAGTGAAAGAGAAATTAACTAAGATCAAATTATTGACATTAAATAAATTACTTGCAAAAAGATAAATACTTAGGCCGGAATTTTCCGGTCCCGCTGTCAATGGGCTTTTGGGATGGCTCGCCGCATCTGCTGCAAGGGAACCCGCGGTGGCAGGGCAGAAAATCCCGCCCTTAATTTTTGTGGACTTAATGCTACAAATGTAGCCTGTAAACCAACAAATAACAGTGAAGCAGCTTACACACTGGTTACTTTTTATGTGACACATTGACTAAATTACTTAGCTGAAGTTACTTTGGTCATAGACTACACCAAAGGTATGTCTGGTGCTACTTGGGTTTGACTAGGTTGATATCCAAGGTGATAATACTCACTGCCACTCTTGTGACATCATATTTGTTGTATTTTTAAAATTAATTCTTTAATGGGGCATGGGCATCACTGGCAAGGCCTGCATTTGTTACCCATCCTAATTGCCCTTGAAATGAGTGGCTTGTGAGGCCATTTCAGAGGACAGTTAAGAGCCAACCATATTGCTGTGGGTCTGGAGTCACATGCAGGGCAGACCAGGTAAGGATGGCAGATTTCCTTCCTGAAAGGACATTCGTGAACAAGATGGGTTTTTACGACAATCGATGATAGTTTCATGGTTACCGTTACTGTGGGAGGGGCATCAACTTTGGAACTCAAAATGACCTTCTTGCACCGGGCATCAGGGCGAGGCAGGTAAGTATAGTGAGAGCACATAGTTTAAGTTCAATCTTGGTGCTACTTTTATATTTAAATAATCACCCTCCTCTCTAAATACAATGTAAACTTTTTTGACACTGGCATTATTTTTAACATCTTTGTTGCCTTCATTTATTCAGTTCAATCTGTACTTTTGGTATGTCTTTTAATCCATTTTAGCAAAGGTCTATATTCCTCCCACTTCTCTTTCGTTCCCCTTGAAGTCATTCTTATAGTTTGCTTTTTTCCCTTTTTACCATTTTAATTGTCCTATTCATCCATCTTGGGGACAGCTTACTTAGTTTGCATCTAATTTTCTTGGGTTGATATTTATCTTGCATATTTAACATTATAGTCTTAAAGTTATTCCATCTTATTGCCCACCAGTTAATACTTGCCAGTTAATTTCCCAGGCCTTCAAATTACACTCTGCAACAATTGTGAATGAACGGTTAATGTGTTTATGTGAAATTCCATTCCTGTTACTCTAATGGAGTTATTCTATTTATTTTATACATATTAATTTAATGCTTTAGATAAATTAGGAGAGACAGGAATTTGACTAATGCATAAAGTGTTCCATTTAAAGCTGATAAATTTGTAAATGCAGACACATCGGAGTCTGCAAAGGAAAGTGAAATGATGGCAATGATCTATCTCATTGTTTCGCAAAGTAGAGAAGGCCGCCACAAACAAATAAATAATTTTTTTCTCCTTTAGATTTCAGAAAATAAGAGATTAATAAAATGGAGTATCTTGCTGGACCGAAAATATTTTGAGTTGAGTCAGAGTCATAAAGGTCGACAGCACAGAAAAAGGCCCTTCGGCCCATCAAGTCTGCGTCAGTCAAACAAGTACCTAACTATTCTAATCCCATTTTCCAGCACTAGGCCTATAGCCTTGTATGCCATGGCATCGCAAGTGCACACCCAAATACTTCTTAAATGTTTTGAGGGTTTCTGCCTCTACCATCCTTTCAGGCAGAGAGTTCCAGATTCCCACCACCCTCTGGGTGAAAAAATTCTTCCTCACATCCCCTCTGAACCTCCTGCCCCTTACCTTAAATCTATGCCTCCTGGTTATTGATCCCTCCACCAAGGGGAAAAAGTTCCTTCCTGTCTACCCTATCTATGCCCCTCATAATTTTATACACCTCAATCATGTCCCCCCTCAATCTCCTCTGCTCCAGGGAAAATAACCCCAGTCTATCCAATCTCTCCTCATAACTAAAACTCTCGAGTCCAGGCAACATCCTGGTAAATCTCCTCTGCACTCTCTCTAGTGCAATCGCATCCTTCCTATAATGCAGATTCCAGAACTGCACGCAATACTCTAGCTGTGGCCTAACCAGGGTTTTATATAGTTCCAGCATAATCTCCCTGCTCTTATATTCTATGCCTCGGCTAATAAAGGCAAGTATCCCATATGCCTTCTTAACCACCTTATTTACCTGTCCCACTACCTTAAGGGGCCGGTGGACATGCACACCAAGGTCCCTCTGATCCTCGGTACTTCCCAGGATCCTACCATTCATCGTGTATTCTCATGCCTTGTTTGCCCTGCCCAAGTGCATCACCTCACACTTATCCGGATTAAATTCTATTTGCCACTGATCAGCCTATCTGACCAGCCCGTCTACATCCCCCTGTAATCTAAGACTATCCTCCTCACTATTTACTGCCCCACCAATTTTTGTGTCATCCGCGAACTTACTGATCAACCCTCCTAGAGTCAAGTCTAAATCGCTTATATATACCACAAACAGCAAGGGACCCAACACCGATCCCTGTGGAACCCCACTGGACGCAGGCATCCAGCCACAAAAACATCCCTCAACCATCACCCTCTGCTTCCTGCCACTCAGCCAATTCTGGATCCAATTTGCCAAATTACCTTGGATCCCATGGGTTCGTACCTTCATTATCAGTCTCCCATGCAGGACCTTATCAAAAACCTTGCTGAAGTCCAAGTAGACTACGTCAAATGCATTGCCCTCATCTACACACCTGGTCACCTCTTCGAAAAATTCAATCAAATTGGTCAGACATGACCTCCCCTTAACAAAGCCATGCTGACTGTCCTTGATTAATCCCTGCTTCTCCAAGTGTAGATTAATTCTGTCCCTCAGAATTGCTTCCAATAGTTTCCCCACTACTGAGGTTAGACTGACTGGCCTGTAGTTCCCTGGTTTATCCCTTCCTCCCTTCTTGAATAACGGTACCACATTGGCTGTCCTCCAGTCCTCTGGCATCTCTCCTGTGGCCAGAGAGGTATTGAAAATTATTGCCAGCACCCGTGCTATCTCCTCCCTTGCCTCACTCAACAGCCTGGGATACATTTCATCTGGGCCTGGAGATTTATCTACTTTTAAGCCTGCCAGACCACTTAGAACCACCTCCCTTTCAATGCTAATTTCTTTAATTATATTACAGTCCTTCTGCCTGATTTCCATACCCATGTCGTCCCTCTCACTTGTGAACGCCGACACAAAGTATTCATTTAGAACCCTACCTACGTCTTCCAGCTCCACACACAAATTACCACTAGGGTCCTTAATGGGCCCTACTCTTTCCCTAGTTATCCTCTTACTCTTAATGTGCTTGTAAAATAACTTTGGATTTTCCTTTATTTTACCTGCCAATGTTTTTTCATGCCCCCTTTTTGTTCTCGTAATTTCCTTTTTAAGTTCCCCCTACACATTCTATACTCCTCTAGGGCTTCAGCTGTCTTGAGCCCTCAGTATCTGCCATAAGCCTCCCTTTTTCTCTTTATCCAATCCTGTACATTCTTCGACATCCAGGGTTCCCTGGATTTGTTGGTCCCACCCTTTATCTTTACTGGAATATGTTGGCCCTGTAGTCTCCCTATTTCCTTCTTGAATGAGTCCCACTGCTCTGACGCAGATTTACCTAAAAGTAGCAGCTCCCAGTCCAATCTGGCCAAATCATATCTGATTTTATTAAAATCGGCGTTCCCCTAATTTAGAACTCTGATTTCTGGCCCATCCTTGTCCTCTTCCATAACAATCTTGAATCTAACGGAGTTATGATCACTATCTGCAAAATGCAGATACTGATACCTCTACCACTTGCCCGGCCTCATTCCCTAAAATTAAGTCCAGGACTGCCCCGTCTTGTAGGGCCTTGTACGTACTGGCTTAAAAAGCTCTCCTGGATACATTGAGTGTAAAGAACAGGGATTTGATACAGAGGTGGGTGACCAATGATTGCAGAAAATAAATCTTAAAAAACATTCAGCCAAACTGTGCTTTTATTGTGTCCAGTGTGATGGGAACTTAGGTCTGTGAGTACCTCTTTAAAAATGGTACAATTTTCATGATGGGAGACACAGCACAGGAACACTTCACATTTAAAATATCATTCAGGGGCATAAAATATTTTGCATATATTACCCATAGACTGCTGCATCCATCTTAGGCCTTTAGTAATAAGGCCGAGTGGTCTAAAGTGCTGGATTAAGGCTCCAGCCTCTTGGAGGTATGGCTTTAAATACCACAGCTGCCAAGGACCTTGTGTGTTAGCTATGGCTCAGTTTCATTCTCACCTCAAGTTTCTGGGTTCAAATTCCACTCCAGGGCTTGAGCACAAAAATGTATGCTGACACTCCAATGCAGAATTGAGGGAAATGTTGCACAGTTGGAGGTACTGTCTTTTGGATGAGATGTTAAATCGAGCCCCTAGCTGCCTGCTCAGGTGGATGTAAAAGGTCTTCATGCTCACCGTTAGAATGGGGTAAATTGGTCAGCAACTTCTGGCATTTGCACATGTGCAGTTAAACACACAAATCTAGAAGTTGCTGGCAGAGATACCCCATTCATCCACATGCTGCCCTGTTGTAGCCCTGAAATGAATGCTACAGCATGAACTTGGGCTCTTTTTCCACTAAAAACAGCGTTCAAGAGTAAGCGCACAGTGTGCTAAGTGATAATTGCCGATGGACAACTTCTCGGGCCCCAAAAACTTAATTTGAAAAACGTGGAGTCTTGTTCCGTCAGAAGACTAATACTGCTGGAAACTTTTTTTAAAATTCGTTTTACCCTTTCTCCTTGTTTCTTTTGTCTCTCTTATTCGTGTCTGTATTTCCAAATCTTTATTTAGCTCTCTGTACATCAGTTAAATATAATTTCATATAATCCAAATCATGCTTTATACTTCCTGGTTTAGATTCTGTGGGCTGGATTTTCTTAATCTTGCCAGCATCCCGATATCAGGACCATTCCCGCTGGAGGTTGGAGCACGTTGAATATCAGCATTTTGCAGGTGGTGATCAAAGGGCTGTCTTTGCGATATTCATCCAATTATAGACAGCAGATGTGAGCAGGAGGCAAGGAAGTGGGAGATAGCTCCATTTAATGGGCACCCGTCCAGATTCAAAGTGCAAGCTGCCAGAGAGAATTAGTCCTAAGGGAACAGGCTTTCAGAGCAGTAACATGGTAATCCATTGTGCTAGGCCCCAAGGTTCCCCAATACCTCCTTGGGGATAATGATAAAGACGTCGAGCCAGGAGGAACATTTTGTTTCCAGAGAGTGGCAGGAGGAAGCCTGTCAGGCAAACAAAAGGAGATATGGCTAGAGGTCACTGTAGAGGTTAGCAGCCATAGCATGGTTAGCAGGACTTGGGTCCGAGTGCTTCAATTACCTTCTGATGTCTGGCATGGTGTGTATGAAGCAAAGCCAAGCTGTCATAGGTATCTTGCAGAAACAGCACACCCCTGGGAGGAGAGCTTCAAGGCAAGCAGTGATTAGATATACTGAGGAGATTATTACCCATTGCCAACCCTCAAGAGAAAGGAGAAAAGCAATGTAAGCCCAGGCAAAATGCAATGACAGGAGCATCACTTCTGATAGTGGATCATGATGGGCAAATGAGCTGACCTCTCCATCCTCACATTTCAGGAGAGATGGGCACACAACACCCATGAGAGGAGTCATTCATGTGGGGGAGGTAGCTAAGCTGGAAATATTGACATTCATGGAGATTGAGATTGAAAGAGTTGCCACAGTGCAGGCAGTCAAAGACGGCCAGATTGTTGTGCAGTGGAAAGTCAAAGTTTATTGAATGCTCCATGGTTGCACTTCAGAGCAGCTTCCAACTCTATGAAGTCATTTCCAGTAGATGCCACTTGACGAATTGAAAGATATCTACTGAAGTGCCTGCTGAGAGGAAGGCATGCGAGTCGCTGACGTTTTCTCTCTTACATAAAGCCAGTGCCGAAGGACCAGCAGCAACCAATGTGGAGGTCAAGACAGCCTCAGAGGACAACTTGCAATCTGAGGAACCGTCATCATTGGAGGCAAGTGCGCCCTCCACCAGCAGGGATACACTTCAGTGGGGCCTCCAGTGACTTTGGAACAGGTGGCTCGAAGTGAGAATCACAGCATATGTGAGCAGGAGCAGCTGACTGAGGCAGAAGCCGCTCTGGGCAGTCCCATCAGAGGATGGAGGGCAGCACCTGTTATGCTTACTCAGCTGGAGATGCTGAGCTTCAGGGGCCATTTACAAGGCCGTGCTAGTGGAGCAGCAAATTGGAGAAGTCCATTCATGGCATGAATGCTAAACCCCACGAGTAACGAATTTGTCCTCATACTGTGGAGAGGGGCTGTTATGTCTAAACTGGTAGTCTGATTTACAGTCTTCAGTTGGAGGATCTACCCCACTCAGGAGAAGTGTTCTAGATCAAGACATCCCTGGCTTCACTGCCATCATGGTCAGTGTGTTGCCACATGAGTCCAATCTCTGGATTGGCTTGGTATGTCGCCGGTTGATCCTCACTGAAATCTTCATCCTCCAATGAGGGCATGTTCTTCCCACAGACCTCCTCCAGTTCCACTCCTCTCTGGATGGCCATGCAGTGC
Source organism: Cetorhinus maximus (assembly GCF_964194155.1). Lineage (NCBI taxonomy): Eukaryota > Metazoa > Chordata > Chondrichthyes > Lamniformes > Cetorhinidae > Cetorhinus > Cetorhinus maximus. The sequence continues at coordinate 178,977,011 of NC_135881.1, read as the reverse complement.
AGAGTACAGTAGACCACAATAATGTGGGAAACCCTTGAGGGGGTGCACTGCAGGGTACCCCACCTGAACGGCATTTTAGCAGGCTGATGGTCTACTCAATAGTAGCCCTTTATGCTGAGATGGCATTGGTTATATTGCTCTTATGCTTTAGTTGTGGCGCCTCACACTGGGGTAAGCAGCCATCTCTTCAATGGGTACCCCTTGTCCATCAGGAGTTATCCATGATGGCTGTGTGTCAAAATGAACAGCTGCAGCATCTGTGACTGCCTTAGAATGAATTAATGAATGATGACAGCTGCCAGGAAACCTCATGCACACTTGAGAGAAGCACTCATGATGATTGCACACCAGCTGAACATTTATGGAGTGGAAGCCATCCCTGTTGATGACTGCTCCAGCCTGAGACTATGGGGCTTTGATGGCAACAAGTGATGATTCCCTGATCCTGAAGGAATCTTGTCATTGAGACTCCACAACCCTCTGTACCTGACTGGCTGCATCTGTGCTAAAGGCAACCAAGTCAGATGTCCCTATCAGCTATGATATGCAGCTCTGGGCAGCTGATTATGAGATCCCATGTAGTCAGCTGCTGAGCCCTGAAAGGAGGTAGAAGCTAGAACGTTCAAGATCACCATCAGCTTGACAGCTACTGGCATAGATTGTACCCCTGCGCCTTATGGCACAAGATTGTCCTGAGCACAACTCAGCCACCAGGTGCCTAGGTAGGCAAAGCCATCGGTGGCACTGCTGCTCTAACATACTCAGGAAGCTGATCTTCTGCTGATACACTCAATTCAGTTGCTTTCACCTTTTGGACTGTGCTGCCCCTGCTGCATCCATGAGCATCATGTGACTGTCTTTGTTGCTGGACCTGCTGCTCCTCCCATTGCTCCAGCACATCTCTGAGTAGGTGGCCCTCATTATCAGAGACAGACTCGGGCACTAGGACCTCAGCTGTCAAACTTCCTTTGCCCGTTTTTGAAAGAAATGTTCTCCAATACCCTTTCTCTGTCACCAATCCCAATCGTACAGTTCTGTTTCAAAAATGGCTGATGATTAGTGAATGTGCATGAGCTACTGCTTGATGATTCCTCCTTTTAGACATATTTTAAATGGATGCCACTTTAGTCAAGGGTTGCCTGTTGTGCAGCCACCTCATCTGCTTCGATGAGGTACTACTACAGCGTGGAGTCCTGACATCTCTGGTAAAATATTATTGGTAATTAAGCTACCTTTCAATTGCCTCCATAACAAGCCCAATTGCCAGCCAGCCACTATCAGGTGGGTGGTCATCATTACAGAGAAGCCACCTCTGGGAAACTCGTGCAGAGGTGGTTTTATATCAGGTGACTGGTACACTGTGCTGCAGCTCAAATTTGCCTGCTTGCCCACCATCTAACCCACCTCTGCTGCCACATCAAGATCCAGGTATGTCTCAATGAGGATTCTTCAGTCCGATTGGCTGAAGAGCCTGCAGTTACTCGCCCTGGTCACAAACACTAAAGATTCCCTGTACAAGATGTGGTGCTGAAACAGACAACAGATGAAAAAACAGACAACAGATGAGAGGAGTCTGCACTCTAAAGCCCAGGGAAATTTTGTGGGCAGCTGTTAGCAAGGTGTGCGCAGTTCCTTTGTTGCTGACTGCAAAATCTGGACCATTAAAAGCAGCATGTATTAAATGCTGCTGTTTATATTCTGATTTCAGTTGTAGGCTGCTGTTGTGAGCATCATTGGCTGAACAAAGTCTGAGAAATATCGCTTTACCCTTCCTGTAGTCTGTATTCAGTCATCAGGACTAGGGGCAGCAGCTTACGGTCGGTGAGCAGGGGCGGGGCCCACTCGCCAACACATAAAATGACGCGGGGATATGTCGGGCGTGCATCCCGATGTCACCCCACATCATTTAGATTCTCAGTTGGGCATGCCCACTGAACCGTTAACGGCCTATTAGGGCCATTAAAAAACTAATTAAAATGATTAATGGACCTGCCCGTCCAACCTTAAGGTTGGCAGGCAGGCCGGGATCCCAGGCGGGCTTTGGAAAAAACATGAAACCTCATCCACAGGCGAGATGAGGTTTCATGAGAGTATTTAAATTTTTAAGAAATGTTTCAATAAAAGTGATGGACATGTCCCGACTCATGTGACAGTGTCACATGAGGGGACATGGCAAGGAATTTTTTTTAATCGCCTTTATTTAAAGTTTTCAATCAGAGCTGATCTCCCTGAGGTAGTACTTTGCCTCAGGGATATCTGTGCGCGAAAGAGCACACTCCCAGCTGAGGGAATTCCACTCCCCCTCCAACCCACCCACCCCCACCTACCCCCACCCCGGCCGCACAGGGAACGCACAGCGCTTCCTGGTGGACGTCACGCTGGGCGGGCCTTAATTGGCCTGCCCACGTAAAATGGCAGCGCCCCCCCCCCCCACTGGGGGCTCCAATCGGAAGGCCGCCCACCTGTGCCCACTCCCGCACTTCCCCTCCAACGGGGGCAAAGTGTTGCCCTAAGGGTTTAGAAAAGGGCTGCTGCTCAGAGCAATATTTGATCATCAAGGATAGGGTAGTGGAATATAGAGCAGGCTTGTGAATTCAGTGGCATTGGTAAGTGTGAAAACTATATAGCTGATGAGGTTGTTGTTGGATTCAGAAAAAGAGAGCTCAACTCAAAGAGTACATATTGAGAACTGAAAGTGGGAAAGTGTTGGGAGTAAGTGTTGGGGATTGGGCTACAGGAAGTAAATGCAAAAAGAGCAGAGAACTAACACAAGGTAACAGTACTAAATAGGCTTTAAATACTAGATACAGCTAGGAATATTTGGGAAAAGGGAAAATTGAGGACAAGTCTGAGCAATTTCATGGCATGAGATTAAAAAGAAGAAAAGAAAAGCTGCAGTATTAGGAGATCAGTAGTAACTATCAAATACATGTTGAAGTATTTGGTTCATTTTTCTTCAAATTGAAGTATTTAAGATCAATCTGAACTAACCAAACTATTTATTTTGTTCCAACCCACCCCGCCCCCAGCCCCCTAATCAAAGTAATTTTAATTAGCCTGACCCCTCTCATTGGCCTTTTTATTCTCTACCCGAGCAGCATGGTCACTTGCTCCCAAATCCATGACTTCCCACTGGAACATTGTACCATATGATCAATGTTAATTTGCCTGGGTTTTTTCTCCCTTTATCTTCACCTTTGAATCTCAGTCAAACACTTCAGTTGACACTGGGGAGTCAGTCACTGAACAGGGAACTGTGATCCAGCATCGTAACATCTGGTAATACAATAGACGGTCCCTACCCCTGATTTTAAAAACAGGCAGTATAGACTTTGTGCAATTGTGTAAAACTGGTGAAAGTGAATTGGCAGCCCAATTTATATCTCTCTGGTTTTATTTACATTGACTTCAATGGATTTGCTGTGGCTTGTTTTACATTTGCCACACAAAGTCAAAATATACCCCATAAAATCTAAATTTGTACATTACTACAAGCTGGGAAGTAACTGTATATACGGAACTGCTATTCACCTCAAATGGTCAATTGTCCCTTGTGGCTTACACTGATTACAGCAGGCGTAAGAATTCATAATTTACAAAATCAGTTTTTTTCTTCAATAAAACACTGTTTTCACAATTTTATTAATGTGTAGTAAGCACTTATAAATTACCTGTGGACCTTCCCTCCATAGAAAGGCTTTGTATGGAATGTGACAGCAGCAGAGTAACCGGACTTGGCACAGTTAATGCTGACTTTACCCCCCAGTTCTACCCAGGGGACTGTAAGTATCGAACGTGCATAGGCACATGGCAGTGTAAAAACATAATCTTCATCATGCTCCCCAAGGAAAAGGACACCTGTAAAAGATGGGAAGGCACTGAAATGATACATAATGATACATAGGGTAATGTAGCACTTCTTGTTCAAGTGAACAACAGAAAATGTTGTGGGAAAGAAAATGAAAGAGACAAATTATACATATTAAGCATTTTATACATCTCATTTTCCCTGCATGTGTTGTATTGTTTCTACACATTTTATGAAAAATATAGGTTGAAAACACATGTGCAGGTTTTGCTGACTGTGGGCTGTACTGTTTTTTTTATAACAATTCTGTATTAACATGGCTGTGATAAAGTGTTGCTGTGTTTAGCATCTTTTAAGGTAGATAATCCGCCAGATCCAGATTAAATGTATCCCAGGCCGTTAAGAAAAGAAAGATACAAAATAGTAGAAATGTTGACCATCATTTTCCAATCCTCTCTGATTTCAAACATGATGCCAGGGGACTGCTATAATTGTACTGTTGTTTCAAAGGAATAAGGAGATAGACTAAGTAATTAGAGTCAACCTGAGTATGATGGTGGTCAAATTATTGGAAAAAGTTCTGAGGGACAATCAGTTAGGAAGGCATGGATTAATCATGGACTGTCAGATTTGGATAGATTTGTTAAGAGAACGTTGTGTTTGACTAAATTGACTGAAATTCTGGAAGATGTAACAAGGAGGGTCGTGGAGGATAGCATGTTTGATGTAGTCTACATGGATTTTAGCAAGGTGTTTTGATAAGGTCCCACTTGACAGACTGGTAGCAGTCCATGGAATCCAAGGAAAAGTGGCATGAAGCAAAGGATAATGGTTGAAAGATGTTTTTGAGACTGGAAGGCCATTTCCAGTGGGGTTCCACAGAGCACATTGCTTGCTCCCTTGCCTTTTTGCTATATATAGCAATGATTTGAACTTGGATGTTGGGGATAATAATTAAGGAGTTTGCAAAAATTGGCCATGTAGTTGATGATAAAGAATAAAGTTGTAGCCTCCAGGAAGAAATCAATGGACTAGTCAGGTAGGCAGAACAGTGGCAACTGGAGTTCAAGCCGGAGAAGTGTGAGGTAATGCATTTGGGGAAGGCCAACAAGGCAAGAGAATACACAATAAATGTTAGGATACTGAGAAGTGTAGAAAAACATAAACCAAAAAAGAAAACCTGCATCCAACAAATGTATAGCTAGTTAAGATCAAGCCTGAATCAATAATTTATTCCTGGGAATGATGTGCAGCCATTCTTTACAGCTGTCATGTGTAAACATTACAGTATATCTGCTGACATAACATTTCAAAGTTTAAACATTTTTTCTCCACAGATTTTGCAACTGGAAAGCTCTAATGTGAAAATACAACTCTACTATTCAATGTTGTCAATATTTAATCAATTTAGATATTCTTGAAGAGAGTACCATGGTCCCGTTTTCTTATTAACATTGATTTTCAGCAGAGAGGTATACTTCATCCTGTTGCAAATTTTAGCAAAAGGTTGCCATGGATCATATCGACCTGTGAAACACCTGCAACAGGAGGAAAATATACCCAAAAAGAAGAGGGTACTCTGAGGTCAGAGTTGGCATTCATTATATATGCACGTTTAAAAAATCTTTCAGAACTAATCTACAAGTTAAAACTCACAAAAAAATGAAAACATCTAAGGCTTATCAAATATGTGCACAGAATATTATGAAATGTAAAGGGTTTGCCAGTAATGATCAATGAAAGATATGTGCTGACATTGCACTTATTGATGGGAGAAAAGGACTTACGTGCACCAGCATAAATAATAGTAGTCAGATTTGAGGCTCTAGCCATATGCTTGTGATAGTGTAGAACGGAATCCATGCATACAGTGTTATCTCTATCTTCAAGTGGACAAAGTAGCTAACTCTCTCTGACTGAGCCATTCTCTAGAATGTTTTTATCCTGGCGTTACAAGGGGAGCAACCACATTTAATAAATGGCAAAAAAAAGTGCACCGGCATGAGGTTTGAAGGGGAGTACACAGAGGAACAGACAGGATAAATCACTGTCAATAGTTCCAGTAAACAGTGACAAAGATCAAAGTCAACATAAATTAATTTATCAGACCTGCAGAAAAGTTCCCAGGTTGTACATGTCACTAGGCATTTTAGAAGATGCTAAAGAAAGTACAAAGTTCTCCTCATCACTTTCAAAATTCGTGTACAACACTTGTGTTCTATTATCAAGTCCAGAAGTGTACATCATAGAATATGGCATGAAAGATTTTGAACTGACCTTGTTATAAGCAATTTTGCTGTCTGCGACACTAACAGAGCAGCAGACATAGCCTCACACTGCTTCTCTGATACTGTCTTAGTTAAATCATACTCCTGAGACTTTCCTGTAGGGCTACAGTTCACTGCACTGAATAATAAAATACTAGTGAGAGTGATGACACACAGAGAAGATCTTCATTGTCATGTAAGGTGCGTGTGACTATTCATGAATCTGGAATCAAGCAACATTGCGATAAAACCTGTTGGTTTAATTGCATGATTCCGTGCAACAGCCGAATCCTCTGGTATAAACAATATATTAAGAGGATAACTAAGGAGAGAGTAGGGCCCATAAATGACCAGAAAGGTATTCTATCTGTGGTGGCGGAGGATGCGGGTACATTTCTTAATGAATACTTTGCGCCTGCCTTCACAAAAGAGGGAAACAATGCAGACATTGTAGTTAAGGATGATGAGTGTGAAGTATTGGATGTGATAAACATAGGGACAGAGGAAGTATTAAGGGGATTAGCATCCTTGAAAGTGGATAAATCACTAGGGCCGCAGGAAACGTAGCCCAGGCTGTTAAAAGAAGCCAGGGAGGAAATTGCAGAGAGTCTGGTCATCATTTTCCAATCCTCACTGCATACAGAGGTTTGGAGGTCTGCTAACTTTGTACCTCTGTTTAAAAAGGGAGCGAGGGATAGACCGAATCATTGTAGGCCAGTTAGTCTGACCTCAGTAGCAGACAAATTATTGGAATCAATTCTGAGGGAGAGGATAAACTGTCACTTAGAAAAGCATGAATTGATCAAGGACAGTCAGCATGTATTTGTTAAGGGAAAGTTATGTCTGACTAATTTGATTGAATTCTTTAAGGAAATAACAAGGAGACCTGATGAGGGTAGTGCATTTGATGTGGTTTACATGGATTTTAACAAGACTTTTGACAAGGTCCCACATGGCAGATTGATTAAAAAAATAAAAGCCCATTGGATCCAGGGGAACGTAGCAAGCTGGAAACAAAATTGGCTCAGTGGCAGGAAACAAAGGGTAATTGTTGATGAATGTTTTTGTGATTGGACAGCTGTTTCCAGTGGGGTTCCACAGGGCTCAGTACTAGGTCTCCTACTTTTTGTGTTATATATTAACGATTTGGACATAAATGTAGGGGGAAATGATCAAGAAGTTTGTAGATGACACAAAAATTGGCTGCTTGGCTGATAGCGAGGAAGATTGCTGTAGACTGTAGGAAGATATCAATGGACTGATCAGGTGGACAGAAAAGAGGCAAATGGAATTCAACCTAGAGAAATATGATGTAATGTATTTGGGGAGGCCAAACTAGGCAAAGGATTATACAATAAATGGGAGGACATTGAGAGGGGTGGAGGAAGTGAGGGGTCTTGGAGTGAATGTCCACAGATGCCTTAAGGTAGCAGGGCAGGTTGATAAGGTGGTTAAGAAGGCATATGGAATCTTTTCATTTATTAGCCAAGGCATAGAATATAAGAGCAAGGAGGTTATGCTGGAGCTATATAAAACATTAGTTAGGTCACAACTTGAGTACTGTGTGCAGTTCTGGTCACCTCATTACAGAAAGGATGTAATTGAATTAGGTAGACAGGAAATTTACGAGGATGGTGCCAGGACTGCAAAATTGCAGCTACGAGGAAAGGTTGGATAGGCTGATGTTGGTCTCCTTGGAACAGAGGAGGCTGAGGGGAGATTTGATTGAGATGTACAAAATTGTGAGGGACCTGGATAGAGTGGATGGGAAGGGCCTATTTACTTTAGCAGAGAGGTCAGTGACTAGGGGCCATAGATTAAAAGTGATTGGTAGAAAGACTAAAGGGGAGATGAGGAAAAGATTTTTCACCCAGAGGTTTGTGGGGGTCTGGAACTCATTGCCTGGAAGGGTAGTAGAGGCAGAAACCCTCAACTCATTGAAAAGGTGTCTGGATATACACCTCGAGTGCTGTAACCTGCAGGGCTGAGGACCAAATGCTGGGAAGTGGGATTAGGCTGTGTGGCTTGTTTTTCTGTCAGCACAGACACGATGCGCCAAGTGGCCTCTTTCTGTGCCATAAACTTTCTATGATACTAAACCAGAGCAGGGGGAAATTGCAATCCTAGATGAGTGCCTAAGTGCACATATACGGAAATAATAAAATCTCTCTAGATGAAAGCTGTAAACTACACATTAAAAAGAGTGGTAATAATTTGTGACGGGGAGGGATTGGTGGATTGGATCACTGCAGTTGTGGCAGACAGCACACTTTCTCTTTGCAACTAAAGTATACATTCAATCTAGAAGATATTCACCCAAACAATAAGGTGAATCAGACTATTTTCAGGGAGGTGGGGAGAGTACGCTATAGCAATCAGGAGGGAGGAAGAGATTGGAGCTTGGTGTGGTTACGGGGCAGGGGTGGGGGGGGTGGGGGGGTTGGGGGCATGGTCACTGGACAAGTGGACCATCACAAGGGAGAAATCAAAGTTGAAATTGGCAGGGGAAACAGATGGGATGAAGGATCCCCTGAGGTCTGGGGGAGCATTCCTGATCCTTCTGGTCCTCAAGAAATATTGTAAAAGCTGGCAGCTCCTCCCTCCCCTTCTTGAGCCCTGGGAAACATGTGCAGCATCTGTTGAATTGCCTGATTTAAATAGATTAATGAATTGTGCCACCTCACCAAGGCACCCAGACATCATAAAAATCCATCATCATAAAAGTGGCAAGGGGAGCGTACAAGTACATTCTAAAGTCAATGATCCCAGTACATGTGCAGAAACTACAACAGCTTACCACAATGCTAACATTGATTAGATGTTGAGTCTAATGATTCTGCCTCTGTAATGTGAATATTTGGCATTACATTGATTCTCAAAGCTCAACATTTTTGTGGTCCAACACACCATGTTGGAAATCTACTTTGAGAAAAATCAGGATTATTTTTCAAGGTTGCATTACATATAATTAACAGCACAGAAACAGACCATCCAGCCCAACTGATCTATGCCTGTGTTTATGCTCTGCATGAGCCTCCTCCCACTCTACTTCATCCAACTTTAGATATAAAAATGGAATCAAGTTCTGGGAAATGTTGAAGTTTTAAACAAGCATTTGCAGCATCATGATTAAATAGGGTGCTCTCTAAGAAATATTAGAATGGACCAACATATGAATTTTTAGTCATTGAAAATGATATTTAGAAATCTAAGTAGATATTGAGACCATAAAGCACTGCTGTTAATTAATAACTGAACTTTGTAGCGGCTTTCAATCCACCATAATACAATAGGCGTTAACTTAAAAAGAATGATGGATTTGCAAACTGTTCTTACCTTCCCCTACCATGGTGACCCCTATGGACATCCCCATGAATTTGCTCTTGGTCCACACATGTGCATTCACACAAATTTTCCTCTCTTTGCATTCGCAGTAAAAACCAGAAACCGGTGGATGATGGGAAACTTGTTCTGCTGCAAATCTCACTTTGTAGCATTCTGTTGGGTCTTCGCTGGACTCGATGGCTTGTTGGGTGTTGGGCTGATCCTTGCCCATGGTTAAAGTGCCATTGGCTCTGTTGGCTTTTACTTTATCTTTCGGCACATCCCAAGAACAGTGGAAAGTTTCTCCAATTATCGGATTATAAGGTTTCTTTGCCACCGCTCCCTTTCGGCCTTCATGGAAAGCAGTCAGGTAATATTCCACAAAACTGATAATGCGCTCTTCAGCTGTGGTACCAGCAGTGATCGACACAAACATGTCTGCATGGGCCATGAAATTTGCATACATTTCCAGCAGTGACCTCTTTTCTAAAATAAAAGTTGGAAGCACCACCTGTTAAGAATGAACAAAGGAGACAATTTAGTTCTTTCTTAACTATTAGCATCTTGAATGTCAAATTGAAAATTAAGAAGCATCTTAATATAGAGAAAATACAGGTTTATTCTGGAAGCAAGCTGCATGATATATGTTTCTAGTGAGGAAATCGTGACAAATTTGTGTGGAAGATATCACAGGACTATACTGAAAACAGAAGGATCTGGGAGATGGTAATATTCAAAGTAGTAACCTATTGGGAGGGTTCAAATAATTCTGAAGCAGTTTCTCAGCTGTACCTGAAAATGTTATCACTGCCTGTAAGTGTGCGATATTCAATGGAACTGCAATTTCAATGCAATTTTTTTTCATTCCAGCCTTCCCTTATCACAGATTAGCACTGTGCAGCTAAGGATTCAAACAACTTCAGATTTTTCATGTAAGATGTCACAGAAGGCAATAGTAAAATATTTGATAATTGAACAATCTTATAGAATCATAGAACAGTTACAGCACAGAAAATGTTCATCCCACCCATCTAGTGCTACTTTGCCGTCTTCTCCCAATAGCCCTCCACATTCTTCCTTTTCAGATAATAATCCAATTCCCTCTTGAATGACTCAACTGAATCTGCCTCCACCACACACACACAGGCAGTGCATTCCAGGTCCTAACCACTCACTGAATAAAAATGTTTTTCCTCATGTTGCTATTGCTTCGTTTGCCATTTACCTTAAATCTGTGCCTTCCACCACATTGTCAATTGCAATTTATCAACTCATGGCTTTCTCCACAAAATATTTTTGTTTCTTTTCCTCTTCTCAAGTATTATTTTAATTTGTTTTTAAAAGGCATCTAAAGGTTTTTTTGACTTTTTTTAAAGATGTGGCTTACTGTATTATTGTGGAAGACTGTGTGCAACAGGAGTTGGAATAAGTTCTTTGAAATGGCTACCAGCAGCTTTGTCAGTTTGAGTGATATGCTGAAAAGGCAACATCATAGGTTCTGTTTAAGAGGAGCTGTTATTGTTGGGTTGTCTTAGAAGACATTGGGCAGAATTTTACATTCAGCATGCGAGCACGCACCTGACACACTGGAATGTAAACTGACATGTGATGACGTCGGGTGTGCGTTCCGTATCGCGAACTCACGCGATATTTCGTTCAATGGGTGCACGCCAGAGACGGCTGCGCACCCACCAATAATTGATTGGCTTATTAAGGCCATTAACAAGGTAATTGAGTTGAATTTTACACTGCCTGCCCAACCTTACGGTTGGTAGGCAGGTGAAAAGGCCAAGCGACCTTTGCGTTTTTTAGGAAACCTCATCCAAGAGCAGGATGAGGTTTCCTAAAGCTAATACTAATTAAATAAAAACTTTCTTTTGAAAATGAGGGGACATGTTTCATTAAATTTTTAATGTCTTTAGCTGTTTTTTTTATTAACGCTTCAATCTCCCTGAGGCAGCTCTGTGCCTCAGGGAGATTGAAGCGCTCTTTCGCTCGCAAGCGCAAACTGCACGCAGCACCGGACTTTCCCCCCTGCCCGCACAGATGCTACCACTTGCGATCCACACAGGGCGGGCCTTAATTGGCTCCGTGACTGCCCCCTCCCGCTCCCACCGAGCCCGCCCGATGACTGGAAAATCCTGGCCATTGGATATCTTGTTCTCGTAAGAGAACTGGCTGGAGGCAAAGACCTTTCCTTAAAGATACTTTTATTAACATAACTAACTATACACAAAATTACAGAATGTCAGGACAGAAATATACTGCTCCTCTCTTAGGATCTTCTCACTCATTTCTCTCTGAGTGGGATCATTATGACATAGCTACTGAGCATGTGCGTAAGGATTAGGGTAGTGTTAGAGTTAACCCTCTACTCTATAGTGGAAAAGGAAAACAAGCTAAAAGAGAATGAACTGTGGGAAGAGTGGGGACCTGAAGTTGTAAGACAATTTTTCTGGAAATTATGGATTATATGCTCTGATTTTGACTATTAATTTGGCTAAATTTATAAAACACAGGTTAATAACAGGTAGATTTTGAGATTGTCCACTTTCTCAATCTATCATTTTTGGGTTTCCTATTCATAGTTCCAAGGTGTGTTTTATTGAGCTATTTTAAGGAAAGATTATTAAGCATGTGAAACTTTCAATCATAAGCTGTGTTGAAGCAGAGTTCATGAAGCCTTCTAAATTGGAATTGGATAGCTTTTTGAGAAAGAATATCAAAAAGTATGGGGTGGGATCAAGAGTGTGGGATTAAACTAAATGATTCATGTGAAGAAAAACACCAGCACAGGTTTGATAGACCTGCTTTAGCTCTGTAACATTTTCTAAATCCATAAGTTTGTTTTAGGAAGGAAGAGTAGTTTTATATTAGTTTGCTGGAAACATTTTATAAAATGTGTATTGTGCAAAGGGAATGACTACAGTGGAGAGGAGCAGCATGTTATTACACTTCTGGTGATGGGTGAAGAGAAGGACAAACTGATATAGTAGAATGCTACAGGTTTGTATTGGGATGAAAGTAACAGTCCTTATTTATGAATATCACACTGATTGTAGAGAAATAGGAGTATTACCTTCTCTCATGAGCCATCCATTAAAAAATCAATGAGTCCCTCTGATCTTAAGGAACTGCTTCAAGGTCCGATAACAGGACCTAAGGACCCTGAGATTTGCAGAATGCTTTACCTAATCTTTATTCAATTTATTTATCACCAACTATTGTGGAGCAAACATTAGCTGGGGTTAATTCAAGGCTATCTTGGCTAAGAAAGAACACAACTTACTGCTGGGAGCTTAAACATTGGTCAGTATCTTCTCCTTCCAATGGAATCCTTAAAGTTAAGAATCTGCTTCATGGCCAAATGCATTCTCTAGTGCTGACTTTTGGAAGAAAATGTCTACTTGCCTGCTATAATTGCTGTAAGACGCAGGAGCATTCTTCCTATCCACTTCCTATGCAGCTTGGTGGATATCTTGGAGCAATCCAATAATCACTGTGAAAGCCTATCACTGCCAATATCTGCAAATTCAATGGGATTATAAGGGCTATGCACCTTCCAGAATATAACCTGAATTTGTCTTTTGATGGCTATGACTGTGTCCTACAACAATTTGCACTTAAACGGGTTTTTTATTTAACAAATAACAGTAACCCTGACCAATTTCTGCTACCTTGGATAACTTGTAATCAGCCCCGATTTTAACCTATTCACTCCCAGAAGGAACAGAGCCTGTTATTTTCAGATCTCCAATTTACACTCAGTCTAATTTTACACCCTATTTCATTGGGAAAGCAAAATGGAAGGGATGTAAAGTGGGTGTCATCTCCTATTTTGATTCCTCAAATCCCAAGTATACAAAATACAAGTGCCATTTGCTTTTCACCAATCCTATCAGTGAATTATATGGGCTTTTAAGTGATTTACAAATATATTCTGAACTCGATCAAGGAAGATAGAAGGCAACTGATAATCCTACCCTACAGCAATGACTATAGTGAAGTGTCTTCAGACCTGGGTCATCAGGGAATCTGTCGGTCAGTAATGGCATCTGGTGAAAGAATCCTGCAGCAAACCTCACCAGTTGGTTGATACTTATCAGTGATCAACACAGCCAACTATTTAATCTTCTTTGCTACTGACTAGCAATAAACGCATGACTGTTTAATATCTTTGATGACAACCAGTAGTTTTCCAATCCTTCTCTGCCACCACCACTTGCTGTGGAGAAAAGGCAATCAATGGAGTTCAGATACAGATCACCCATGATCTAACAGAACAATGGCTAGCCCGGAGGAAAGCAGAGCCAGCCTTTGGAAGGACAACAATGCAATTGCTCTGGAAATTTTCTTGGAGAATCTAGACACACGGGGGATGCTAACCAAAGAACTTGGTTTTGTTAAGCTGGTGGTTGGCGGTTTTCGTAAAATAGTTGAGGTGCATAAGCGACAGACAGCATTGCATGGCTGTCAATGGGGGTTGAAATGTGCAATTTTGGCAAACTGGGATTGTGCAGCAATATTCAAATGTGTTCTGGTTTGATGTTAATAGGTCTGTTGAAATGAATGATTGAAGGGAATAGGGCACTACTGACTTAAAAGGAGAGATTAAAGGAGGTTGACCATGAGTTAAAGGTCCATTAAATGTCTGAATGCTATGTTTGGAAATGGCAGATGACAGAGAGTAAGCAAGGCAAATCACTGAAACTTGAGTGGTTTGCCCTTTACATAGGTATGAGGAGAGAATTGGCCAATGTTAATTGGGTAAATAGACTAAAAGGTATAGAGGTAAAAGAACATTGGAAAATATTTAAAGAAACAATTCAAAATATTCAACAAAAATACATTCCATTGAAGAACAAAAACTCAGCAATCCGTGGCTCACTCAGGAAGTTAAGGATAGTATTAGATTAAAAGAAGAGACTTGCAATGTTGCAAAAGACAGAAGCAAGTCTGAGGATTGGGAGTGTTTTAGAAACGAGCAAAGGGCTACCAAAAAGTTGATAAAAATGGAAAAAATACAGAATATGAGAGTAAACTAGCCAGAAATATAAAAGCAGATTGTAAGAGCTTTTGTACCTATATAAAAAGGAAGAGAGTAACTAAAGGTAACATTGGTCCCTTAGAAGCAAAGATAGGAGAAATTATCATGGGGAATGAGGAAATGGCAGAGACGTTGAACAAATATGTTGTGTCTGTCTTCACAGTAGAAGACACAAGTTCCATACCAGAAATAGATGGTAATATACAGGCTAAAAAGAGAGAGGAAATTAGGGAAATTAATGTCAGTAAAGATAAAATACTGGACAAACTTAAGGGGCTAATATCTGACAAATCTTCAGGACCTGATGGCCTACACTAGGGGCAGAATTTTGCGGGGCGGTCGGGAAGCAAGCCCGCGATTGGGCCCGGAAGGCAATTTCACACTGGTGGGCTAATTAAGGCCTTCCCAGCATGAAACACCAGCGGCAGCACTGAGTGCTGTCTGTGCATGCAGGGTTGGGGGGGGTTGGCAGTGTGAGCCAGGCGGGCACAAACTTCGTGCAACAGTTAAGTTGGACGGGCAACAAAAAATTTACATTAATCACCTTTTTAGTGGCCTTAATAGGCCTTTTGATTGTCAGCGAGTGCGCTGCCAACTCCGGCGCGTGCCCGCTGACCGGAATATCATGCGAGAGTGCGTGATGACGTCGGGACGCACACCCAATGTCATCACACATCATTACGCTCAGTCGGGTCGGGCACGCGCCCACCAGCTGAGCTAAAAATTTTATCCTACAGTTCTAAAACAGATAGCTGCAAAGATAGTGGATGCGCTAGCTACGATTTTCCAGGATTCTTTAGATTCAGGAACAGTCCCACTAGGTTGGAAGTTGGCAAATGTTACTACACCACTTTTCAAGAAGGGAGGGAGAGAGAGAAAACAGTGACCTATAGGCCAGTTAGGCTAACTTCAGTTGTTGGGAAAATGCTAGAATCTATTATTAAGGAAGTCTTAACAATACACTTAGAAAAGCGTAGTGTGATTAGAAAAAGTCAACATGGGGCTGAATTTTCCGGTGTGAGCACAAACCCGATCGGCGCCCCCGATTGGGTGCGCACTGCCATTTTATGTGGGTGGGTCAATTAATGCCTGCCCAGTGTGATGCTCACCCGGAAGCACTGAGCACATGTGCGCGAAAGAGCACAGAAATCTCCCTGAGGCACAGAGGTGCCTCAGGGAGATTTGTTTAAGGTTCAAACATTTCAATAAAGAATTGAAAATATTTTAAGACATGTCCCCTCATGTGACAGTGTCACATGAGCTGGGGCATGACAAGGAACATTAATTTAAAAATGTATTTAATTTATAAACACTTCCTGAAACCTCATCCCGACTGTGGATGAGGTTCCATGAAAAATGCGAAGGCTGCCTGCGCTATTCGCCTGCCCGCCAACCTTAAGGTTGGGTGGTAAGCTCATTTAATTGATTTAATTAGTTTTAAACATGCCTTAATAGGCTTTTGACAGTTCAGCCAAACTGAAATCCTAAATGACGCGAGGTGACATCGGGACATCTGCCCAACGTCACCGCGCGTCATTTTACTCCTCTGGCTCACTGAATCCATTTAGGTACAATGAAATCGCTGTGTAAGGATTCTGGGATTCATGTCCAGGCCATGCTGAGGCTGGTGTCCTCACGAGCTGCCTAACTAGGGAAGTAGAGAGGGTTTTAAACGGAATAGTGGGGGCAAGGGATGAAATTTGGGAAGATGTAGTAAACCAAAGAGTAGAGACAAGGCAAGAGAGACAGGTATTAATATGGGAAATGATAAACAGATTGTGACAGGAAGGGACAGAGAGTACAAGTCTAAGAGTAAATCAGCAGATAAGGCTAGACACTACAAAAATAATAAAAGGACAAAACTAAAGGATCTGTATCTAAACGCATGTAGCATTCGAAACAAAACAGACTAAATGAAACAAATAAGTACGATTTGATAGCCATTACAGAGACATGGCTACTGGATGACATAGATTGGGACCTGAATATTGAAGGGTATGTGACATTTTGGAAAGACAGAAAACTAGGAATAGGTGGAGGGGTAGCTCTGTTAATTAGTGATGGTATTAGCACATTAGAGAAGGATGACCTAAGTTTAGAAAACCAGGATGTAGAAGCAGTTTGGGTTGAGATGAGGAATGGTAAAGGCAAGAAGTCACTTGTGGGAGCGGTTTACAGGCCCCCTAACTGTAACCACACGGTGGGACAGAGTATAAAAAAGATAATTGGAGCTTGCCAGAAAGGTACATCAATAATCATGGAGGATTTTAATCTACATATAGACTGGTAAAATCAGATGGGCAAAGCTAGCATAGATGAGGAGTTAACAGAATGTTTTCAGGATAGTTTCTTAGAACAGCACGTTCTGGAGCCAACCAGAGAGCAGGCTATACTAGACCTGGTATTGAACAACGAGATAACCTCCTAGTGAAGGCACCCCTAGGTAGCAGCGATCATAATATGATTGAATTTTACATTCATTTTGAGGGAGAAATGAGTGCATTTAATAACTTAAGTAAGGGCAATTATGAAGGCATGAAAGCAGAGCTAGCTAAAGTGAACTGGCAAATGAGGTTAAGGGTTATGTCAATAGAAGTTCAGTGGCAGACATTTAAAGGGATGTTTCAGAATACACAGAATATATACATTCCAATGAGAAAGAAAAATCCCAAGGGGAGGGCCCACCATCCGTGTTTAATTAAAAAAATTAAAGACAGTATCAAGCTTAAAGAAAGAGCATATAATTATACAAAGACGGGTGTCAAGTCAGATGATTGGAAAGAATATAAAGAATAGCAAAGAATGACAAAAAATATTAATGAGGGGGGAAAAATTAGAGCATGAGAGAAAGTTAGCTAGTAATATAAAGACAGGTAGTAAGAGTTTCTATAGATATTTAAATATGAAAAGAGTTAACAAAGTGAGCAATGGTCCTATAGAGAATGTGTCTGGGGACTTGATAGGGAGATGGCAGATGAATTAAACAGGTATTTTGCTTCGGTCTTCACTATAGAGGGCAAAAGTGTAAATCAGGAAATGGAAGGGAGGGAGGAACTTGGGAAAATTCGGGACAATCACCTGTTAAGTGGTATTGAGCAAATTGTTGGGGCTGCGGGCTGACAAATCTCCAGGTCCGGATAGACCACCCTCAGGTCTTGAAAGAAGTAGCTAGTGAGATAGTTGAGGCACTGGTTTTAATTTTCCAAAATTCCCTAGATTCGGGGAAGGTTCCATTAGATTGGAAAATAGCAAATATAACTCCTTTATTCAAAATGGGAGGGAGACAGAAAGTGGGAAACTATAGGCCAGTTAGCCTAACATCTGTCATAGGGAAAATGTTAGAAGTAATTATTAAAGATGTTGTAGCAGGGCACTTAGAAATATTCAAGGCAATCAGGCGGAGTCAACATAGTTTTGTAAAAGGGAAATCATGTTTAACCAATTTATTGGAGTTCGTTGAAGGAGTCACATGTGCTGTGGATAAAGGGGAGCCAGTGGATGTACTGTACTTAGATTTTCAGAAGGCATTTGGTAAAGTGCATCAAAAGTTACTGCAGAAAATAAAAGCTCTTGGTGTAGGGGGTAACATATTGACATGGATAGAAGATTGGTTACCTAACAGGAAGCAGGGAATTGGCATAAATAAATGGGTCTTTTTCTGGTTGGCAGGATGTGATGAGTGGTATGCCACACGGATCAGTGCTGGGGCCTCAAACTTTTTATAATTTATATAAATGACTTGGTTGCTGATGATACAAAGCTAGGGAGGATGGTAAATCATGAAGAGGACGCAAGGAACCTACAAAGTGACAAAGATAGGTTAAGTAAGTGAGCAAAGATCTGGCAAATGATGTATAATGTGGGCAAATGTGAAATCGTTCAATTTGGCAGGAAGAATAAAATAGAAGCTTATTATCTAAATGGTGAGAGATTGAGGAGCTCTGAGATTAGAGGGATCTGGGTGTCCTAGTGCATTTATCACAAAAGGTTAGTATGCAAGTACAGCAGGTAATTAGGAAAGCTAATAGAATGTTATCATTTATTGCGAGGGGAATTGATTACAAAAGTAGGGAAGTTAAGCTTCAGTTGTACAGGACATTGTTGTGACCATATCTTGAGTATTATATATAGTACTAGTCTCCTTATTTAAAGAAAAATGTAAATGCTTTAGAAGCAGTTCAGAGAAGGTTTACTAGGCAAATTCCAGGAATGGCCGGGTTGTCTTATGAGGAAAGGCTGGACAGGTTAGGCTTGTATCCACTGGAATATAGAAGAGTAAGAGGTGACTTAATTGAAACCTTTAAGATCCTGAGGGGACTTGACAGGGTGCATGTGGAGAGAATGATTCTTCTTGTGGGAGAATCTAGAACTAGGGGTCTTTTTTAAAAAAAGGAGTCGCTCATTTAAGACAGAGGTGTCTCTCAGAGGGTTGAGTGCCTTTGGAACTCACTTCCTCAAAAGGTGGTGGAAGCAGGGCCTTTGCATATTTTTAAGACAGAGCTAGATAGATTCTTGATTAATAAGGGGGGCAAAGGTTACCAGGGGTAGGCAGGAATGTGGGGGTGAGGTTACATTCAGATCAGCCATGATCTTATTGAATGGCGGAGCAGTTTCAAGGGGCCAAGTGGTCTATTCCTGCTCCTAATTCATATGTTTGTATATATGTTCATATGTATGTAATGTTGTTTCAGAGAGCCAGTGCAGATTTGATGGGCCGAATGGCCTCCTTCTGCACTGTAAAGATTCTTTGTTTCTGTGATTCAAAATCAACATTTACAGAAACTTGAATGTGGAAGAACTGGATCTTGTTCCACATTGTTGTGTTGTAAAAGACCGTCCTAATAAATGTTATGAAGGAAGCTTAACTAAGGCAGCATCTGGCTGCTCTGGCAGAAAACAATCAAAAACATCTGCAGTTAATTGGATAATTGAGAGTTTGGTTGTAATCTTCCAAAATTCCCTAGATTCTGGAAAGGTCCCAGCAGATTGGAAAACTGCAAATGTAACATCTCTGTTCAAGAAAGAAAGGAGGCAGACAGCAGGAAACTATAGGCCAGTTAGTCTAACATCTGTCATTCTGAAAATGCTAGAATCCATTATTAAAAAGGTAGTAGCAGGACATATGGAAAAACATAATAAAATCAAGCAGAGTCAGTATGGTTTTAAGAAAGGGAAATAGTGTTTGACAAATTTATTAGAGCTCTTTGAGAATAGGCAGGGTGGATAAAGGGAAACCAGAAGATGTGGTGCATTTGATTTCCAAAAGGCATTCAAGGCTGCGCCGCATAAAAGGTTACCACGCAAGATAACAGCTTATGGTGTTGCAGGTGATAAATTAGCATGGATAGAGGCCTGGCTAACCTGCAGGAAACAGAGTCAGGATAAATGGGGCATTTTCAGGGATGGCAAACAGTAACTAGTGGAATGTCATTGCATCAGTGTTGGGGCCTCAACTATTGACAATCTATGTGAATGACTTGGATGAAGAGACTGACTGCAATGTAGGCAAATTTGCTAATGATTCAAAGATAGGTAGGAAAGCAAATTGTGAGGAGGATACAAAGAGTCTTGAAAATGATATGGACAGGTTTGGTGAGTGGGCAAAAATTTGGCAGATGGAGTATAATGTGGGAAAATGTGAGGCTGTCCACTTCAACAGAAAGAATAGAAAAACAGAATACTATTTAAATGGAGAGAGGCTGCAGAATGCTGTGGTGCAGAGGGGCCTGGGTGTCCTTGTACATGAATGACAAAAAGTTGTAGGTACAGCAAGTAATTAAGAAAGCAAGCAGAATGTTGGCTTTTATTGCGAGGGAGATGGAGTATGAAGGTAGAGAAATCTTACTATAACTATAGAGGAATTGGTGAGACCAGACCTAGAGTACTGTTTTGATCACCTTACTTAAGGAAGGACATAATTGCATTGGAAGCGGTTCAGAGAAGGCTCACTAGGCTGAATCCTGGGATGAGGGGTTTGTCACATGAGGAAAGGTTGAGTAGGTTGGGCCTACATTCATTAGAATTTAGATGAAAAAGAGGTGATCTTATTGAAACGTGTAAGAGTCTGAGGGGCTTGACAGAGTAGATGCCAAGAGGATGTTTCCCCTGATGGGGCAATCTAAAACTAGGGGCACAGTTTCAAAATAAGGGTTCTCTCATTTAAGACAGAGCTGAGAAGGAATTTCTTTTCTCAGATGATGGTTAGTCATTGGAATTATTTTCCCCAGCGAATAGTGGAGGCTGGGTCATTGAATATATTCTAGGTTGAGTTAGACAGATTTTTGATTGGCAAGTGAATCAAAGGTTATGGGGGGCAGACAGGGAAGAGGAGCTTAGGCCACAAACAGATCAGCCATAATCTTATTGAATGATGGAGCAGGATTGCGGGGCCAATTGGCCAACTCCTGCTCCTATTTTTTATGTTCTTATGAGTGGAAAACAGAACCAGTAAGGTTGACTGACGAAGTAACAACCATGCAGAGAGGATTTTTATTTCACAAGAGCATCACTTTGATGGCTGATAAATGCTTATGGATCTGTTTGCAAGGTCACTGTGTCCTGATTGTATAGGAGATTATGCAACAACTATCCTACATTCAGTATTTATTTCAAATCTTCAATGTAAATCTCCTTTTGAGGGGTTAAATTAAACATCCCACTATGTTTCTGACTACCCACAAGCAATACCAGAGAAGGTTGGCTAATACATATTTTTTTTTAAATTTCAATGTTTAAATGAAGGACAAGCAGCATGACATTACCAAGGTTTTCCTCCCCCTTTTCCTCTCCTTTTTCTGCCAATTTCCTCCCTATCCACCCTTAACATGATAGACTACCAGCAGGGGGCAAGTCCCTCAGCAACCCTATTACTTTATCTAAGGCGACATTCTATTATGGGTGAGCCCACACAACAAATTTCAGCAAATTCATATTATTTTATGCTCAGTCAACAAATATACAAGTCACATTCATCATTTTTCTTTTGCCAACCACACCAATGCTACAGAAATGCAAGTCATTTGGTTTAGCTCATTACACATAGGTCTTCTTAAAATATTCATCTTGATGTTTGTGGGATTATTTCCTTCAGGGATTTTTTTTTTGGTGGAGGGAAGCTTTTTTTGTACAGAAAGCAGTAATGAAACTACTGTACAGAAGCTCTCATAATAATGCTCAGAATTCAAATAGTGAAGTGAGTTTAATTTAAAAAGCTCAATTCTTATTTCCAAAATATAAAAACGATGTTCTTGAAAACAATTTATTGGAGAAAAGACAAATAATATATAAAATTCCATGTATTTATGTTCAACGCAATAATTAAACATTCATCTACACCATTTAAATAAAAATAAATGAAACCTAACAATTATTTAGCACTTTTTACGACCTCGGCCTCGCAAAGAGCTTCACAGCGAATTAAATACTTTTGCCATGTAGTCATTGTTGTAATGTAGGAAATGCAACAGCCACTCCGCACACAGCAAGGTACAATAAACAACAATGTGATAAGGACCAGTAACCTCATCTAGTGATACAAAAGCAAAACACTGTAGATGCTGGAAATCTGAAAATAAAAGCAGAAAACGCTAGAAACACTCAGCAGATCTGACAACATCTGTGGAGAGCAAAACAGAGTTTATGGGGGGAATTGTCCTAGATTTGTAGCAGGCAGGAAAAAAAACATTTTACCCGCAATGGTGGCTTTTCATGCCGCATCATCCCAATCCCGCCTCATTAATCATACATTCCTGAGAAACACGTCGTTTTGCTGCCGAGTAGCCTCTGATTCGCCTGCCACAAGGTCACCTCACCACTTCCTCACACTCATGGCGCCATATATAAAGCGCAGCTCCATGTACACTTCTCAATGTTTCCTGTCCAGGACTGCTGCACAGAAGACATGGTCCAGAAAAGCAAGACGACAGCAGCCCCTCCGATTCAGTGATGTGTCCCTGGAACTCCATTTGGATACCATAGAGGTCCGCCGTGAAGTCCTCCACCCCTGCTCTGGCCACAGGAGGGGCAGCAACATCACCAATCCAGCTTGGGAGACAGTGGCAGCGATGGTCACTGCCAATCCCCTGCAAAAGAGGACAGCCACCCAGTGACGAAAGAGGATGACTGATCTCCTCGTTCCGCCAGGGTAAGTCAATCTTCTCATCAGTCTCAATGCATACATTCACAAACCCATCACAAATCCACAGGAATCACCATTCGCTCTCTCTCACACACCTTCATTGTCCTCATCAAATTCATGGTACCACTCACCACCCACAAATGCCAGGCATACTTATCATCTGGCCTGGTAGGCATCCTGCTTATATTCTCTCCATCTGTCTTCATTCAGGACAAGCTGGCACAAAACTAAAGGTAGACATCACAGACTGGTGGAGGAATGCCTGAAAGCAAGGTCCTCGCGGACTTTGAAATAGAATGTTCCAGCTGGCTGGCAAAGATCTGGACCAATCCTGCGCTGAAGGTGAGGTCGGCAGTGCTCGACCAAGTGAGGATCCAGCAGTGCAACATCCATCACATAACAATCCTGTGAGTGATGTGTCCTGTTCCACAGGCCACTGCCATGTGCTAATTATCTCTCCTTGCTTTCGCAGGCACATCTGGGAAACAGCCAAGGGAGTCCAGACCCAAGTCCTCGACTCAAGCCCCGAAGACACCTCAGAAGAGGAATCTGCTGAAACCCTCATTAAAGACCCATCATAACGCTCACTCACACCCTCCCCCAGCGCAGAGGCACACGCCTCAGTGGCACCAAGCTTTAAAGTAGCCTCGGAGTCACAACCTGGCAAGCACATCACACTGTCTGATCCACAGCAGGTGGAGGCAGGGACTTCCTAGGTTTCCGGCACTCGGAAGACTGCAGGAGACCAGAAATCTGCTGAGTCCAAGTCAGATGACAAGACTTTGGACTCGGTCATATCTCAGTTGCTGGAGCTGCAAAGACAAGCTTGGGAACATCAGGAAGGGATGTCCACTGCACTCCTCAGATTGCAAAGCACGATGGAGGAGTCCATCCGCCATTAGTCTGAGGCGACAGCGCCTGCATGCCAACGCACCGAGGTCAATACTGGTAGGATGGCAGCCGCCATGGAGACCTACACTGGTGCATGGGCTGAACTCCATCGCTGACGCCATAGTTGGCCTCCAACAGTGTGTACGTGACAGGGGTGCGGGCAGCTCGATCTCACTCCAGCTTCCCCTTCTCTGCAAGGAATCAGTCAGGGGCCCTCGGGCACCCATAGGGAGGAGGATCAGCAAGTGTACACGCCAGGGCCATCTACTCAGGTG
Source organism: Cetorhinus maximus (assembly GCF_964194155.1). Lineage (NCBI taxonomy): Eukaryota > Metazoa > Chordata > Chondrichthyes > Lamniformes > Cetorhinidae > Cetorhinus > Cetorhinus maximus. Next base: position 178,953,262 of record NC_135881.1, on the reverse strand, counting down.
ACTCCGGGAGCGTCCAGCCCATCTGAATCCCCTCTTCCTGTGACCCCAGCAAATCTAGCTCCACAGGCCAAGGAGGGTGCCACGGCCACGCAAAAGGACTCCGAAAGTAGGCCAGCGTCCTCCAGGTCTTGGTCCTCCAAAGGACACCCATCAAGGTCATCACTGACAGGGCATAGCAGTCAGCAAGCTGCCTCCACCTCCGCTGTGGATGTCGGAGAGCACCAAGATATAGCAGCACGGTTAGGAAGTTAAGTGTTATGACACAGCATTTGTTAAAGGCTGAGTTATTCCAAGTCCCAGAGCGAAACGTTAAACAACTATGATAACCTATATTTTCAATTGGTATGTTTTGAGTTGCAGCTCCAAATTCAAGAATAAGACCACCAAGTCTCGAGAGGTTTTATATCAAACTAAATGAAACATTTATTATTTTACAACAAATTAAACACATACACCTGGCTACAAATTACTACTATCATAACTTTTTTTAACAAATTCCCAAATAAATCTCCATTAAGGCAATAATAACCAATAGACTTAAACACGCACCAGGCAAAGCATTTTTCACCTTATGAATTCAAAATGAGGTTCCTTTCAATTTGGTTCCTTTACAGACGCAGTGGTATGCTTACAGGCTTAGATCTTACATGCCACTGGCCTGCACACACACAACTCCTTTCTGTTATGCCCAGCCTTCCCCTTTGAATGTAAATTCTCATTGGATCACCAGGCCCTTTGAACCTCTTTCAATAGTACCAATTTTATTAGTAATATAAACATTGTTTGGTGTCTCCTAGCTAGGTGCAAGATTTCACTCCCACTCCTGAATGCTGTATTCAACAAAATGCAAATGTACCCTCTACCTTACTGTTTAGATCTCAAAGCTATTATACATCAAAGCACCCAGAGTAGCTGGCTTTAATCCAATTAACACACACAGACTAAACCTCTATTAAAAAAAAATAATTTCTAATAACACTGTATACATTAATATGTCTTCACGGCATTAAGAAAATGTAGTTGCACAGCCTGGGCATGGATGTTAGCCACTTGTACATAATGTTCATTTTGTTAATAAGCTCCCAAGAATGTTTCTTTGCCTATGGCTCCTTGTTCTGATAAGCAGCGTTCGTGTCACACAGATGTGAAACCTTGGTCCCTGCACAAGATAAAGGCAGGTGTCTCAGTCCAGAGCCTCTTTCCTGTGCTTTGTGCAACCTTCCCAGCACACTGACGTTGTACCTTCACTGTCACTGGTCACATCAGTCATGCCTGCACCTCGATGGGGCTCATCATTGCTGCCAGAATGTCCTCGCCCGGCGCCACAGAGTTCCATCATCCTCTCTGTGTGCTCCCAGCACCTTTGAGGTGCGGCTAGCCCCCCATCTCATCAACATCTGTGTCTGTTGACAGTCTAGTCCTGAAGGGTTCAGCTCACGAAGGATGCCATAGGGTCAGGAGAAGTTAAAAGTTTCCCTGCAACATCTCCATGATATGACCCTGTTCACAGAGTGCAAGCAAGGTGCCATCAGCCAGACAGGAGTCAGACATTCACATAAGCTATGTAAGGATCTATGGTGTCCTCACTGCATGTCGTCATCATCCTCCTGGAATGTAGCGATTATGGGCATCCATTGCGTCTCCATGATGAGAGCCTTATCTCAGAGACTAAGTGTGCTGCCATCAGCCAGACAGGAGTCAAACATACACAGTTGCAATGTGACAGCTGCTATGGTGTCTCCCTACTGCATGTCGTAATCATCCTCCATGAATCTAGCAGTTATGAGGGCCTCCTGAGCGTACCTGCCTTGTCTGGCTAGTGCAATGGCCTAATCGCCATCATCCTCGCCTTCGAGGACCTCTTCACCCTCATCCCCATCGACGTACCCCTCATCGAAGAAGACGTGTTGCTCCTCCATCTCCTCCTCATGTTGCAGCGTTAGGTTGTGAAGGGCGCCGCAAGCAACGATGATGTGTAACACTCACTGTGGACTGTATTGCAGGGCTGCACCAGACCGGTTCAAGCCACCGGAACCTCGTTTTCAACATGCCGATGGTTTGGTCCACCATGGTGCAAGTTGCAGCATAAGCTTCATTGTTGTACCTTCTCTCTGCTGCACTCTGAGGTCACCGCATGGGTGTCATCAGCCACATCCTCTGTGGGTAGCCCTTGGCCCTGAGGAGCCAACCATGCAGCCTCTCCGGACCCGAGAAGACATCAGGGATCTGAGACCTACTGAGAATGTAGGAGTCGTGGACACTATCTGCGTAGACCTGCAGGATGCATTTGTGGTGGTTGCACACCAGCTGAACATTCAGCCCCTTAATGCATCCCAGAGAGTGCTGACCACCACTAGGAGCCAGAGTTCAGTGCACTGTTTGGCTGCCTGAAACCCCACCCACCTCCACCCCACTCCACCTGACCGATTGGTGGCAGTTTTGCCCACTGGACTCCATGCTGTGCTCTCAGCTCAGGCATTCTCCTAAACCACACTGCAAGGCTGCACTGTTATCTTGAATCATGGGGGAGACTGGTGCACACCAGGATGATGACATTGCAAGCGGCTGTGAGGACCTCCACCAGTGACTGCTCCATGGCCAGTTTTCGCAAGGAGATTATACAACATGCCCAGTCATCCAATTGTTCTATGTTCACTAAAATGTTCATTAGTTTGCAGTCTGTGCCTGAGGGTTGAAAAGCTCTCAAGCATTTGGTAGCACTTTCAGGCTTCTGCAGTGCTTGAGTGGACAGATAAGCAAGAGACCTGACTCCAAGCATGTCAACTCTCCTCCATCTTCACCCCTTTTTTCAAAATTCATTTTTATTTTTATCCACTTATTTTTTTTATTCATTTTTATTTTTATTCATTGATTTTTTTTAAAATCACATTTTACATCTGTTCGCCCCCCCGAATCCCACCCCCACAAGGGCCAACTGTTACTTGCTTATGCTGTTCTTTTCAGAGTGCTTACCCCTGTTCTGCTATCATCACATTCTACTTTCTTACTTTTGCCATTATCAGCAACTTTTTTAGCCCTTACCACTACCATTAACACTTCCTTTGTCCTTTTGTTCATGGCATCTGTCACTGGCCTCCACCTATCACTGGCCTTCTTTCCAGCTTCACCTGTTCCACCCACCTTAAACAGTATAAATTTCGTCACATTTCTACTTCTCTGTAGCTCTGGAGAGGATCATACGCGCTTGAAATGTCAACTCTGCTTTTCTCTCCACAGATGCTGTCAGACCTGCTGAGTGTTTCGAGCATTTTTTGTTTTTCTTTCAGATTTCCAGCATCCACAGTATTTTGCTTTTATCCAAGCATATCAATGTGGCTGCGCCTGAACTGTCTCAGCTGTAGAGAAATTACACAAGGTTTCTGTAATGCGTGGCCGCTTCCCTCCGCCCCCCCACCCACCCTGCACGTGCTTGTGCACTACCATCAATCACAATGCGGCCCTTGCTCCTCAATTTACCTCATTTGCAGTGCAGCCCTTGCCCCCTGCCAACTCGCCTCAACTGCAGTGCAGCCCTTGTTCCCCTCAACTTGCCTCAAAGCCCCTGTCCCCCTCAACTTGCCTCAACCGTAAGGCAGCCCACCCCCCCGCCAACTCACCTCAGCTGCAGGGCAACCCTTGATCCCCTCCTGACAGCTCGCCTCAACCGCAGTGCAGCCTGTGCCCTCTCCTGAATGCGCGGCACCTCAACCTTGAGGTCCAACAGGCGATCTTCGCAAGCGATGCGCAACGTTACTATGCACTGACCTCCGAGTTTCCCTCGAAGCGCAGTTCACCAGGTGCATGCCTTATAAATGCTGTTGTGAAAACATCGGTGTGTGGGGGATGATTCCGGTGAGCTGGGCTTATAATGATATGTAGATGTATTACAATGAAGTTCCCGACGTGCAGTGGTGGGAAACACGGCCCATCATTGACGGATGGAGCAGACGATTGCAAACCAGTTTCACAATGTTGTGAAACCGAATTTTAGCCTTCCTGCCATATTATCCGCTCACACCCGCCATGACACCCGATGCCAGCGGGCACAGAAAATTCCGCCCCATGTCTCAGGTTAATGCTGATAAAAGATCATCAAGCTAAAACTTTAACTCTGTTTCTCTCTCCACAAATATTGCCAAACCTACTGAGTATTTCCAATATTTTCTGCTTTTATTTCTGTTTACTTCCTTTAAAATAATAATAATAGATCACAGTATTATTTGTATTATGTCCACCAACAGAGCCACAAGGCTTCAGTTTAACATAGAAAAGCTGGCACCTTGGCAGTGGAGCAGTCCCTCAATATTGCACCTGACTGTTAGCCAAAATTATGTGATAAAGTCTCTGGAGTTGAAATTGAACCCACACCCTCTAGCACAAGAGGCAAGAGTGCTAGCCAGTAAGCTATAAAGCTGGGAAGTCTTCCTTTAATTTGAAATAGATAACAGAAAAGAATAGGATACCATGCCAGTAATCAGTTAGTATGAGCATTTTAGTTCTGAAAAATAGCTCTCAGAGCTCTATCATTTATACGTGACAGTTTTAACTAGTGAAATCCTAAAATTCACAAACTTTTCTGCAGTCCTCTTCCTTAATTCAAGAACCACCAGGAATTTCAGTGCTAGTGCGATGCTAGGAACATAGGCCATACATCCCAATGACTGGCTGATCCAGTCAACCAGCCTGTTCCTTCAGTTGTTTGTAATAGGCAGAGCACAGAACATACTCAACCAGCCCTTGCTTGCAAAAGCCAAAACAAAATGTCTACTGGTAGATGTAATTTCGCAATTCAGCAGCACTTGTTAAACAATCCTGAATGTGTTAATAGCTACACCAACAACCAATTTAAGATAATCAGTCAAGCTCATAACATGGTTCATTTACGCTGCTAGAAGCGACATACCTCCACATGCAGGGACCCAGTCTTTAAAAACAAAAGGAATATGTTCAGGCCTTGCACCATTTTTGAATTACCAGGGAGCTAGGGGAGCTTATACTTCCTCATTGCTTTCTCCATGGCAACACTTCCGCCAATCAGAGCTGATTTGCCAACCAATCAACACCCTTTTCTCCTGCAGTATAAATTCATTTGGAATTCTTCCATTTGTCCGGATTAGTGCAAGATGAAAAGCTTAAGCAACATGTCTCTCTTTTCAGCAATATTCAAGTCATACACTCTTCAACCTCAAGTTCAACTGCAGAACTGACATTGTAAGGCAAGTTCCCAGCCATATTTAGCAAGGCAATCCAATAGTAAAAGCTAGGTAAGTACTTTTTTTATTCATTAATGGGACGTGGGCATTGCCGGCTAGGCCAGCATTTATTGCCCTCAAGGTGGTGGTGTGCTGCTTTCTTGAACTGCTGCAGTCTATGTATTGTAGGAACACCCACAGTGCTGTTTGGAAGGGAGTTCCAGGATTTTGACCCAGCAACATTGAAGAAACGGCAAAATAGCTCCAAGTCAGGATGGTGTGTGGCTTGGAGGGGAACTTGCAGGTGGTTGTGTTCCCATGTATCTGCTGCCCTTGTCCTTCTAGGTGATAGAGGTCGCATGTTTGGAAGGTGCTGTCAAAGGTGCCTTGGTGCACTGCTGCAGTGCATCTTGTAGATGGAACACACTGCTGCCACTGTGCGTCAGTGGAAGAGGGAGTGAATGCCTCCTTAGATCAATAGTAACCCCCAGGATGTTGATCGTAGGGGATTCAACGATGGTGATGCCATTGAATGTCATGGGGAGATGGTTAGATTCTCTTTTGTTGGAGATGGCCATTGACTGGCACACATGTGGCTGCTTCACTATCTGAGTTGTGAATGGTGCTGAATGTTGTGCTGTCATCTGCGAACATCCACACTTCTGACCTTATGATGGAGGAAAGTAATTGATGAAACACCTGAGGATGGTTGGGCCTAGGACACAACCCTGAGGAACTCCTGCAGCAATGTCCCAGGACTGAGATGATTGACCTCCAACAACCACAACCATCTTCCTTTGTGCTAGGTATGACTCCAACCAGTGGAGAGTTTTCCCCAATTTCCATTGGACTTCAATTTTGTTCAGGCTCCTTGATGCCACACTCGGTCAAATGCTGCCTTGATGTCAAGGGCAGTCACTCTCACCTCACCTTTTTACTAATAAGTATTACTATTTAAATATTACTAATAAGGAATAGAAGTCAAGAGGAAGTGCAGGGAATGCATTGTATGTATTTTTACTTAAAATATGACTCCCAAAATTCTAGGTGCTATTTTGCAGTACGAAAATGCTCCATTTTACATAATTCACTGGACATCACATACAAAACTGACAAATCTTTCCTACTCCACAGTTAATCAGTTCATCTTCAGCCAAATTAAAAATAATTTTCACGGTTCAATTTGTCACTCGGAAGGCATGAAACTTTCAAATCCGTACAAGGATAAGTCAGTGACATTAACACTCCCAACAGGAGAATCAAGTAGGTTTATTTGATTTCAACTTAATTTGCAATTATCATTACGGTATCCTGCATCTAACATGTTTGTAAGTTTGTATGAAATAAGAGTTGTTGGACTTATAAATAAAAGCGATGCTAAATGGCATGCTTATTTTGAAATGATTTTAACAAAATACTTTTGAACCTTGGATTTGTATTGTCAGAAGAAACAAAGCCAGCTCCATGGTGCTCATAGTATTTATTATGAGACTGCAGACAAGAACTGGGGGGAGAAACAACTGGATGTGTACACATGTCACATCAAGAGAGAGGATAAATAATCCATATATCATATATGTATGTGAAAATAAAAGTTTCATAATATACATTGAACAAATTCCATTGCAATCACTGTAGACGACCTATAATTGATGATGGTTATACGCCACTGCACATTAGGGAATTTCCATAGCAACACTGTTTATGATAAATAGCTGTGCCAGCCACCAAGTACCACTGTCCCCCAGGTGCATATTCAATCCATGCTGATTTTCATCAGGGCCCCAACAGAACAGTGGCAGCTTATGAAGTCCATGAACAAGGGTTGGAGTTTAACAGACCCACTGGCAATGGGCTGGGAGGCAGGAAGGCTGCAAAGTTGGTGCAGAAAGATGTTTGGGGGGAGGAAGGTGCCTAACGTCTTCCCGCCATCTTGCCATTTTGTCTGTGGCAGGGAATGGTGGCAGACAAGCTCCCCACCTGCAGCCCAATTGAGCCACTTAATTTCCAATTAAGGGACTCTTCCTGCCTCCACATAAGGAGACCCAGCAGTGCCAGGCCTGCCACTGCATAGGGAAAGTGCATGGCCCATGGAGGGGAACCCTGGCAGCAATAGCTGCCCCGTGACAATGGCACTCACCTACCCTTAATGACCCACCAATGATGTAGTGGTATCGTCGCTGTACTAGTAATCCAGAGACCCAGGGTAATGGTCTGGGGGCCTGGGTTCGAATCCTGCCATGGCAGATGGTGGAATTTGAATTCAATAAAATCTGGAATTAGAAGTCTGATGATGACCATGAAACCATTGTCAATTGTTGTAAAAACTTCCCTAATGTCCTTTAGGGAAGGAAATCTGTTGTCCTTACCTGGTCTGGTCTACATGTGACTCCAGACCCACACCAATGTGGTTGACTCTTAAATGCCCTCTGAAATTGCCCAGCAAGCTACTCAGTTGTATCAAATCGCTACGTCACAAAAAAGGAATGAAACCAGACAGACCACTTGGCATTGACCTAGGCACCTGAAATGACAACAGCAATCTCAGCCCTGTCAACTCTGCAATATCCTCCTTACTAACGCCCGGGGGCTAGTGCCAAAATTGGGAGAGCTGTCTCACAGACTAGTTAAGCAACAACACCTGATAAGGTCATCCTCGCGGAATCATATCTTATAGATAATGTCCCAGACACCACCATCTCCATCCCTGGGTATGTCCTGTCCCACCGGCAGGACAGACCCAGCAGAGGAGGCGGCACAGTGGTATACAGTCGGGAAGGAGTTGCCTTGGGAGTCCTCAACATCGACTCCGCCTCCCATGAAGTCTCATGGCAGCAGGTCAAACATGGACAAGGAAACCTCCTACTGATTACCACGTACCGCCCTCCCTCAGCTGATGAGTCAGTGCTCAATCCATGCTGATCAGTGAGGAAGCACTGAGGGTGGCAAGAGCGCAGAATGTACTCTGGCTGGGGGACTTCAATGTCCAAAACCAAGAATGGCTTGGTAGCACCACTATTGACCGAGCTGGTCGAGTCATAAATGACATAGCTGCTAGATTGGGTCTGCAACAGGTGGTGAGGGAACCAACAAGAGGGAAAAAACAAACTTCATCTCATCCTCACCAACCTACCTGCCGCAGATGCATCTGTCCATGATGGTATCGGTAGGGGTGACCACCACACAGTCTTTGTGGAGACGAAGTACCACCTTCACATTGAGGATACCCTCCATCGTGTTGCGTGGCATCACCACTGTGCTAAATGGGATAGATTTCAAACAGATCTAGCAACTCAAGACTGGGCATCCATGAGGCGCTGTGGGCCATCAGCTGCAGCAGAACTGTACTCGAACACAATCTGTAATCTCACGGCCTGGCATATACCCCACTCTACCATAAATATCAAAACAGGGGATCAACGGAAAGTGCAGGAAGCATGCCATGAGCAGCACCAGGCATACCTAAAAATGAGGGTCAACCTGGTGAAGCTATAACACAGGACTATTTGCAAGCCAAACAGCATAAGCAGCAAGTGATAGACAGAGCTAAGCGATCCCACAATTAACGGATCCGATCTAAGCTCTGCAGTCCTGCCACATCCAGTCGTGAATGGGGGTGGACAATTAAACAACTCACGGGAGGGGGGGGGTGGGGGCTGGCTCCACAAATATCCCCATCCTCAACGATGGAGGAGCCCAGCACAGCAGTGCAAAAGATAAGGCTGAAGCATTTGCTACAATCTTCAGCCAGAAGTGCCAAGTGGATAATCTCGGCCTTCTCCGGAGGTCCCCAGCATCACAGATGCCAGTCTTCAGCCAATTCAATTCACTCCACGTGATACCAAGAAATTGCTGAAGGCACTGGATACTGCAAAGGCTATGGGCCCTGACAACATTCTGCCAATAGTACTGAAGACTTGTGCTCCAGAACTTGCTATGCCCCTAGCCAAGCTGTTCCAGTACAGCTACAACAGTGGCATCTACCCGGCTATGTGGAAAATTGCCCAGGTATGTCGTGGACACAGAAAGCAGGACAAATCCAACTCGGCCAATTACTGCCCCATCAGTCTATTCTCCAGCATCAGTAAAGTAATGCAAGAGGTCATCAACAGTGCTATCAAGCGGCACGTGCTTAGCAATAACCTGCTCACTGACGCCCATTTTGGGTTCCACCAGGGCCACTCAGCTCCTGACCTCATTACAGCCTTGGTTCAAACGTGAACAAAAGAGCTGAACTCACGAGGTGAGGTGAGAGTGACTGCCCTTGACAGCAAGGCCGCATTTGACCATGTGTGCCATCAAGGAGCCCTAGCAAAACAGGAGTCGCTGGGAATCAGGGGGAAAGCTCTCCACTGGTTGGAGTCATGCCTAGCACAAAGGAAGATGGTTGTGGTTGTCAGTCACCTCAGTTCCAAGACATCTCTGCAGGAGTTCCTCAGGGTAGTGTCCTGGGTCCAACCATCTTCAGCTGCTTCATCAATGACCTTCCTTCCATCATAAGGTCAGAAGTGGGGATGTTTGCTGATGATTGCAAGTTGTTCAGCACCATTCGCGACTCCTCTGATGCTGAAGCAGTCCATGTCCAAAGTGCAGGAAGGCCTGGACAAAATCCAGGCTTGGACTGACAAGTGGCAAGTAACATTCGTGCCACAGGAGCGCCAGGCAATGGCCATCTCCAACAAGAGAGAATCCAACCATCACCCCTTGATGTTCACTGGCATTACCATCACTGAATCCCCCACTATCAACATCCTCAGGGTTACCATTGACTAGAAACTGAACTGGACTAACTATATAATTACTGTGGCTACAAGAGCAGGCCAGAATCCTGCAACAAGTAACTCACCTCCTGACTCCCCAAAGCCTGTCGACAATCTACAAGGCACAAGTCAGGAGCATGATAGAGTACTCCCCACTTGCCTGGATGAGTGCAGATCCCACAACACACAAGAAACTTGACACCATCCAGGACAAAGCAACCCGCTTGATTGGCACCACATCCACAAACATTCACTCCCTCCACCACCGATGCACAGTAGCAGCAATGTGCACCGTCTACAAGATGCACTGCAGGAATTCACCAAGGCTACGTCGACAGCACCTTCCAAACCCACGACCACTACCATCTAGAAGGACAAGGGCAGCAGATAGATGGGAATACCACCCCCTGGAAGTTCCCCTCCAAGTCACTCACCATCCTGACTTGGAAATATATCACCGTACCTTCACTGTCACTGAGTCAAGATCCTGGAACTCCCTTCCTAACAGCACTGTGGGTGTACCTGCACCACATGGATTGCAGCTGTTCAAGAAGGCAGTTCACCACCACCTTCTCAAGTGCAACTAAGGATGGGCAATAAATGCTGGTCCAGCCAGCGAAGACCACATCCCATGAATGAATTTTTAAAAAAGCTCCCTCACACTCAGGCCTGTGAGGCTGGTCCCAGTGCCCCCAGACACCACTTACCTGGCCTTGAGGGTACATGGCCATCAATCCACTCTCATCTTCCAGATGCAACCCCAGCAATGGTACTGCTGAGATTGCTGTAGGTCTTGAGGCAGGCTACCAGCCTCAACAGGACAACAGCCCCAGTGGCAGCCAGTTCAGTGGTTTCCACCAGTAAAATGTGGCCCTGGGTCCTGTTATCCAATGAAGCGGGATAGCCGCCCCACCACTTCCAGCCCCGGTGGCAGGACTCCTGCTGCCTCTCCAAAACTGGTTTGGCCAAGGTTATTTAGGTAGTTCATATTTCTAAATGGAGCTGATGGTGACAGACCGTCTTTAAATAACAATAATGTTTGTTATAATAGTGTTCTTTACAGTCACTTTACCACAAAGTTTCAATGGACTAAAAACACAGGAGGTAGTTGCTCAGTTGTTTAACAGCTGGCAGGGAATCTTGTGTACTGCCGCTTCAAATTGGTAATTTAGACATGTATGCATTTCTGACCTTTAAAATCAATTATCTTGCATGCACCCCAATTTGTGCTATTCATGGGTGAAGCTTTGTGCTGGCCCAGCAGAATAGAAATTGATTGCAAAGATCCCACAAACAACGACAATAAAGTTCCATCTCATTACAAATTGATCACTTAGATGTTGTTTCAGGGGAGTCCATACCAAAGTGCTATTTTCAGGTGAACTATGGTCGAAGGGATCACTGAACCAAAGTGTGCAGACACAATTCTGTCCCCATTTTAAAGCCATACCTTCTTCGCTTATATTTTCATTATAAATACTGATGTCCATATTTACAATGGAAACTGCTCAAGCAAACTTGTCCATTTGTAATTATATTGTTCCACTAGTGGTGGAGTTGCAGCATAGCCACTGAAGGAAGGGTATAAGTACAGTACAATAAATTTAAATAGGAAATTTTCATTGAAAATGTGGACATAGAAGCCTATAAACAGTTGTTAGGAAGTGCACCAAGTATGAGGATTAGAAACAGCATTTTCATTATCTTTATCTCTCTCAGGCAGCCATCTATCTCATGTGCCTTGGTGGTCAACTCTGTGTTCAGTGAAACTGGAGTGTTTTCTCCGGGGCATAAACCTGGCCAAAATTATGGAGACCCTCGGCTGTCCAAAATGCCAGGGTCCTCCGCTTGACGAGGTCCAAAGGAATGCCAGAGCACTACGTTTGGCACCGGCTTGATTACAGGAGTTTCCAGAAAGATGACAGACTTAAGCGCCAGTCTGCCTTTGGGCTCCACTCCAACAGGTCAGTGTGGTGCATCTAGTGTGTGGGTAAAGAAAGTTAGTGTGCTTCTTGCTTTTTGTGTGGTGTGCTTCTCACTTTCCGCCTTTGGCTAGCAGCAATGCAAAAAGGAGAACCAAAATGTGTAAGTCTCTCCCTGTTGGTACATAGAGCCTCCCCATCAGCATGTCTCTGTTGTGCCTCCTCATGGCAACACATGGACACTGGGGCCTTCGAGCCCCCAGGCTAAAGCTTCAGAGGAATTCAGAGGTGACATATAGTGTGCAGGCCCACTGGCATGTAGACATGCTCTAGTGCTCTTGAACTGAACTCCCAGCCCTACTGTTTTGTGAATACTTTGGGAAAGATGACCCTGACAGAAATCATCTTTATAGATAGATGCTAAAAATGTTATTTCTAATCCATCACAAAACAAATTGACCATCACTGTCAAGCTTCTAAGCACTGGACCAAGGGTGTGAGATTAACAAAGAGAAAGAAAATGCTGAGTATATCACTTGTAACAACACAAATGGTTTATTTCAGGCTATAATCTAATCAGAGGGTTTTGATGATTATATAAAATCACAAAACCTCAATCTTAGTTAAGATTCAGTCAATCAATATGGCATCTCTCCATCTTGGGAGATCATGGACTGCGCCCAGGGTGGATGTCGCTTTTGGATTGAACATAGTCACTTGTGGCTGTAGATGCCGATTCGCGAGTGGCAGTCCCTTCTGCAGCTAACACAGATGAATAACATTGGCCCGAGGTCGACTGATGTTTTTCCTTTCCGGTGGGTTCGCTTTACTGCCATCTGCTCATTTCTTTTGTCCTCAGCTTTGTCCACATCCTTCCTGAGTGCTCGACTCCAGGCACGCCAGTTAGCAGCGAGAACTTTTCATGAGTTGACTCCAATCCTGGTCAATTTGAGATTAGGACCCCAGTAGTGATTCCTTGTTTCCCATTTTTCCACCCAATAAAACTCACATAATGAATGCCTAACATACATACTCTACCACTCAAAGATAAAGGAAACAGCTGTGTGCAAAGCAATACAAATTTATGACTAGCCACAGGTGTGGCTATGGTGATACTATTTTAACCATATGCATTCATTTCAGTAGGAAAGGCCTTATACACTCTCAGAATATATGTCACATATATATTCACATACCAAACATCTACTGTTATTCAGTAACCAAGTAATGCATTCACATTGATCAAAAGACAGATTTGCATATCAGCATTTTACCAATAAATGTATTAAATGTTAAAGTGCACATACATATGCAATGCACGAGTACTATAATCTCATGCCTAACAGTGCCCATTTTCTAATTTACTAATCAGAAGTGTAATTAACTATATCTGGGTTCCCAATTAACCACATGTGGTTAATGACTAATGTGGTGGATAACACTGGCCTAAATGTACAAAACATGATAGGATGTCCTATTACCAATGAGGACAGAAATTGCTTTTGAAGCAGGCACATCAGAGATGGATAAATACAAAAAATTGAGGGGGCACAAACAGATACAGAGTAAAGCTTAGGTAGAATGTATGACACTTTACTGCTTTATTTTTAATGTCGCTATGTCAATATTTTAAACTTGTGCATGCCTTAACTAAAGACTATTGAAAAACATGTTATTTATTTAATGGTCAGGTACTCCTTGAAAATTGCCATACTTCAATTTTAATCTGGCTAGTCATTAAACTTCCTAGGATGGCTATTTTTACTTCTCAGCTCAGGTAAGAGAAAATGTTTGCTGTATGTTTCTCTGTTTTATTGTATTTGCTCAAGTAATTTTTGGTTCTTACAACCCCATGTAGATTTTTTTTGCAAATGGAAACAGTAATTTGATGCGCTGGGCAAAACCAAAAACAATTTCAATCTGCATTGAAGGAATCATAGCAAAATATTCCTAAATTCTGCAAGTGATATTGTAGAGGAAAGGCCCAGGCAAAAAATCAATTTTACAACATTATTTCCTGTTGATATAGGTCTGGATTTTCACTCCTCAGTCGAGTGGCTGGGTTCAGGAAATTTCCTGGCTTGACACACCCACATCAGGAATAAGCCCCCAAATGGTAGGATCTTCATTCAAGGAGGGTTGGTGCAGGTTGGAGGCTGACCTCGGACGCAGATCGGAGTGGTGAGTACCAAGGCAGTTGTTTCAAAGGCCCTGCCGCTGCTCTCTGGGACATGTCCCAGTTGTTTCTTAAAATGTTAGGCCTTCTAATCCTCACCACCAGCCAATTCCCATGCCCATTGCCCATACATGCCAACTCATGATTCCCCCAATGGCCCCTTATAGCCCCTATGCCAACAGTGCTAACTCATGACCCCCTCCGACCTATCCCCAATGGCCTCCATACCAACTCATGACCCCCATCCATTCCCAATTCATGAAATTTTATTCAAAAGACTTAAGCCCCCTCAAGTGCTTAATCCCAATAAAAAGAAATGCTTGTATTCATAACCCCACATCAAAGACAGCTAATCCTTTCATAACCTCTTTGAGCTGTTAATCAAACTGTAAACTTACAGCACCCCCCCCCCCCAATCATGATAGATTTTGGAAAGCAGCCGAGCATTAATAATTCTATAATGAGAGGACTTAGTATTATGTCCACAAACAGCTATTGAAATTGATAGAACAGATTTTTTTTCAACTTTCAAAGATACAGGAATGCAGTTTTGATTTCAATTTTCCAAGTCTGCCCATTTAAATAACTTGACAGGCTGACAGTTCCACAGGCCTTATTCACCCTTCATAAGGATTTACGACTTCTCTGAAGAATCGTAACTCTCACTGCGAGATACAGCCCTTGCTACAGCATAAATGGTGTCGGAACTCAGCACTAAGTTTAAACTATCCTCCTGAGTTTGGGTTTCCCATCTATGGGAGTCACTTCCCATTTCCTGTGCCCCCCCCACCCACCAATCCCGGTGAAAATAGGATGCGTCGGTTCCTGAGCCCACCTGCCGGTTTGGAAGGTCCCAGGAGTCTCCACGACTCCATGAAAATCCAAACCATAATGGAAAAAAAGTGATGAAACATTTAAAAAACTTGTTACATGGGTCAATTCACTACTATTCATGACATGAAAGGCAAGTAAGTTGTTAGTACACATCCTAAGTTTCAAACCACAGAATGTTAACAGCACAGAATCAGGCCATTTGTTCCATCAAACCCATGCTAGTAATTTCTCTGCGTGAGCTATCTAGGCTAAATCCATGCTGCTATCATTTCCTATACCCAATCCCTCTCAAAATAATTTATAGAATTTGTTTCAACAATTTATGACAAAGCACTGTGTAATTTCTTTTCCCCCTAACTGCCTAACCTTCCCTTTAATTGTGTTTTTCTCCTATCTGGAAATGTTGATATTTTATTAATTGTACAGTTTATGAATGCTTATTTTTGCTTGAAAATTCAAAACTAAAATGCATTTCTTATAGTTGATTAATACAGCAAAGAAATCTTTTTTTTCACTAGAACAAACTATAGCTGAAAAGGTCACTGGTGCACAATGACAAAATAATAAATTCTATAGTCCTACAAGATTGCAATAATTTTTGTAAGCGTGTTCCCATTACGAATTTGTTGGCAAGCCATACAAGCTGGACAGATCCAAGTTCAGTCCCCAGTCTGTGTTAAATTAGCTGATCTCAGACAGGAAGCTATAAATGGCCTCAGCGCCTTGAGTTGTGGATGGCGGGTAGAAATCAGTTGGTGTCCAATTCCTAATTTCTATCCAATGATTATTGTTGGAAAGTGAGCTGATATGGATGTCAGGTGAGGACAGGAGTAGCTGTGATGCCACCACAGTTGAATAGAATGTTAACTTTTATTGGGTCCATGCATTAAAAACATGGGCATTTGGGTGAGGTACCTGAGAGTGGTACCAATGCCTATGAAACAATATTCAAACAGGGGGGGGCAAGGGGAGAAAACTGACACAAAGAAAGTGTATCAATTGATTGTAAAAGATTATTTGCAAAAATTTCACACAAGATGATTCCCAAACAGTAAGTACAATGCCTCACATCAGAATGTATTTGATGTTCTAGTGAATCAGTTACACCCAACATCTGTTCATTGACAAATTTATTGGGTTCCAATGTAGTACATCAATAATAAAGTACAAAGTACTTTCACAGTGATATTGTACAGCATTTGTAATGATCAGAAATATATGGTTTTAAGTTATGTCTGTTGCTCACTGAAACTTGAATATGCATGTTTAAAGCACTCATCCATCAATGTCACAAGTTATGAGTTGAAATTTATAATTTCAAGGTTACTCAATATTTTCATCCTACAGGATATAAAATTTAGGCAGAACTAATAAAGTCAATATGTGATCTTGATTGGCCACAAATGACAGTAAGTGAGTTGGCACTTTGCAGAATTAAGTATGCCAATGTTAATCACCACAATCATTTCTTTAATCCTACAGATAAGAATAGATTACCTACCACAGGTATGGTTTCCCTCATTCTTTGGAAGCATTTCAAACTCCACATACAAAATAAATGCAGTCATTCAACAAGGAAAAAAAACCTTGGGACATCAGCCCTTTAAAAACACTATGCCACCTGCAGCCATCTTGTTCAGATACTCTTTCTCACATCCACTATATATAATGCATTGCTCTGAGCCATTCGTTAGGTCTTTGACTAAAAGTGGCAGGAAGACCAATTGAAACAATGAAAGAATGTAACATACAATTGAAAATGATCAAAGTTCCAAGTTGCTCCAAAGTCAGAAAAAGGATCAAATGGATGGAAGGTAAGGGGTTTTGTATATGGAGGGTGAAATACGTTGAAAAAAGACGACAGACCACAACTAGGCAATTTTACATTCTGCCTTAGTTGTCCAACTTCTACACACAGATATTTTATGCCAAGTCATGCAATAACTGGAAGTGAGATTTCAATCAACTAAATGTTGGAACGCAGCTATATTGAAGTGCCTGGTGTATTGAAAGGTTAGATATGAATCACAATGCAAAGAAATATCTACCATAATGTCCAGACAGACCCTTCTTATATTGGCCAAAAGGAGGTTGCAGCAAGAACTGACAACATTCTTCTACCTATGTACTGTACGTTCAATGCTCTTACCAAGTGCCCTTTATGAATATGGATGCTAACTTTTCTCCAGGGAATGCTGAGACTAAGCAGCGTACAGTCTCTCACTGAGGTAGCAAACAGCCCTTCATAATGTAAGGGAAGCTGTATTGTTACATCCCAATCGGTAAAATTTGTGGCAGTACACTTTCTTCTGTTCACGGTTAGTGAAAATGCTAGCATGAAATTATGGGTTTCCCTATTTTAAGTTCAGTCTGAATTTGTTACTAACAGATCCATAATCTTGCACCAATAAACACATTCTTATTCTTACTATAGATTCCAAAATGGAAGTTTTTTGATAATTGATTCAGATCCCCATTTGGAACATTGGATAACTTTCATCCAGTAAATTCAGTGTTTACATTGATTTTGTGGCATTATTGTTAAAAATGGCAAATTCATCATGTATTTCTTTCACATATATACAAATGATGAACTACTTTAGTTCAGTTTCCTTTATTGTTTTGATTGTTACTTTATTCTTATCTCAGAGCCTTTCATAAGTAGAAACTCCTGAAGTATCTCTTCCACTGGAAGAAAAGAAACCTCATTTGATTAGTCTGATCCTTCTTAAGAGCCAGTCCATCAACTAGAAGCTTTGAGGGACACTAAGGCAAATATGTCTGTTCATCTTTAGCCTTAAATCATGAGGGTTCAATGATGCTCCTGCTAAGATGTCCAGGAATCAAGTTTTCCATGGTAAGTACGGAGTCATTAAGATGCCTGTGGTTTTCTCCAAATATTTTGATCCTGGGTATAAAAGGAAACAGAAAAAGCATAAAGGAAATTCCTATTGCAAGAGCCAGACAGGCCACTGAGAACCCCGTAACAAAATCTTGGTAATCTTTTGTAAGTTTGCCAAGAAATATTTTCTGTCTAACACCTGGTTGAAGATCATCTGAGTCATTCTACAGTGAGTGGTTTTCGGTCGCTGAACTTCTACATGCCTGCAAGGTGAGCAGTGATGAGATTTTCCTGAAAGCACTGCCATATCTCCAAAGCATTGTTACTTAAGGCAGTGACTTCCATGTCATTTATGTATCTTACTATAGCAGAAAGTTCAGTCCAAACATATCGATTGATTTTTTGCAGAGCTGTTCTTTGAAGAGCTGCACTAGCCCTGAGATGGTTTGAATCCTTTTCTGTGTTAGAAGAAGTTTGGCTCATATTTTAATGGATTCTCTTCACTCCCTCTTTTACATGCGCATTAGTCATCAGGATCACTGATTACTATTTTTGCCTTTTGCTACCACCATTTTAATGAATCTACCATCTATTGATTGATCCTGCATATTCCGATAATGCATTTGTGGTTTTCAAGAAACACTGTACAAGAAATTTCAACAGGAATACTCTCATGAAAAGTTCAGTGTCAAACATCCCACAAAATAGCTGCCACCATCAACCACCATTGAATCCTACTTCCTGCTAGGATGTGAGAGCTTTAGAGTTCTACAGTACAGCTGTCTAGTCATAGCGGGATTATGCCTAAAGCACCAGAGGAGACCCTTATGAACATTTGGCCCTGAATTATTCTAACTAATTTTGTTTTCAATTTACAAGGAAAGTCAATGTCCTTTGAAAATTTAAAACCAACTGAATAACTACCGTTGTTGCATACTCAACATAACTAAAGTATCTGGTCGTTATCACATTGCTATTTGTGGAAGCTTGTTTTATGTAAATTGGTTTCCTACATTACAACAGTGAGTATGCTTCAAAAGTATTTCATCAACTATAAAGTATTTTAGGACATCCTGAGGCCCATGAGAAGTGCTGTATAAATGCAAATCTTTATTTTGTTCTAACAGGAAGCCCTGATATATGTGCAGCAACCTGTTAATGCTGTCACTACAGATGAATGCTTCATGTTGCGCAGCTATTTCGATTGCTAACTTAAAGTCAAATGAGAAAACCGTCCTTTTATAATGTACTGTCTTTAATATTAAACATCAAGTGCATCCTGTGAGGTTCTGTAATCCCAATATGAAAGTGCAAACCTTGGCAGCCATGGTCACCAGCAAGCAATGGAAGACTTTTTACCATCCACTGGCAGCCTTGCAGACTGTTAGGTGGAAGAAAAGTTATTTGAATCCCAACCTTGAGTGTGCCCATTTCTGCACAACTGAGAATTTTTCCACTTCCATAAGTAGCAATCCTAATGGACTCTCTCAATGTCATTACCAATTTAGTGTCATCCTATGTCAAATTATGAGCAGGTTTATGCTGTGCATCCATACCTACTAGTAGCAGTCTTTACTCATTTCAACAAGAAACCTTATTACCACCAGAGACAACTATACCAAGGCACAAGAGGCAGAAGGGCAGGACATTAATCCACTGTACTATTCATTCTTCTGGGTGAGACAGGATTCTGAGGCAGCGCTTAAGGAGCTAAGATTCATCATCGTCTGGGTCACTTTATTGCCAAAAGGGTATAACTCTTAAGCAGTACAGGGCCTCATCCTGGATGTCTAAATAGATACAACTTGTTTTGGTTGACTTGTACAGTTTGAAAGTTCCTGCCGTCATGACTGGTGCCATTGAGAAACTAGTGATGTCTATCACAAGTGCTAGTATTGGTAAATTGCTGTTTTGATTATTTGTATAAAATCTGTCCACTGATTTGAAAGACCTTTCATAAAAAGGCAATGGTTTAAAACCTACTTCTCAATACATTTTCTAGGGATCGCTTTTAAAGACTTTTTCTTGGGTTTATAGGAATTCCATCAGTAACCATACTTACTGAACAAGGCTGATCCAGTGTCTAGGAAGCTCAAACAAACTACATATTTGAATCTGAACTGACTGAAATCTAAACATTTGTAGTTACTTCGCTAAAAATCATGCTTGCAATACCTCTGCTAAGCTTTTAATGCTTCAGTCAATTTCTCTCAAGTCAGGTAGCACTAGGGTTGCTTCAAATTCAGTGGTCAGGTAATTTTGTGATCAGATCTGCTGTACTTAAGGACCCTCAGCACCTTCCTTCCAGCCTTCTATGTTCAGTCTTTATGCAACATTCCTGAGGGCAGTCCTCATCTATGCTTGCTTCTTTCTGATCCCGGTCAGGGGGATCAGAGCAGCTAGAACACTCCTAGAAATCGTGCAAGACGATTGGTGTTACTAACTAAGAAGGAGCCATGATATTCAATACATATCTTAAAACAGGATAATAGCATCAACTAGACATCTGCCCAAGGATCTTGTTTGACTTCTAAAGCTCAGGCAAAGTCTGCTTATGTAACAAGGGCGAGGAAAAGCACCTGAAATTATTATGGCTAGTATTCCTTGCTATTTTTTCCCTTTTGATGGAGTAATTTCATGTCTACATGGAAGTTGAATACACGAAGGAGGATTTAACCTTTTGAGTTGATTCATCTTATATTGAGAATAGGGATCTTTGCTGATTTTCAATATTAATTCCCTGACAGTGTTTCAAACTTTTACAATCTGTATCCATGTGATTGTGGACATCTTACTGAAATGCTTGTAGTAAAATGCTGTTCAAATACAGGGTGGGGAACAAAATTACAAAAATATCACACACAAGAGCATTTGGCTTGCTTGCTGATTTTTTTTTACAAAACAATAAAATTTACACTACAGTTAAAAATACAAGTGCAGTCATCTTCATAACATTTTCCCCAATTTCTATCAAAATGGCTTTTGAAGGACAAAGTGGAGTTGATTTGAAGATACGCAAAAGCAGTTGTGGAAGAAAAAGGTCAAAACGTGTATTTTAGATTTATAAAATACTTATTTTTTGTCAATTTCAAACTAAGCAAAACAAAATTAAAGATACTTCAGTCCAGCCTTTTAAAGTTTAATATATTGTTAAACTGCAGTTACAGATGCTGATAGGTTTCACTAAAATGATCATTGAAATTTAGAAGAGAAAAAGGATTAAAATGAGATAGAATCAATGTGCACATCTCTGGCACATCTGCAGATCTCAGTTCAGTTCCCTTAAGAGGCTTTTGCAGCAAGAATTGGTAGTAAACAGAATTAGACAACTGTGTCAGAGATATGACAGTATTTATCGCAAATTATATAATTACATTAAACTTTGTGTTATCTGGCATTCTACCAACTGGAATTCTCTACTAACCGGAATTTCTGTCAAATCTGTTTTTTGACTGGAGCTGTCTCTCATCCCTCAAACTGGCGCTAACACTTGTTCCCCATCAGACCCATTCTCACACAACCGCTAAAAATCATCAAACTCACTGGTAGTCGTTTTCCACAGCCTGCCCTCGTACTGGCCTCAGTCTCCCATTGTTCTCCCATGTTCCCTCGGCACTGCTCACTAGATTCGCGCGCTCCCGCACCTCTCACGGGACCTCAACATCTGCATCACCACAAGATCACCCAGGAGTTTTCTGATTGGGTGAAAACACGGAACTCTTAGGTAACCGGCATTTTTGATTAACTGGCACCACCCATTCCCTGCACTTGCCGGATAATAGAAATTTTACTCTACCAATAAAATACTGAAATTAGTATCAGTTTGCCAGTGAATCGTGAGATAATTCTGATACACAGTATCACAATAAGTCTTAGCACCAATTCTGGTCACCACAGCACTGCTATCAACTGCCATTCATGAAAGCGGTTTAATGACACTTCTAAAGGTAGAAGAGTCATAATAGTATAGGTTATCAATTCAAAATTTCATTTCATGAAAGAAACATTTAAAGCTACCCTATAATGCTTTAAGTTGCACTACTTTTCACAACAGCTAGCTAAATATGTAGTACTGTACAAAGAAGCTAACAAAACATTGTTCATTCCATATTCCATATTACACACTTTTGATTTAACCAGTTAAATGTTCAATTTGATTACGTACCCTAGTAAGATCCATGCCGAGTTTCAATTGAGAAAGGAGGTGTAGGATAACGCTACGTTGATCATCCATGACTCCCAAGTCTTCCTCTACATTCTCCTCAGTGTCTGTAATCTCATCTTCAGGATTTATCACTTCAGGATTTTGTTGCTGATAAAAATAATATTAATCATCTGGATGAGTGGGTGGGATGAGAAATATCTTTTGAAATACTAGACAGTTTTGATACAAGCATCAGTCTGTTTTACAACCACCCCCCCATCCCCTCCACACTCCCTTTATGTACTGGATTTTTGTTTGTGCACACAAAGCAATGTTACTGGAAGCAGGAACTGTTAAGTAAGGTTCCACAGCACAGCAGTTTCTTTGTTCTGAAATAGATACATCAACCATGTTTTAGAAATGAACTCACTCTGCATGACTGCAAAAAATTTGGCCTTGCACCTAAGTTTGACATTAGTCTAAAAGCAGATGGTATATTTACTGTGTGAGCTTATTGACAATAGGCAGATGAAGCTGGCGGCGTTTCACTCTGTGCTTGCTGATGGCTTTCTCACATCGTAATCCCCCCACCCTCACTCCACTGGATTAGAAATCAATCAAATGTAAAACCATCCGTTTCATTCAGTCATGTGACATCAGGATTTATAATCTTAATTATAAGCAGTATGTTCCAAAGCTCCTCAAGCATGACCTTATAACCAGTTCCTTCTGAAAGCAAATTTGACAGATTCTGCTGGCACATGTGGTTGTTAGGTTTGCAAAAACTCAGTAATCCTTTATTTCAGCATGTTTCAAAATGTGTAAATCACTACCTTTTTGCTCTTTATTTGCCTTCGTAACCCTAAACTGGCTGTCCAGGGATGAAAAGGCTCTTAATGGAATGATCAGTTAAATAGATGCTGCTGTTCATTTAGGATCATTGCAAATGTCAATAAAATGCATGCACACATCAGAAGATTCAGCTGTCATTTAATTATTCAACCCTCTCAAGATAAAATATGAAAAATTAAATAGGAAATGAAATCACAGGAAATGATAAGGTGGTAGTTTTCTTTTTCTATAAAGCTGAACTGGCATATCGAGCTGCTCAGAAAATTTTGATGTAAATTGCATTTTTCATGTACTGTATAGCTCCAATTATCATACTTGAATTATTACCAAAGATTTTTCACCAAGCTCCTTCTTTGATTTCCTTGGACCATACACTGACTTGTCATGAGGATAGCCAGGTGAACTGCTCTCTGAAATCTGTCAATACTATAAATGACTACATGGTGCCGATTAAGGATGCCAGTGGAATTTTCTTCAATAAAAATTTCCAAAGGAAACCTTAACAATATAGTGAAGAATGTGTTTGCAGCAAGGTGGCAGTATATTTGTGGGAAAATGAGCTATGCCATGTAGTATGATAGAGTTCTAAGTTCATACCAAAGTAGGCAATATATAAAATGGAAATTAAGGTTCTAGAGAAAAGAACGACATCAGATGGTGGTTATACAGGGTCATTCTCAAAGAAAGAGTTGAGGTTAAGTAGCTTGATTGCTTTTTGATCCAGGAATGATGTCTGGCAAAAGGAGACTGAAGAGGTGAGGAATAATAACTTTCAACAAATAACATATAGCAAACTGAGATTCTAGGGGCATAAAAATAACTTGAGAGTCAGGTGGTTTTCTAAAAGCACTTGCGTCATGTACTGTATGGTACCTAATATAAAACAAAGCATTCTCCAATTTAGCATGAGCAATATCACAACGCTTATTTTGCAAGTTACAACAGTCGCTCTTCTGCGGTCATCAGAGAATGCAACTGCTAGAAAACAGAAACTTAAGTCACAACAACAACAGACATCTTTTTCCAATATAACTTTTTAACAATTACTGAGGACAGTATACTTAACAATAAGATAAGTCAGAGAAGAATCAATATCGCAGTGGGTAGTGGCTGAAGAACTGATCATTGGTGGCAGAACCTGACAATTAGCAAAGTAGTTTAAAAACAGCCATTTTAGATTAACTTAATCAACCATAATTTACTCAGGCTGTGAAGATAAACATGAGAATAAAGAGGCTAACATTGGGAAATTAGGGGAAAGCTATAGTGTTCAGCATTCTTTCGATAAAGTAATCTGACATTCTATATTTGAATTGGTCTATTTAAATTATGTAGTTACTTAGACAAAAATAAAGATTCAGTATTTTTAGTGAACTTCTCAATCTCTGGTGAAGAACAGTCAATTAGCACCTACAATCTAGAGAAACTGCAAAAATACATCCTTCATTCAACGAAGGAGGAGCATGGGTTAAAAAGGTCTCACATTTATATTGTGCCTTTCACAACAACAGAATTCCCCAAAGCACTTTACAGTCAGTGAACTACTTTTAAAGTGTAGCCACTCTTGTAATGTACATTTGTAATGTACAGCACCAGTTTGCACACAGCCAGCTCCCACAAACAGCGATGTGATAAAGACCAGATATTCTGTTTTTGCAATGTTAATTGAGGGATAAGTATTGGCAAAAGAAACTTCCCTGCTTATCTTTGAATAATGCAAAGGGATCTTTTGTGTCCACGTGGGAGGGTAGGCAGTGCCTCGGTTTAATGTCTCATCGAGAAGTCAGCACCTTTGACAGTGTTGCAATCCTTCAGCACAACACAGGAATGTCAACTTGGATTTTTGTGCTCCAGTCCTGGAGTGGGACTTGAATCCACAACCTTGGTGACTCAGAGGTGACAGTAAGACCATGAGCCACAGCTGACACAGTTTACCTCATTTATCTGGCTGATGGTTAGGACATTTTTGATCACGTACAAAATCCAGCTCAAAGGAGTACTGCTTCAACAGAATTCTACTTAACCCAGGGGGCAGAATTTTGCCCTTGATGGGCAGACGGACCCGACCGGCTCGGCGGTGGCGGGCGGGCAGCCGATTGCCACCGCCAAAGCGGGCCCCACCACCATTTTGAGTGGGCAAGCCAATTAAGGCCCGCCCAGCGGGCTGCCGACAGGAAGCCGGGGGAGGATTCCCCAACTGTCAAAGTGCGTTCTTTCAGATGAGATGGGACATGACAAAAACATTATTAAAGATTTTTTAAACAGACATGAAACCTCATCCTGCCAGTGGATGAGGTTTCATGTTTTTTCAGAAGCCCGCTGGGGCTCCTGGCCTGCCCGCCAGCCTTAAGGTTGGACGGACAGGTCCTTTAAGTGGCTTAATTATCCTGTCAATGGCCTCAATTGGCCATTGACAGGTTGGCGGGCGGACAGCTGATCATGCTGTGCCCCCGCCTTCCTGAATATTTAAATGGGGCGGGATGACGTCGGGGGTCATCCCGCATCATTTTTGCGTCGGCGAGCCCCCAACTCGCCGACGGAAAAATTCTGGCCCGGGAATTTGGCGAGTGAGGGAATTCAGTGCAGTGAGAGAAGAGGTGCTGTTCTGGTCTTCTGCAAAACAAGGAGTGGTCCGAGAGATGGAATGGGATACAGCAATCTGAGAGCTGAGGTCCAGAGGCATTAATTAGGTAAGCAGGTATGTGATTGGTTGGTAAGTTTTAAGGTTTATTTTTTATTCTCTGAACTACAGCAACAATTTACATTTATATTGTGCCTTTAACGTAAAGAAAGTCCCAAGGTGCTTCATGGGAGCATTAAAAAACAAAGTATAACACCGAGCCACATAAGGAAATAGATCAGATGACCAAAAGGAAGTTTTAATGAGTGTCTTAAAGGAGAAAAGCGAGGTAAAAAAGTGTAGAGGTGTAGGGAGGGAATTCTAGAGCTTGGGTCTAGGTAACCAAAGGCATGGCCACCAATAGTGGAGCAATTTATAATTGGGAATGCACAAGAGGTCAAAATTAGAGGATTGCAGATATCGCAGAGGTTATTAAGGTTGGAGGAGATTACAGAGATAGGGAGAGAGGCCATGAAAGAATTTGAAAACAAGATGAACATTTTAAGATCAAGACGTTGCTTCACTGGGAGCCAATGTAGATCAGGGAGCACAAAGGTGATCGGGGAAAAGGACACAGGCAGCAGAGTTTTGGATGAGTTCAATTTACAGGGGGTAGAATGTGGGAGAGCAGTCAGAAGTACTTTGGAATAGTCTAATTTAGAAGTAACAAAGGCATGGATGAGGGTTTCAGCAGCAGATGAACTGAGACAGGAGCAAAGTCAAGTGATGTTCCGAAGGTGAAGAAAGGCGATCTCAGTGATGGTATGAATGTGAGTTTGGAGAGTCGTGTCAGATGTCATCAAACATGACACCAAGATCACAAACAGACTGGTTTAATCTCAGACTTGCCAAAGAGAGGAATAGAGTTAGTTGCTAGGGAATGGTATTTGGACCAGTGTCCCAAAGCAATGGCTCCAGTCTTCCTAATATTTTACTTAAGGAAACTTCTGCTCATCCAGTACTGGATGCTGGATAAGGAATCTAATAATTCAGCAACAGTGGAGCAGTCGAAAGAGGCAACGAGGTATGGCTGGGTGTCGTCAGCATACAAGTGAAAATTAACACCATGTCTTTGAATGACATCACCTAGCATCAGTGTGCAAATGAGAAAGAGGAAAGGGCCTAGGGTATATCCTTGGGGGGATACCAGAGGTACTGTTGCAGGAGCAGGAAGAAAAGTCATTGCAAGTGAAAGTAGGGCAGCAGTTTAAACTAAGACTGAGAAAGTATAAGTACTGTACTGAATTTATAGCTTAATTAATTAATTAAACTACTTGATATAATGACAAATACTTGATATAATGACAAATAAGTGTTGAAAAAAAGACTTTAATTAATTAAAATAAATAAAACAAGGCTAGTCTGATATGGCAGATTAAGTTGTGCGTCTGGACAGCAGAATTTGAGCACTTCTGGCAGTCCCGAGCAAACACATCTGCAGGAGATATCTCCAGCTTGAATCTCTCCAACACATTAAGTTGGAGTGTGAGTTAGAGAGACTCCCAGAATACAGAATAGAGTCACATCCCAGAGGAAAACACAGGCCGGAATTTTCTGCTCTCCCCCATGCAAGTTTGGTGGCAGAGCGAACATTTAATCAGGAGGGAGGTACTGGCTTGGGACTTTCCCGCCACGACCTCGCTTAAGTCTGTGGTGGGAAGGTCTGTGGATAGCCTTCCCACCTGCTGCCTATTCAGGCCCTTCAGTGGCCAATTAATGCCTACTTAAGGCCCTCATCCTGCTGTCGCTGGTATTAACCCAGCAGTGGGCTCACCATGTGAGGAGCACAACAAGCAAACCCACGCAGGGTTGCTTGCAGTCTCCTGGGGTGTGTCCCTTGTTCAAAGGCATTCAGTGCCTGATTGAGGGACCTGACATCGGGAAGGAGGGGGCACCGGCTGAGAACCAACCCCTGCCCTTGTTGCCTCCATAAGATTCCGGTCACAGGTTCAGGGAAGTAAGGGGGTGACTGATAGGGAGCCAGGTAGCAGGGAGTTAGGAGAGGTTGAGAAGGAGGTCCTGCAGATTTTGGTCCTGTACAACATGTACAATGTATTCACAATGTGCGGGAACGATGAGAAAGACTCCAGAGAGAACAGCCACAATGCAGATCAAGGCATCATGGCTCCGAAGACTTTCCACTGGGTGGAGGATGAAGAGGAAAACAGAAATGTTGTAGTAATAGGGGACTCTAATTAGGGGAATAGATGGCGTCATCTGCAGCCAAGAATGAGAATTCCAAAGAGTGTGTTGCCTACCTGGTGCCAGAATAAGGGATATTTCACAACAGCTGGTGAAGAACTTGGAAAAGGAAGGGGTAAATCCAGTTGTTATGGTCCAACGTTGGAACAAATAACATAGGTAGTAACAGGGTGGGTGTCCTGCTGAAAGAATATCAGGAATTGGGCTGTAAGTTAAAAAGCAGGACCTTGAGGATAACTCAGCTGGAGTATTGCTTCCAGTCCTGGGCACTGCACTTTAGGAAGGATGTGAAGGCATTGGAAATAGTGCAGATAAGGTTCACAAGAATGGTTCCAGGGATGAGGAACTTCAGCTATGAAAATAGGTTGGAGAAGTTAGGAGTGTGTTCCTTACAGAAAAGTCGTCAGAGAGGAGATTTGATAGAGATATTCAAAATCATGAGGGGTCTTGACAGAGTAAACAGGGAGAAACTGTTCCCACTCGTGAAAGGATTGAGAATGAGGAAGAATAGAGGAGGTGAATATTTTTAAAATGGAGAAACACTGCAGAAGGCTGCAGCACGGAGGGATATGGGGGTCCTCGTGCATGAATCCCAAAAAGCTAGCATACAAGTTCAGCAGGTAATAGGGAAGGCAAATGGTATGTTGGCCTTTATTTCAAAGGGAACGGAGTATAAAAATAGGAAAGTCTTGCTAAAATTATACAAGGTGCTAGTTAGACCACACCTAGAATGCTGCGAACAGTTTTGGTCCCCTTAACTAAGGAAAGATATACTGGCATTGGAGGCAATCCAGAGAAGGTTCATTAGGTTGATCCCGGGTATGGAGGGACTTTCTTATGAGGATAGGTTGAGTAGGTTGGGCCTGTACTGATTGGAGTTTGGAAGAATGAGAGGCGACCTTATTGAAACATATAAGATTCTTAGGGGGCTTGACAGGGTTGATACTGAGAGGTTGTTTCCCCTGGTGGGAGACTCTAGGACCAGAGGGCATAATCTCAGAGTAAGGTGTCGCCCATTTAAGACAGAAATGAGGAGGAATTTCTTCTCTCAGAAGGTGGTGAATCTGTGAAATTCTTTACCGCAGGGGGCTGTAGAGGCTGAGTCGTTAACTATATTCAAGGCTGAGATAGACAGATTTTTAATCAGTAAGGGAATCAAGGGCTATGGGGAAAAGGCAGGAAAGTAGATTTGAGGATTATCAGATCAGCCACGATCTCATTGAATGGCGGAGCAGACTCGATGGGCTGAATGGCCTACTGCTCTTACGTCTTATGGAGAGGACACAGATTTAAAGAAATTTGCAAAAGAAACAAAAATGATATGAGAAAAACTCTCTCATGCAACAAGTGGTTAAGGTCTGAAATGCAATCTGAGAGTGTGGTGGAGGCAGGTTCAATTGATGCATTCCAAAGGGGATCAGACTGTTATCTGAAAAGAAAGAACGTGCAGGGTTACAGGGAAAAGGCAGAAGAATAGCACTAAGGGAATTGCTCATTCTGAGAGCCAGTGCAAACATAATGGGCCAAATGGCTTCCTTCTGCGCTGTAAAAATTCTGTGATTCTTAGAACCACTAGATTATTGCCTAAGCCATGTGCAAATTGGCATAGGAGCAGATAGAGCAGGGGAATTAACATGTGACTAAAGGGCTGGTGTAGGAAAGAGGGGTTCCTTTCTATGGGACACTGGAACCAGTTTTGGGACAGGAAGGAGCTGTACCGATGGGACAGGCTCCACCTGAACCAGGGTGGGACTCGAAACCTAGTGGAAAGAATAAATAGGGAGGTGGCAAGGGGCTTAAATCAATATGATGGAGGGAGGGTTCAATAAGAATCATAAGCAGCCTAAATATAAACAAAAGAGGACATGACAGCTTAATAAAGTAAGGGAGGACATTGATCGTAAGGGAATGAATAGAGCTATAGAACAGGAATCTGAAAAGAGAGTTAAACATAAAGTGGGAGGAAATCCTATTAAAAATGAGTTAAATTATCTGCACAACAATGCAACAGTGTCCATAATAAAACAGGGGAGCTGGAGGCAATCATGTGTTGAGAGGAACCAGACATAGATCACTGAGACAAGGCTATAGGAAAACCAGGACTGGGAATTAAACATAGAAGGATATAAGACATTTAGAGAAGATAGAAAGTGAAAATGGGGAGGTGGAATAGCTTTACTTATTAAGGATAACACATTGTCAGTAGTAAAAAGGGATACAGCTATTGGCAAGACAAAAATATAATGCATATGGATACAGAAAGAAGAAAATAAAGGATCCATCACACTAATAGGTGTAGCCTACAGATCACTTAATAGTGGAATGGAGGTTAAAGATGAAATATGCAGAAAAATTAGGGAATTGAGTAAAAAAACGGAACAATAATTAAAGGGGATTTCAACTACCCTGATATTAATTGGACTGACGGGTGGATAAAGGGAATGGAGTTCCTACAATGTGTACAGATTCCTTTCAAACCAAATAAGAGAAAAGCCCAACAAGGGAACATTAGCTTTCAGTCTAGTAATGGGGCATGAACCAGAGCAGATAACAGAAGTAAAAACAGGGAATTCTAGGCAATAATGATCATGATGTAATAAACTTTAAGATGATGATACAGAAGGACATTTGCATGATGAAAATCAGCTTAACAGATTGCAGAAAAGCTGATTTTGAGGGGCAGAGAATAGACTTGGAAAAATAAAACAGAAAATAAAAATAAAGTGCAATAGATAATTCAGAAAAAAATTTACCCAATGTGATGAGATTGTGCAACTCTTTACCAGAGAAAGCAGCTGAAGTGAGTAGGACATGTGCATTTAAGGAAAAGGGTTAATTTCCTCACCATCAAGTACCTGTCCAACTCTCTTTTAAAACTTTTTATGGAATCTGCTTCCACTACCTTTAGAGGTGAAGCTTTCCAAATCCTGGCAACGTTTGTGTGAAAATTTGTTCTCATCCCATCTCTAGATCTTTTGCCAATGATTTTGAATCTATAACCTCTAATTATTGGCCTACTCATCACAGGGAATAATTTTTCCACCTTCTCCATCAAAACCTCTCGTCATCTTGAAAACCTCTATTCGATCACGTCTTCCTGCTTTGGAAACATATTTACACAGCTACATAAATCGATTAAAAGGTTCCCTTGTCATTTATTTAAAAAAACATCGAATTATACAAAAATATTCTTGTTGTTCTTATTGTTCAGCTCTCTATTTGCATTCTGGAACAATAAATTCCAGAACTGAACTTGGAAATAAAGACTAAGGGTGGAATCATCCCAGATTTGTACTAAGTGCTGTAGCAGGCAGGTATGACGATGTTTTACCCACTGGCCGCAATGGTGGCTTTTCACACCATATCGTCCCAAACCTGCCAAATCAATTATGCATTCCCGGGAAACACACCATTCCCATGACAGGCGGGCTCTCATTCACCCACCGTGCCATCACCTCGCCACTTCAGCACGCCGGGCGCCATGCTTAAAGTCCAACCGCAGGCACACATCTCAGTGCTTAGAGCCGACGACTGCTGCAGGGAAGATGTCCATGAAAGGCAAAAAGACTGTAGCCCCCAGGTTTAGCGACGCGTCACTGGAACGTCTTTTGGATGCCGTGGAGGCCCCCCGTGACGTCCTCCTACCCCTGCTCTGGCCATAGGATGGGCAGCAGTGTGAGCAACCAGGCTTGGGAGGTGGCAGCAAGCGGTGGTCAGTGCCAACGCCCTTCAAAAGAGGACAGCCTCCCATGCCGCAAGAGGATGAATGATCTCCTCCGTTCCGCCAGGGTAAGTCTCATCACTCTCAACGCACACACTCACAAACCCATCATACATCCACAGGGATCTCACTCACTGCCAGTTAAAGGGGCATCACCATTCACTCTGTCATACACAGTTTCATTGTCCTCATCCCGTCCATGGAACCACTCACCACCCACACATGCCAGGCATACTTACCGACTGGCCTGGTAGGCATCCTGCTTACACTCTCTCCATCTCTATTCATGCAGGACAAGCTGGCACACAATAAGAGGGAAAGGTCGCAGACCGGTGGAGGAATGCCTGAAATCAAGGTCCTCACAGACTTTCAAAACAGAGCCATCCAGCTAGCCGACCACAATCTGGACCATTCCTGTGCTGATGGTGAGGTCGGCGGTGCTCTAATAAGTGAGGGTCCAACAGTGCAACATGCATCAGTCAATCATTCTGTGAGTGATGTGTCCTGTTTCACAGGCCACTGCCACGTACTAATTATCTCCCCCTTGCTTCCAAGGCACATGTGGGAAACAGCCGACGGAGTTCACGACACAGGGCCTCCAATCAAGCCCTGAAGAAACTTCAGAAGGGGAATCTGAAGGCACCCTCTTTGAAATCCCGTCACAGTATTCACCCACACCCTCCATCAGCACAGACACCCATGCCTCAGTAGGATCTAGCTTTAGAATATTCTTGGGATCACAATCTGGTAAGCGCATCGCACTGTCTGATCCACAGCAGGTGGAGGCAGGAACTTTCCAGGTGTCTGGCAGTTGGAGGACTGCTGGAGGCCAGAAAATTGCTGAGTCCAAGTCAGGTGATGAGCCGCTGGACTTGGTCATGTCACAGTTGCTGGAGCTGCAAAGGCAAGGTCGGGAACATCAGGAAGGGTAGTCCACTGCACTCCTCAGATTGTAAGGCACAATGGGGGAGTCCAACCAGCTTCAGGCTGAGGTCAACACTGGTAGGATGGCAGCCATCATGGAAACCTTGGTTCAGAACGTCGCTCCTGCACTGCTGCATGGGCTCAACTCCATCGCTGATGCCATATTTTGCCTCCAACAATGTGTACGTGAGAGGGGTGCGGGCAGCTCAATCTCACTCCAGCCACCCCTTCTCCTCAAGGAGTCAGCCTGGGACCCTTGGGCACCCATAGGGAGGAGGATCAGCAGACGTCCCCCCAGCGCCATCCATCCAGGTGACTCCAAGTGTCCGGCCCATCTGAATCTCCTCATCCTGTGACCTCAGAAGCTCCAGCTCCATAGGCCGAGGAGGGTGCCACTGCCATACAACAGGACCTCGAAAGCAGGCTGGGGCCCTCCAGGCCCTGGCCCTCCTGAAGACACCCACCAAGGTTATCACAGACAGGGCATAGCTGGCTGCCTCCACCTCCGCTGTGGATGTCTGGGGGACACCAAGACATAGCGGCAGGGTTAGTTAGGAAAGTTAAGAAAATGTAGTTGCACAGCCTGGGCACGAGTGTAAATCACTTGTACATACTGTTCACTATTGTCAATAAACTCCCAAGAATATCTCCCTGCCTATGGTTCCTTTTTCTGATGAGCAGTGTTCATGTCACTCAGATGTGAAACATTTCTGCATAAGTTAAAGGCAGGTGTCCCAGTCCAGGGCCTCTTCCCTGTGCTTTGTGCAGCCTTCATACCAAAGTGATGGTCCGGCCTCACATTCCCTGGACACATTACTGATGCCTGCACCTCAATGGTGCTCATCATTGCTGCCAGAACGTAGTGGGCAGGCATCAGAGTTCCATCATTCTCTTGAGCGCTCTCAGCACCTTTAAGGTGGGGCTGACCCCATTCTCTTCAGCATCTGTGACCAGTGACGCTGTGCTCCTGAAGAGGTCAGGTGATGAGGGCAGACAAAGGATCAGCTGCTCCTAAAGATTCATGGCTGCATCTCTACGATATGACCCTGATCACAGAGCGCAAGCGAGCTGCCAGGCAGGAGTCAGACATTCTCAGAGGCTATGCGAAGATCTATGAGGTGTCCTTATTGCATGTCAACATCATCCTTGTGCAATCGAGCGACTATTAGGCCTCCACTGCATCTCTAAGACAGGAGCATTACCACAGAAAGCATGCTCGCTGTCATAAGCCAGACTGGAGTCAAACGTTCACAGATGCAATGCGAGGATCTCTGGGGTCTCGTTCGCTGCATGTCATCATCATCCTCCACAAATCTAGCAGCTATGAGGGCCTCCCCAGCACACCTGCCTCATCCCCGCCATCGCCGCCTTTGAGGACCTCCTCACCCTCATCCCTGTCAGTATCCTCCTAATCCAAGGAAACCTCCAGCTCTTCCATCTCTTCAGCCAGCTCCTCTCCCCATTGGGCGCAGCAAGCAGCGACACTGCGTGACACCCTCTGTGGGCTATATTGCAGGGCTCCACCAGTCCAGTCCAGGCACCAGAACCTCATTCCAATGGTCTGCTCCACCAAGTTGCGAATTGCAGCATAAGCTTCATTATACCTTCGCTCTGCTGCAGGATGAGACCACTGCACAGATGTCATCAGCCACATCCTCTGTGGGTAGCCCTTGATCCCAAGAAGCCATCCCTGCAGCTTCTGTGGACCCTGGAATACATCAGGGATCTGTGACCGACTGAGAATGTAGGAGTCATGCACACTCCCTGGAAACCATGCCCAGACCCTGCAGGGTGCGTTTCTGGTGGTCGCACACCAGCTGCACATTCAGCAAATGGAATTCCTTGTGGTTCACATAGCTGACCACATGTTGTAACGGAGATCTGAGCGCCAACCAAGTGCACTCAATGGCACCCGACACCTGTGGAAAACCAGAAATCTAGGGAAATCAGATCACTCTTGCATCCTGGTTGCCCTGGTCCTAGGCAAAATGCACAAATTTGTGCGCCCTCGCAAAGATGGCATCCATGCCTCATTTGTGGGTGGAGGCTTGCGATAGCCCACAGGGGTTACCTGTGGAGCCCTCAAAGGAGCCACTGGTGTAGAAATTGAGCACCACCACTATCACTTTCACGACCACTGACAATGGATGCCCTCCATGTTCCCGTGGTGCCAAATCCTACAGCAGGTGGATGATGTGCCGACCAATTCCCTAGACATGACCAGCCTTCGGCAACACTGGTTCTCAGTCATCTGCAGGAGTGAAAAGCAGCGTCTATAGGCCCTGGGTGTCGCTAAGCGCCGACCAGCAATCGATTGCTGTGGCTCTTCAATAGTGTGTGTGGGAGCCCCAGCTGCCCCTTCTTCCTGAGGGTGCTGCTCCATCCTCTATGCAGACATGCGCCTCTGTAGCTCTCTCCTCTGTTGTCTTCGCTCTCTATACACCAAAAAGGCATACAGCTAGTTCACCAGGCTCCATGATCCTGATATACTCCTCCTGCAGGATGAAAGAGAGAGACACGTGTGTTAGCATGAATGTATTAAGAACCTGTCCTGGTTAAGTGTGAAGGCCCCTTAATGCATTGTGGAGAATGCTGGCCACCACTTGGATGGCCAGAGATTAGTGCGCTGCATGGCTGCTTGAAACCCCCCCCACTCCACCTGACCGATTGGCGGCAGCTTTGCCCATTGCACTGCATGCTCTGCTCTCAGTTCGGGTGCAGGCATTCTCCTAACCTGCATTGCAAGGCAGCACTGTTAGCTTGAACCATCTGGCAGACTGGTCCAAACCAAGATGCTGACATTGCAAGGGGCTATAAGCGCCTCCACTAGGGACTACTACATAGCGAGCTATAGCAAGGAGATTGTGCAATGCACGCAGTCGTCCAACTATTCTGCAGTCCACTGAAACATTCATTACTTTGCAGTCTATGCTTGAGGGATGAAAAGCTTTGGAGCACTTAGTGGCACTTTGATTCTGCTGCGAAGCTCGAGTGGGCAGATAAGCTAGAAGCCCGATTCCATATCATATCAATGGCTGCACCTGAAATGTCTCAGTGACAGAGGAATGGTCACCTGATATAAGGTCCTTAATGTGTGGCCGCTTCCCTCGCCCAGCCTACACCCCACTCTGAATGCTTGTGCGCTAAATTCAACCTCAGGGCAACTCTAGCCCCCCCACGACACCTGAACCGCAAGGTTGCCCTTCATCACCACCCCCCTTCCCCGCCCCAAAGTCACCTCAACCGCAGGACTGTCCTTACAACCCTCCCCAAGTCACCTCAACCACAGGGCTGCCCTTGGCCCACCCCGCAACGCGCCTCAAGCTTGAATCCAACAGGCGACCCTGGTGAGCGCTGCGCAATGTTACTGTGTACTCACCTCCGAATCCCCTCAAAGTGCAGCCCACAAAGTGCACGCCTTTTATATGCTGCTGTGAAACACATTGGCGTAATTGGTGGATTATTCCGGCGGGCAGGCCTAATAATGATATGCAGATGTATTACAATGCGGTTCCCAAAGTCTGATGGCAGGAAACGAGGCCCGTCATAAGCAAACTGGTTTCATGCCATCATGAAACTGATTGCGCCATATTTTTCACTCACGCCACTGAATACGCCCAATGCTGGTGGGCACAGAAAATCCCGGTCTATAAGTTGAAAGAAAGCAAAAACATTAAGGAGGGGAAAACTGATAGGCGAGTCAAACAATGTTGCTCTTATATACCTCTTAACAGTCATTTTTAAATGGAAGGCAGTTGAAGCATATCTCCCGTCAATCCTACCAGTCAGGTATGGTGGAAATTTAAAAGAAAATCCAATGGTAGGAACAGCAATAGAAAACTAGTTAGCCATCTCATGCAACCAATTTATGAAGGTCTCCATCACTGTATTCAACAGTATAGCTGCACTCATCATTTGATGAATTAATGTGAAAGATTGCAACATCTTAAATTTTGTTTGTTATAAGAGTTAATTCCCTTTCCTGACACCTCAAAATTAAAAAGGTTATGCAAATCAATCATCAGAATATGTTCATGAATTATGCCCCAATTTTAGCAATGCAGTGCAAACTAATGTTGCTTTGGAAAACAGATTGGGAGCTTCATAAATATGTCAATTTAATGCCAGTGAATTACTGTGTATTGTGTCAATAATCAACAAACTCTCATGGTGAAAAATCTGCTGACATAGAAACTGATGTTTACTTCACTAAAAGCGTAAATCACAGCCAAGATTGTCATCTGTTGTACATCCAATGAGCACCAGCACTTCATCACTTAACTCAGGTGAAGTACCTCAAATCCGACAACCTCGGGACCAAGTCTGTTCTGGATTTCAGAACTCGCCCGTTTTCAGGAAAAAAATCATAACACCTTAATTCAAATCAAAATGCTTTAATTCAGTGAATAGGGGACACAGGTAAACCAACTGATATGATTGCAAAGCACTTTTGGTTAATGGCCATGTCGCTGCTGATGTTAATTCATTTCTCACGCATTGAATTTAATAACGCTTTCATGCCTCCCCCACTTCTCTACACCAGCACACCCTGTTTAAAAGGAGAAAAGATCAATCAAACTGATGTTAAAATTATCCTGTTGTAACTGAAAACTATTTTTTTTATTCATCCAAGATTGTACAGTACTCTTCAACAACTCTCTGAAACAATTTGGGTCAGCTGTAAGAAGGCAACCAGTGCCCATGGAACTTAAAGGCTTTGGGAATCAAGTACAATGTTTGAATTTAAGCTTGTGGGTTTCTATTTGGGGTATTAATGGCATCAAAACTCAATACAGGTACCCTGTACTGCAGTAAGAATTGGCACATGTCCTGATCTCAGGTATAGTACATGGCCAAGTATTCTACCTCATTGGAGTGTGCAATTTCCTTGGGTGAGTTCAATTATCTCTGCTACATCTGCACTGGGTTGGGTGGAGTCAAGGTTCGCTGGAGGGCAGGAAACTTCAGGTGTGAAGCCAATCAGTACTCGGCAACTCCCCGAACTTTTCCGAGCTGGGTAGGATGGGGTCAAGGTTCTCTGAAGCGTGGGAAAAAATGTTCGGTTTTTGGACAATGCCGGTTTTCAGGTAGCCACGTTTGAGATAGTCTATCTGTACGTCAGCAAGCAAATCCAAATCAGCATTCATTTCAATGTGCAGTACAATAAATATTTCACTCAGCCACCAGCATTAAATAAGCAGCCAACTGAAAACATTAATACAAGCCACAGAGATAGATAGTATTCAAGTATTAGGAGAGCCAAATCATTAGGCAGGTACAAATTAGCTTTATCAATGATACTAAATTGTTTATGCTAATATCCAAAAACATTAACCTCAAATACAAAAATAAGGAGGCACATTTATAAGAACAAATTATAATCAATAAAAATCCTTCAGCTTTCTCCATCTTATTACTTACCACTGAGGACAGCATAAATTCTCTTGCATAAATACGAAAGATTCAATGAGCATATTTACTAGCATTAGAACAAGAAAGCAGGTAGAATACGATACCAATATGATTGCAGAGGATGAACAAACACCCACAGACTGACTATATTAAGTCATGTGATAATTGCATGTAACACTTGAGCACTTGTCATGGAAATCCATGGCTGTCACACTTTTCTTCAGGCAAAATATTCCAAGGTTTAAATAGTCTCTTGTAAAGCACCATCTGGTGCAAAAAACTAGGAATTACAATAAAAACAGGTGGAACTAGATGCTTAATTGTTTGAAAATAGTAAGACTAGTCCAGATGAAATACTTCACTTCATAATTTCTCTCCAATTCTATTATCAGTTGTTGCCCGTGATATGTTACCTTGACTCTATGCCTGCAATGTCCTTCACCAATCTAGAAAGTTATTCCTCACCCATTTCACAGCAGTTAAGTGACAAATGAACTTTAACATAGAAAAGTGATGTCTTTGGTAGGAAAAACAGAAATCACCCACACCTTAGAAAATAGAAAGTGAAGGGCAAATCAATCTAGGGATGCAGGTGAACAATTCATTAGCAATAAAATAGGTCAGCAAAGCAATTAAATATGCTACAAAAAACATTGGGATTTTTTCCTAGGGGTATAGAATTCAAAAGTAGTGAGGAAATGGTAAATCTGCATAGGATTCTGGTCAAGCTGCGCTTAGGAGGACTGTGCACAGTTCTGATCTCCGTACTTTGGCATACTTCTGCACTATTTCGTTAGTTCATATTACTTAAATGGAGAATGGCTACAGAATTCCGAGGTACAGAGGAATCTAAACATTCTAGTGCATGAGTCACAAAAAATTAGTATGCAGGTACAGCAAGTAATTAAGAAGGCTAATGGAATACTATCCTTTATTGCAAGAGGATTGAACATAAAAGTTATGCTTCAGTGAGATCACATCACGAATATTGTCTGCAGCTTTGGTCTCCTTATTTAAGGAAGGATGTAAATGCATTGGAGGTGGTTCAGAGAAGGTTTACTAGATTGTTACCGGGAATAAGTGGGCTGTCTTATGAGGAGAGGTTAGATAGGCTGGGCTTGTTTCCACAGAGTTTAGAAGTATGACGGGTGACTTGATTGAAGTATATAAGATCCTGAGCGGTATTGACAAGGTGTACTTGGAAATGATGTTTCCTCACGTGGGTGAGTCCAGAACTAGGGGGAACTGTTTTAAAATTAATGGTTGCCCTTTTAGGACAGAGATGAGGAGATTTTTTTTCCTCAGAGGGTTGGGCAACTTTGGAACTCTCTGCCTCCAAAGGCGATGGAGGCGGGGTTATTGAATATTTTTAAGGCAGGGGTAGATAGATTCTTGTTAGGCAAGGAAATCAAAGTTAATCAGAGGTAGATGGGAATGTGGAATTCGAAACACAAACAGATCAGCCATGATCTTATTGAATGGTGGAGCATGCTTGAAGGGCCGAATGGCCTACTTCTGCTCCTATTTCATATGTTCGTATATAAAGAACCAGAGGCAAATGAGAAATTTTATATTGCACTTCTCCTTTCAGCTTCTCACATTTTACTTGGGGTCACCACAATGATGGTTGATCAGCCTCCTCCATCTCCTGTCAGTCACCCGTTCCTCTTCCAATCCTGCTGCGTTTAAGTCTCTCACCACTGCATCTTTCCATCTGGTCTTAGGCCTTTGTCGTCATCATCTTCATAGTACATGGGTTGGTAACAAGAGCAGCAGATTTAAAGTGATTCAGCAAAAGGAGGTGACATGAGAAAATATTTTTGGCACAACGATTTGCTGTGATCTCAAATGCACTGTTTGGAATGGGTGAAAACAGATTTAACAGTAACATTCATAAGAGAATTGGATGAATATTTAAGGGAAGTAGTTTACAGGCCTATGGAGAAAGGGTAGAGAGTGAGATTAATTGGATAGCTCTATCAAAAAGCTAGTACCGGCAGGATCAGCCAAATGGTCTCCTTTTTTTCTTTATTCTTTCATGGCTTGTGGACGTCGCTGGCAAGGCCTACATTTGTTGCCCATCCCTTGAACTGTTTTATGATCCCAGCTGATGTTACCACCGAACAAGCCTGATCCCAGAGTGGAACCCAGCTTGATAGATCCTAACTTTTAATTTGTTTGTTTAGACACATGGAGAGTGGCTACTGAACAGTCACCAGAGTCAGCTAATGAACTTTTAACAAAAGCATAAACCATTTATTAAACAAGAAAAGATTAACTATATTACAATACTCCTTCACCCACAACTATACCTTTACAGATATATACAAATTTGTACAGATAACACAAGTTACAAAAGATATCTTCTACTTCAATGTTCACAGTAAGTACACAGTCCATGTAAACCTATGGCACCCTATGGTCAGGCACACCACACTCTGAAGCCAAGTGACAGATGCCACCACAAACAGATGCTATGGATCCCTCTTCAACTCCCCCCAGACGCTTGACACACTGTGAACCAACCCATCTCACTGAACTCCACTTTCACACAAGGGTTTTCAATCTCCACTCTCCAAGAACTCACTTTGGAATCTTCTCCCAGGTCGATGCTTTCTCTCAGATGCCTTCTGCAAGGGTTCACCTCCAGGGTTTCAAACTCTCCTTCTGATGTTCCTCTTCCCTGGGTCACCACATGCATTCAAGCTGTCTTCCACTCACCCTCTCTCACCAACTCAACCATCAACAGTACCACTGCTTTACATGCCCAAAGCAAAGAGTTACAGACTTTCAGTTGTCTCTTTGGACCTGTTTGCCTCTTGTAAGCTGTTCTCACTTTAAATCTGCTTTCTGCAGTATTTGTCTCTTTAAATCTGAACCTTGGAGCCTTTCTCTCTGCCCCTCACTCTTGATTTCACATATCAGGACCGTTTCCAGGTTCTTGTCCTTCCTTTGACGAGAGGGTCTGCTTGGGACTTTCTCCTGTTCCACTCCCCTGGATTTTGGGGTTTTTTCTTTAGCTTGGGTCTTGCTATCTGTCCCTTTTGCTCCAGTCTCTCTCTGGCAGCTACTTTCAACCAATTTTAGTTTGGGACTGGCTATCTGTCCCTTCTAGGTTGCTTCTGCTTGACAGTTGTCTTCAAACCAACTGAACTCCAACAGCTTCCAAATCAAACTGCTGCTTTTAGTTTTTCTGTATTTGTCTGTGGGAATGACCTGCCTCTCTGGACCCCTGTTGCTAGGCAAAAGTACTTTTTTTTTCTACTCTTGTTTGCTTAACTTAGCTTACAGTCATAAAACTCTCATTAGAAATGCAAGCACCTTTTAAAGTGAAACTAAAACTCAACTTGACCTCTTCTTAACACACAGATACAGGAACACAAGTCAAACTTAAACATTAAAGCTAAAACTCATTCCTAACTACTATAAATACAAATATAACTTAAACTATCTCTATTTCCTAACAACTTGTTTGGCATTTCAGAAAGCAGTTAAGAGTCAACCACATTTTGCTGTGGGTCTAGAGTCACACGTAGACCAGGCTGGATAAGAATGGCAGATTTCTTTCCCTAAAGAACATTAATAAACAAATGGGGCTTTACGACAATCGACGCTAGTCATTATAGTCACCATTACGGATACTAGTTCTCATTTCTAAATTTATTAATTGAATTCAAATTGCACCAGCTGCCGTAATGGGATTTGAACCCATGTCCTCAGAGCATTAGCCCGGATCTCTGGATTACTAGTCTAGTGACATTACCACTATAACACCCTGTTCTGTGCTGTAATCATTCTATAGCATTAAAGCACTGGTGAAAATGTAAAAAGATTTTCATGAATGGTACCAGAACTAAAACATTTCACCTATAAGGAAAGGTTGAAAAAGTTAGGGTCAGTTGGAGGACTTTAAAATTATGAATGGTTGAACAGGGTAGATATGGGAAGAACACTTCCACTTTTACGAGAATCCAAAACTAAGAGCAATCAAAACCAGATAGTTATAATGATGTCTAATAGAGAAATAAGGGGACATTTCTTTATTCAGAGAGTAGTTAGAAAGTGAAACTCATTATAACAGGCAGTGCTTGAGACAAAAAGCTTAGATGCTTTCAAAAGAGATCTAGACAAGTCCATGACGGAAAAAGGAATAGAAAGATACGCTTAAAGGCTGGAAAGAAGTTGATGGAATGGGAGAAAACTTGTGTGGATTTTAAACACAGACTAGTTGGACCGAATGGCATGTTCTGTGCTGTATATGTTCTGTGCTGTATATTCTATGTAACTTTCACTTCTTCATACAATTCCACCTAACCTGTGTGCTGATTTCCCTTATTAGACTTTCCCTTGAATAGGTCTGTTGGCAAAATTGAAGCCTGTGGAATTAAAAGGGACAATGGCAGCGTGAATGCAAAAATGACTAAGGGACAGAAAGCAGTAGTGGTGAATATTACTTTTCAGATTGGAGGGAGGTATACAGCGGTGTTCCCCAGGGGTCAGAGAAGCATAACAAATAGGAGCAGGAGTAGGCCATTATGGCTCCTCAAGTCTGCTCTGCCATTGAATAAAATCATGGTTCATCTGAATTTGGCTTCAACTCCACTTGATTGCCTGTTCCCCATTACCCTTGATTCCACTATTGTTCAAAAATCTGTCCAACTCAGCACTGAATATATTCAGTCTCACAGCCTCCACAGCTTTCTGGGGTAGACAATTCCAAAGATTTATGATCCTCAGAGAAAATAAATTCCTCCTCATCTCAGTCTTAAATGGCAATCCCTTACTCTGAAACTATGCCACCTAGTTCTAGATTCCTCCATAAGCGGAAACAACCTCTCAGCATCTCCCCTGTCATGCCCAATCAGAATCTTATATATTTCAATAATATCACCTTTCATTCTTCTAAATTTCAATGAGTAGAGACCCAACCTGTTCAACCTTCCCTAGTAAGACAGCCCCTTCACTCAGGAATCAACCTAGTGAAGCTCTCTAAATTGCCTCCAAAGCAAGCATATCAGTATTAGGATTGCTGGTCTTTTGATATATATATATATTTTGGGGCTGAGACAAATGAGGGTAACCAAAGTCATTGGGTGGTTGGAGGGATAGGAATACACAGGATGCATGGCACAGAAAAAAGCTATTCGGCCCAACTAGACAATGCCAGTGTTTATGTCCCACTCAAACCTCCTCCATCTTTCCTCACCGGAATCTACCATTGTAACCCTCTATCCCCCTTCTCCCTCATTTGCTTGTCTACTTTTCCCTTTAATCTATACCATTCACTTCAGCCACTTCCTGTGGTAACAAGTTCCACATTGTTATCACTCATCACAGAATCACACAGCGCAGAAGAGGCCCTTTGGCCCATCGAGTCTGCACCGACACGTGAGAAACACCTGACCGACCTAACCCCATTTACTGGCACTTGGCCATAGCCTTGAATGTTATGACATGCCAATTGCTCATCCAGGTACTTTTTAAAGGATGTGAGGCAACCCACCTCCACCACCCTCCCAGGCAGTGCATTCCAGACCGGCACCACCCTCTGGGTAAAAAGGTTTTTCCTCACATCCCCCCTAAACCTCCTGCCCCTCATCCTGAACTTGTGTCCCCTCGTGACTAACCCTTCAATTAAGGGGAACAGCTGCTCCCTATCCACCCTGTCCATGCCCCTCATAATCTTGTACACCTCGATCAGCCTTCTCTGCTCCAATGAAAACAACCCAAGTCTATCTAACCTCTCTTCATAACTTAAATGTTTCATCCCAGGCAACATCCTGGTGAATCTCCTCTGCATCCCCTCCAGTGCAATCACATCCTTCCTATAATGTGGTGACCAGAACTGCACACAGTACTCCAGCTGTGGCCTCACCAAGGTTCCATACAACTCCAACATGACCTCCCTACTTTTGTAATCTATGCCTCGATTGATAAAGGCAAGTATCCCGTATGCAGTTTTCATCACCCCACTAACATGCCCCTCCGCCTTCAGAGATCTACGGACACACACGCCAAGGTCTCTTTGTTCCTCAGAACTTCCTAGTGTCATGCCGTTCATCGAATACTTCCTTGTCAAATTACTCCTTCCAAAGTGTATCACCTCACACTTTTCAGGGTTAAATTCCATCTGCCACTTATCTGCCCATTTGACCATCCCATCTATATCTTCCTGTAGCCCAAGACACTCAACCTCACTGTTAACCACCTGGCCAATCTTTGTGTCATCCGCAAACTTACTAATCCTAACCCCCACATAGTCATCTATGTCATTTATATAAATGACAAATAATTGGGGACCCAGCACAGATCCCTGTGGTACACCACTGGACACTGGCTTCCAGTCACTAAAGCATCCTTCTGTCATCACCCTCTGTCTCCTACAACTAAGCCAATTTTCAATCCA
This sequence comes from Cetorhinus maximus, assembly GCF_964194155.1. Taxonomy (NCBI): domain Eukaryota; kingdom Metazoa; phylum Chordata; class Chondrichthyes; order Lamniformes; family Cetorhinidae; genus Cetorhinus; species Cetorhinus maximus. The sequence goes on along the minus strand of NC_135881.1, from coordinate 178,909,255 downwards.
CCTTATCAAATTACCCTGTATCCCATGTGCATTTGCCTTCTTTATAAGTCTCCTGTCAAAGGCTTTGCTGAAGTCCATATAAACTACATCAACTGCACTACCCTCATCTACACACCTGGTCACCTCAAAAAATTCAATCAAATTTGTTAGGCATGACCTCCCTCTGACAAAGCCATGCTGACTATCCCTGGTCAAACCTTGCCTCTCCAAGAAGAGATAGATTCTCTCCTTCAGAATTTTCTCCAATAGCTTCTCTACCACTGACGTGAGACTCACTGGCCTGTAGTTCCCTGGCTTATCTCTACAACCCTTCTTAAATAGCGGAACCACATTAGCTGTTCTCCAGTCCTCTGGCACCTCCCCAGTGGCCAGAGAGGGATGGAGAGAGATTGGGTGAAGAAATTTCTTCTGAATTCCTTTGGATATCTTGATGGCTATCTTATACTGATAGGCTCTAGTTATGCTCTTCCCAACTGAAAGGAACATTCTCTCTGTATCCACTCCAGCAAAACCTTTCATAATTTTAAAGCCCTCTATTAGGTCACCCCCTCAGCCAACTTTTTTTCCCCCAAGAGAAAAGAGACCCAGCCTGTCAATCCTTTCCTGATATGTATACCCACATATTTCTGGTATCATCCTTATAAATCTTCTCTGCACCCTCCCCAGTGACTCCATATCCTTGTTATAATATGGGAACCAGAACTGCATGCAGTCCTTTCAAGTGTGGTCTAAATAAGGTTTGATACAGGTTCAGCATAACTTCTGTCATGAATGCTGAACTTCACAAGATGATTATGTTTTAAAATGTCCCCTCGAACTTAAGGAAAACAGAAAGTTCTGAAAAGTGGGATGGTGAATTCATGGTAAACATCTCAGTTCTAAGAAATGGCTGTGTGATCTTCGCTTGCCATGGAGAGAGAAACTCAAATAGAAACCCATTGAGATGTCAAGTGGCAATTTTAGCATCTTTGATAGGAGCTCACAGAACAGAAGAAAAACTGATGAGATGCAGGGACAAAAGCTGCTGCTGTGGAGCAGGGAAAAGTACGTGTATTAAAGACCAAGGCTAGGATTTTACAGCCCCTCCCGCCTGGCGGGATATTACAGTCCCACCGAACCAAATGGAGATTTAAATGTCTCACCGTATCTGCCGGGGGGGGGACATGTAGCGGTGGGGCCGTAAAATCCTGACCCAAGTCAAGTGGGATACTGTAAAACGTTCAGTTTCTGTTCAAAGCAAAGGGAACAGAACAGACAGGACTCTTGAAGCTTTAGGGAACGCGAGTCGTAGACATGTGCCTTGCTCGTGATAAATTGGATCTGGAAAAGTCAGGCAGAGTGAAAAGACTGTTGAACAACACTGGAAGTTTAGACCTGGTGTGGTGGAGAGAAGTGAACCTCTGCCAGAGAGCAGGAATGTCTCTGAGACTGTTCCTTTAGTGGTACATATCTTTGAGAAGTGTGGTGTTGAGCAAAAGACATATTTCGGTTGCGTTAGTTTGTTAAACCTTTTTATTTAGTTTGATGCATCAGTTGCCTGTTAATTACTGTTGATCTATGTTGATTTGAGCTTGTTTGTCACAGTAAAAGTCTGAAAAAGTGAAATCTTATCCTTCGGTTATTTCCATGGCATCATGGGGATTAGGTTATAGATCTTTATGGGGATTGTAACGCTTCCCTATTTTTCAACTCTATATCTCTATAAATAAAGCCTAGTGCTTTATTTGCTTTTTTTTTTACGACCATGCTAACCTGTGATACACATTATAGTGATTGGTGTATTTGTATTCTGAGATCCCTTTTCCCCGACCTAGACTTGCACCTTCCAAGTTATGTGATCTCCCTATTCTTCCCACCAAAAATGTACAAACGCACGAGTGTTGAACTTCATTTGTCAATTATTTGTCTATTCTGCAAGTTTATTAATGTTTTTCTGTAATTTGTCGGCAGTCCTTCTCTGTATTGACTATTTCCCCAATTTGGTGTCATCCACAAATTCAGAAATTGTGTTTTTGATTTCAAAGTCCAAATCTTTGATGTAAATTGTGAACAGCAGTGGTCCCAGCACTGATCCTTGTGGGACACAACTTCCCACCTTCTGTACTCTGAATAGCTACCCTTTATTTCCACTCTCTGCTCTCTGTCTTGAAGCCATGAAAAGTTATCACCCTAAAACGTTAACTCTGTTTCTCTCCACAGATGCTTCCTGACATGCTGAGTATTTCCAGCATTATTTTATTTTTATTATTTGGATAGTAGAGTCTAGTGGTAACAAAAGGATGAGGGTTTCAAGAGCCAATGACCTGAGGCAAGGACAGAGAAGAACGATGTTAGAGGGTTTTTTTGATACTCGTTCATGGGATGTGATCACTGCTGGCAAGGCCAGCATTTGTTGCTCTTCCCCAAGTGCCCTTGAGAAGGCAGTAGCGAGCCACCTTCTTATATCACTGTAGTTCATCTGGTGTGGTACATTTGTGCTATTAGGTAAAAGTAGTTAGTGGAGAAGATATGGGGTTGGAAACTCAGCTCAGTGTCAAATATCGAGCCCTCTTCAATCATTAATCAGGTATTATGGAATTACCATCCTATTATGCAATTTCCCCACCCATTAAATCTTGAGACAAAGTTTTGCCTGTTTTCCAAAGGTAATTGCACAACGCTCCAAAGAGTATGAAGAATGAATTTGCTTCCAATGCTATTTCATGCACAAATTAGCTTAAGAAATTGCAAAAAGAAATGAATAAACAGAAAATTAGAAAACAGAGTTAAAGACCAAACGAGCAACAAAATGTGCATGCCTTGTAAATCTGATAAAAGCCACTGATCATTGACATTTGCTGATGAAAAAAGCGCCAAAAAATAATTTTGGGGGGAAAATGACAGGCTTTGTTGGATTTGTGTTCAAAGTTTGAGGCATTTAGCAACTATAAATGGATTAAAAGCCCCATGTTTAACTTGATAGCATTTCAATGCTGACAGAAGCTGAAAGCAAAAAATGAATGGCAGTCATACAGTTGTCAGGAAGCTTGTTAGTGCTGATGCATGAGTTGTAGCTCAACCCTGGTTGCATATGCTCAAACATTTATTTTACTATTTGTGGCACACTACCACAACAGCACTCTTTTCAAATTCTCTTGGAAAAATGAAAGAGATTGAAAAGAAAGAATTTGAATTTACATAATGCCTTTCACAACTTCAGGATGTTCCAAAGCACTTCATAGCCAATTAAGTACATTTAAATTGAAGTTACTGTTGCAACATTGGAAAAGCAGCAGCCAGTTTGGGTCGACATCTAGAATCATAGAACCATGGAAACGTTACGGCACAGAAAGATGCCATTCAGCCCGTCATGTCTGCGCCAACCAAAAAAGAGAAAAAAAAGAAATTAGCCACTCATTTTAATCCCACTTTCCAGCACCTGGTCCGTGGCTTTGCAGGTTACAGCATTTCAGGTGCACATCTAGGTACCTTTTAAATGAGTTGAGCATTTCAGGGACCTGTGGACATGCACTGCAAGGTCTTTCACTTCCTCTGCCCTCTCAATATCATCTTGTTTACGGAGTATTCCCTTGCTTTGTTTGCCCTTCCCAAATGCATCACCTCGCATTTTTCCAGATTGAATTTATTTGCCGCTTTTCCACCCAATCAACCAAACCATTGATATCATTCTGCAAAAACAGCTATTCTCTTCACTATCAGCTACACAGCCAATTTTTGTGTCATCTGCAAATTTCCAAATCATGCCTCCCACATTTGAATTCAAGTCATTAATATATACAACAAACAGCAAGGGCCCCAACACTGAGCCCCGTGGAACACCACTGGAAATCGTTATCCATTCACAAAAACATCCATCGACCATTACCCTTTGTTTCCTGTCACTGAACCAATTTTGGATCCAATTTGCCACATTCCCCTGTATCCCATAGGATTTCACTTTTCTGACTCGTCTACCATGTGGGGCCTTGTCAAATACCTTACTAAAACTCATGTAGACAACATCCACTGCATTATCCTAATCAATCCTCCTAGTTACCTCCTCAAAAGATTTGATTAAATTAGCAAGACACCATCTTCCCATAACAAAACCATGTTGACTATCCCCGATCAATCCATGCCTTTCTAAGTGACAGTTTATCCCATCTCTCAGAATTATTCCAATAATTTGTCCACTACCAAAGTCAGACTGACCAGCCTACAACTTTCTGGCCTATCCCTCGCACCTTTTTCAAATAATGGTACAATGTTCACAGACCTCCAATCCTCTGGTACCTCACCTGTAGTACTTCTTCTCTCATTATGCTTATTCTATGTAATATTTCACACTTCTCTTTAACTAGAATTTCTGCATCATCCCTCTCCTCACTGAAGACAAAAACAAAGTACTCATTGAGAACCCTGCCCACATTTTCTGCATCAACAGATAAGTTGCCATGTAATGGTAATGTCTCTGATAGGTCCTACCCTTTCCCTCATTATTCTCTTGCTCTCAGTGTACTAGTAAAGCATCTTTGGGTGTTCTTTGATTTTACCTGCCAATGTTTTTTCGTATCCTCTCTTTGCTTTCCTAATTTCCTTTTTTTACTTCATCCCTGTGCTTACTATACTCTTCTGGGCTTTCTACAGCGTTAAGCTTTTTGTGGCTGTCATAAGCTTTCTTTTTCTGCTTTATCTTACCCTGTATGTTTCTGGATAATCAGGTGGCTCTAAATTTGGTGGTACCACTCTTTTTCTTTTGTGAGGACATGTCTACATTATGCCCACAGAATCTCACTTTTGAATGCCTCCCACTGATTTGCCAGTTTTCCATTCTAGTAGCTATATCTAGTCCACTTTGCTAATTCAACTCTCAGCTTTGTAAAATTTGTATTCCCCCAATTTAGAACTTTTGCTCCTGTTTTATCTTTGTCCTTTTCCATAATGATGCTAAATCCAACTGTATTATAGTCACTATCTCCAAAATGGTCCCCCACTGCTACTTCATCCTCTTGCCTATCTTCATTTCCTAAGACTAAATCTAGAATTGCACCCCCTCTCGTTGGGCTTGTTGTGTGCTGGTCAAAAAAGTTCTCTTGAACGCAGTTCAAGAATTTTGTGCCCTTCACACTGTTCGTATTCCAATTGATGTTAGGGTAGTTAAAGTTTCCAACTATTACTGCTCTATTGTTTTTGCACTCAGAAATTTGCCTACATATTTGCTCTTCTAACTCTTCTCCACTATTCGGAGGTCTATAGTACACTCCTACCAGTGTGGCTGCCCTTTTTTAATTTCTGAGCTCAACTCATATGGCATCATTTGATAAAAGCAAAGAGTCATTCGGACTCGAAACGTTAACTGTATCTCTCTCCGCAGATGCTGTCAGACCTGCTGAGTTTTTCCAGGTATTTTTGTTTTTGGCATCATTTGATGCTTCTTTAGTATATCATCCTTCCTCACAGCTGTAATTGATTCTTTAACCAATAATGCTACACTCTCACCTTTTTATCCCCTCTCTATCTTGCCTGGAAACTCTGTATTTAGGGATGTTGAGCTGCCATTTTTGCCCATTTTTAAGCCAAGTTTCCATTATAGTGATGATATCATGCTGCCATTTGCCCTTAGCTCATCGGCTTTATTCGATATACTCCTTGCATTTACATATATACCTTTTAACACTGCCAAATTCCTGGGCTGTACTTTTTAACCTGTGCTTCTTCTGTCTTTTAGAGTCACTCACCAATTTTCCATCTCCCATTCTCTGCACTGAATTTGCCCTCAAGTTCCCAAGCCCTGCTAATCTAGTTTAAACTTCCCCTCCGCCTCCTCCCCAACCCCCACCCCCCCCACCCCCTCCTCCCCAACCGGCACCGCCCCCCGCCCCTCCACCACCCCCTCGCCCCAACAACAGCACCAGGAAATCTGCCTGTGAGGATATTCACCCCAGACCTGTTAAGGTCTACGTAGACCTTCCAGCTTGTATGGGTCACTCCTCCCCCACAACCAGTCCCAATGCCTCAGAAATCTGATGCCTTCCCTCCTACACCAGCTTTCCAGCCACGTGTTTAATCGTTAAATTCTCCTATTTCTATGCTCCCTAGCACTTGGTACTGGGAATAATCCTGAGATTACTGCTTTAGAGGTCCTGCTTTTCAATCTCCTTCCTAGCTCCCTAAAATCTGCTTTCAGGACCTCATCCCCTTTCCTACTTAAGTCACTGGTACCAATGTGGACCACGACCTCTGACTGATCTATGAGATAAAAGACCAGTAATCAACTTATGTTGGTATTATTTGAAGGATCTCATGCAGGACAGAGAAAACATTTTAAGGACACTCTAAAGGCCTCACTGAAAAGGGGGTAAATTGACATTGGTGCACGTGAGGTACTTGTAGCAAACAATGCGATGTCACGGCACCTCATCCAACAAGCTGTAACAATCAGAAACTGACCACGTAAACTCTGCTGCGGAGAAGCAATGAAACCAGGAGGAGAGAGAGCACAGCCCTAGCTCAAGAACTCCCCTTCCTCCAGACAACTCCTAACCTTTCTGCCGAAAGGCCTGTGTTTGAAGCCTGGCTGATGTCACCCTCGTTTTGAGGGTTTGACAACAACAATTTGAAGGATAAATGTTGCCCAGAAAACCAGAAGAACTCCCCTACTTTTCTTAGACTAGTCCCATGGGAATATTGCATCATCTGAAGAGGCAGGTGAGGCCTTGTTTAAAACCTCAGCTGAAAGACAACTGTGCAGCATTCCCTCAGTACCACATGGAAATATTAGCCTAGATTATGTGGTCAAGTCTCTGGAGTTGAGCTTTAATCACAGCTCTCCACTCCAAGGAATTCTCCAAGGCAAGAATTCCATCTTTGTGCCAAAGCTAACACCTTAAACTGCTCCAACATCTATGAGTCTTACATAACGCCAGCTTCTTCTTTGTGATTAACCATTAACAGTTAAGCCAGATGCTGGTGCTGATTTAAAAGAAAATAACAAGTTATTACAATTAAGGATGCTTGAATTCTTCCAGCTCACCTTTAAGCTATATATCTACAATCTTCAAAATTTAACTCTTCTGGATTATAGTGGAAATCACTTCCAAAGATTTAGAAGAAAAACTGAAACTCTTTCAAGAGTCAAGTAATTAATATACTTCAATTTTCAAAAGGCACCTGGTAAAGTTAAACATTAAGTTTTCAAAGAAGATTGTCACTATTGAAGTTAATATCATATTTGTTATCCAAAATGAAAAATGGCTCAGAATAGGTAGACAAATGGGGAAGTTCCACTTGAGGGAGTGAATAGTAAAATCCCAGGTCTGTTCTTGGCTTCTTACTATTCACCCAATCATAAATCATTGGAGGGATGCTAATTCTTGCAATATCTCTCTATTCTTTTAAGATGTTCCTTAAAATCTATTTCGCTGACCAAGCTTTTGGTCATCTATCCTAATATCCCCATCTCTAACTTGGTGTCATTTTTGATAAGTGACTTGCAAATTTTACTACATTCAATGTAAATATAAGTTGTTGTTTTTTAATATCTAAGTTAACTTGGTTTAGTTCCAGATTGCGTAGCCTTTTATTTAAGCCTGAACTGCAAACTGACTTTTTTGAATCGAAATAGCTATTGGATTTCATTGAATAAATAACCAATGATTACAGTACTATAGGCCTGCAGCCACTAATTTTTGCAATTTTATATTTTTGCATTTTATTTCTGCTTTGCTCTTGATTTTAAGCCTGCATTGACTATTTAAAGTTAACTTTGTAGGACTTGATTTAAAAGGAAGTGTTACTATGCTTTGATTAAGTCAAATAATTAATCAATAGTAATCAGCAGTAGTAACTGTAGACATGTTTCCCAAGACCTTGTTTTTCATACTGGTATTTTGTCTACATCATTGTTTTCCCTTTTCAAGCTAGACTAACTAAAATAAAAGTTGTCTTTCTTTAGCAGAAGTTATTTTTCTTACTGTATTCAACAACTCTTGAACTATAAGCCAGGGCAACAAATGACCTTGTACATGAGGTTGTTAACTATGATGTAGAATCAGGAGATGGAGATTGATTGATGGACACACAATCTGATCAATGGCAGATGAGAGCAAAGATACGCAAACAACTTGAATATTGCGAAGGCACTGCATGATTTTGCAGACTGTGAGGAGAATTTGATATGGACTCGTTTACTAGACCCTTGTTTTGAGAAAGTCTGCATAAAAGCCTCAAAAGGCTGGAATGGAGCTAGAAACTGGACTTAAACATAGCCTCAAACATTCGAGGTTTACAGCTGGAGTGAATTAGTCAACCACTTAAGATTACGGGTAGAAAGGCCGTTGACAGAGTGACTGACCGGAGTGTCCACCCCTGTGCAAAGTTATTCAGAGACTTGGTGATGTATGAGCCAATGGGAATTTCACCATTTTGGGGACCTGTCATGAACAGACCAATTTGGGGTTGTTTTACCATCTTGCAGAGCTGTCTAGAACAGACCAATTTGAAGTTAACATTTGTAATATAGTACGTTCTTGTATGTATTTGTACTATAATATACATGGATGTATAGCATAACGTATATGATACACACAGATTTTTTTTTCTTCCTTTCTTTTTAATAAAGTTATCTCTCTTTCAATCATTAATAATTGTTTAATAGTTGTCTAATAAAGATTATTGATTTCATACATTGCTTGGTGTTGAGTCACTCATTCCTGTTCATCTAGAGTATGGCTCCAAACCTAAGTGAGACTCCGCAAGGGACTCTCGCGCCCTTAACAGTACTGAAAAATCAGGTAACCGGTTTAATTATAGAACTATTTTTAATGTCAGAAATTTCTTCTTCTTGTAATCCCTCATACCCAAGATAACTTACATTGTGTGGTTAAAACATTGGTTGTAATGGCCTTGGATGAAGTACAGATTCACAAGAACATTGCTGGGGTTTAAAGAGTTAACTTATGAGGACGGGTTGCATAAACTTGACTTGCATTCCCTTGAGTTTACTTGGCTGAGGTGTTTAATCAAGGTGTTTAAAATTAGGGATTTGAATCAAAGGTGGTAAGCAGCTGAGATATAGATCAGCCATTATCTGATTGAATGGAAGTTTGAAGGGATGAATGGCCTACTCTAGTTCCTATGCTCACAAGTACTGGCAATCAGTACTGATAACATTGCTGGTTGGTTGCAGGAAATAAAAAGGGAAAAAGGTAAATGCATTATACATTGAGGAAATTAAGCTAAAGTTGTGAAAATGGTTTGTTTAAACTAAACATTTTAATGCTTACAAACTTCAGATAATCACATATCTGGTGCCACCTGATGGATAAAAGTTAAAGTGCACATTTTGCAGATTATAATTTTACTTTAACCCTGGATTCAGTACATGAAAACAACACTAATACAAGCATATTAATTGCTTTCTTCAGTGCAACCCACAGTTGTAAACCGACATCATAGCTCCTTAAGGTCTAAAATCCAGCAGATGGAATCAGCTGTTTTCTCCAACACAGCAAAAAGAAAGAAAAATCTACATCAAGACAAGCCAGAAAAGTCTTGGACTGCAGAAAGCAGTCTTGTTCTGAAGTCTTGGATTTCCACAGCAGAGTGGAAGAGAGTTTAAGAGGTCATGTGGTATGCCTTTAGTAAAGCTACAGCAGTTTGCCTTGGGTAATATTACCGGATTTTTCTCGTTAAATATCTAGAAGGGAGTGTTGCCATGAAGGTGTTTGCGGGTCTGACCAAGTAGGGAGTTGTTTGGGAGTCATGCGGACTCGAAACTTTAACTGTGTTCCTCTCCACAGATTCTGTCAGACCTGCTGAGTTTTTCCAGGTATTTTTATTTTTCAGTTGTTTGGGAGGATGTTTTGGAAGACTAACTTCAACTGTAATCTTGTGTGCTTAAATGTTCTTTCCTTCTTGTTAATAAAAAACTTTTAACTTTTAAAATCCTGAAAGTGTTACTGGACTTCTTGCTGCTGAGATCAGTGCATTTTCTTCTCATTTTCAGAATACAAAAAGCGTATGGCCCTTAAGCGAAGTTTCCCTCTGGTATTTGGTTTGCTCGGCAATTAACATCTGCTGTGCTGATCACATAAATTGTTTTGTTTTTGGTAGTGCTAATTGAGGGAAGAATGCTGGCCAGCAAAGAGAACTCCCTGCTCTTCAAAAACGATCCTGTGGCATTTTATGTCTAACTGAAGGAGTAGTGAAACCAGATTTAACATCTATCAAGAGGGCAGAGTTTTCTGTGCCTGCTGGCATCGGGCATCATGGCGGACACGAGCAGAAGGCCAAAAATCGGTTTCACGCCGTCGTGAAACCAGTTTGCAATTATCTGCTCTGCCCATCAATAGCAGGCCACCTTTTCCACTGCCAGACAATGGTAACTTAATTTTAATACATCTGCATTTCATCATAAGCCCTGCTTGCCGGAATCATTCCCCATGCTGGATTATCCAGGCATGTTAGCATGATTGCATGTCGGCGTGTTTCACAACTGTACATGAGCGACATGCACCTGGCGAGCTGCACTTTGCTTGGGACTCTGAGGTTTGTTTGCCTACCTTATTTCAGGAACCGCTCACAGTCATTAGCTTCAGGCCTCACAGGCAGCACCAAACTACATTTAAGGGGGCTCACAGATTAGTCTCTACCTACCAGACCAGCAATAAGGCAGGAGTGGCTTTTCAAACGCTGCAAGGCTAGGACTTGCTTGGGTAAAGGGGAGAAGTGGCCTCAGATGAGGGAAAAGGCTGCAGGGCGAGGGCTGTGCTGGGGAAGTGGGGTATCCAAGGGTGTATGTGGGGGCACATGTTGACCTGTGTAAGTGACCTCAAGATAGTGAGGGTTGAGGAGGCAGTCTCCAGAGGAGAAGAAGCCAGATGGTGATGTGAGGGTTTGTGTAAGAGAGTTTGGTGATGTCCCTTGAGCTGGCAGAGAGATGTCAGTTTCATACCCTTACACCCTCACCTCAATAAATTTTGGGCTCGGTACAATGCTGAACTCTTCTTCTTCCGTTGCCTTTGTTTCCATGCTTGCTTCTTTGGGCAAGAGTCCTCCTGCAGTTCCACAGATCCTTTCACCCTCCACCTGGACCCCTCCCTCTGGCCTCTTACCTGCTTGTGATCTTTTCATTGAGAACTGTTGGCACACATCAGCTGTCTCAATTTCTCTGTTCCTCTCACCCACTCTAACCTGTCTCCTTCTGAACTTGCTGCACTCCGTTCTCTTATGTCCAACCCTGACTTTGTTATCAAACCTGCTGCTGAGTGTGGTGCTGTTGTCATCTGGCATGCTGACCTCTACCTTGCAGAGGCTGAGCACCAACTCTCAGACACTTCTTCCTACCTCCCCCTGGACCATGCCCCCACCACTGAACATCAAGCCATTGTTTCCAGGACTGTCACTGGCTTCTTCCCCTCTGGAAATCTTCCCTCCACAGCTTCCAACCTAATAGACTCAGAACCCTGGGGACAGCCCGCTTCTACCTCTTTCCCAAAATCCACAAACAGGATTGGCCCAGTAGACCGATCTTGTCAACCTGTTCCTGCCCCACGGAACTAATTTCTTCCTATCTTGACTCGGTTCTCTCTCCCCTTGTCCATACTCTTCCCAGCTATACCCATGATTCCTCTGATGCCCTACGTCATATCAACAATTTAGTTTCTTGGCTCTAACCACCTCCTCTTCACTACGGACATCCAGTCCCTCTACACCTCCATCCCCCACCAGGATGGTCTAAGGACTCTCCGCTTGAACAGAGGCCCGAACAATCCCCATCCACCACCACTCTCCTCCGTCTGGTTGAACTTGTTCTCTCACTGAACAATTTCTCCTTCAACTCGTCTCACCAATGAAAGGTGTGGCTATGGATACCTGCATGGGCCCCAGTTATGCCTGTCTCTTTATGGGGTATGTGGAACATTCCTTGTTCCAAGTCCTACTCAGGCCCTCTCCCACAACTCTTTCTTTGGTACATCGATGACTGTTTCGATGCTGCTTCATGCTCTCATTTGGACCTGGAAAAATTTATCAATTTTGCTTCCAATTTCCACCCCCACCCCACCCAATCACCTTCACATGGTCCATCTCCAACACTTCCCTTCCCTCTCTGTCTCCATTTCTGGTGATAGACTGTCCACCAATATTCATTACAAACCCACCAAGTCCCACTAATACCTCGACTACAGCTCCTAACATCTTGCTTCCTGTAAGGACTCCACCCCATTCTCAGTTCCTTCGCCTCTGTCACATCTGTTCTGACGATGCCACTTTCCAAAATGGCACTTCTGGCATGTCTTCTTTCTTCCTTAACCGAGTTTTCCCACCCACTGTGGTTGACAAGGCCCTCAACTGTGACCAACCCATCTCCCGCGCCTCTGCCCTCACACCTTCCCCTCCCTCCCAGAGCCATGATAGGGTCCCATTTGTCCTCACTTTTCACCCCACCAGCCTCTGCATTCAAAGGGTTATCCTCCACCATTTCTGCCAACTCCAGCATGCCACCACCAGGCACATCTTCCCCTCAACCCCGTCAGCATTCCGTAGGGACCGTTCACCTCAAACCTTTCCCATGGAACCTTCCCATGCAATCGCAGAAGGTGCAACACCTGCCCCTTTACCTCCTCCCTCCTCACCGTCCAAGGGCCCAAACACTCCTTTCAGGTGAAGCAGCACTTCATTTACACCTCCTTCAATTTGGTCTACCGCATTCCCTGCTCCCAATGCGGTCTCCTCTACATCAGGGAGACCAAACGCAGACTGGGTGACCACTTTGCGGAATACCTTCGGTCTTATTTTTATTTATTTCTTTATTGTTTTATCCCCCTCTTCTTTATCCCCCCCACCCCACCGCCAAAAAGCCCCTGTTATTTATTCCATGTTGTTCTTTCACAAAGTTCTTCCCCTTGTTCTGTTATTATAGCATTCTGCTTTCTTACCTTTACACCATTATCAGCACATTTTTTAGCCCTTACCACTGCCATTAACACTCCCTTTGTCCTTTAGTTGATGACATCTTTGTCAATCTCTCCTTTGCCCCCATCCAGCTTCACCTGCTCTGCCCCCCTTAAACACTATAAATTTCATGACATTTCTACTTCTCTTTAGCTCTGAAGAAGGGTCATACAGTCTCAAAATGTTAACTGTTTCTCTCTCCACAGATGCTGTCAGACCTGCTGAGTTTTTCCAGCATTTTCTGTTTTTGTTTCAGATTTCCAGCATCTGCAGCATTTTGCTTTTATGCCAGTGAATGTGTGATGGCCTTGTGTTTGAGAGAGTTTAGAGCGATGAAATGGTTGCCTTACCCTGATGGTATGGGTGAGATTATTCATCTGCTTCCTGCATTAGATGGCCAACCTCTCATGTGCAGCATTGGCACTGACCACCTCCCAAACCAGAATGGTGAGGCTGATGGGTCTCCTGTGGCCAAAGCGGGTGTAGAAGGCATTGCATTGAGCCTCCACTGTGTCCAGGAGGCATCCCAGGGAAGGGGTGGGGGGGGGGGGGGGGGGGGCTGCACTCTTCTTGGCTTTTGAGGCCATGTCTTTACCGGTGCCCTCCTGGGTTGCAAGCATTGATTAGTGTGCACACAGTTGCAGTTTAAATACGAAGCCCTGCGTGAAGGAGCGGCAAGGTAACAGTGTGGCAGGCAAATTGAAGGCCGCACACCAGTGAGATGGTGTGTTTCCTGTGGCTGCATAATTAGTGAGGTGGGAATGGGATGATACAGCACCAAAAGCCACCATTGCGGTTGGCTGGTAAAACGTCCTTTTTCCCACCTGCTACCGTACTTAGTGCAAATCTGGGACTACTCCGCCCAGTATCTCAGACAAAGCAGCACATCCTCAGTAATGCACAGAAGTGTTAATTTAGATAAACACATAAAACTAAAATTTTAGAAGCCACAAACTTCAGTAGATTTTCTCATGATTATATTGTAAACAAAACTAAATTTATTCTTTCCAATTAATTTATTATTTAATTTTTGCTCAATGCTTAAATATTTTTTTCTTTAGTTGGAGAATAGCATATGGATTCAGTGAATCTAAGAAAGAGAAAAAGGACAAATAAGATTCAATACAAATTTATAGAAAACCACAATGTGGACAAGCCAAAGAAAAAAATGTTTAAGCATTGAGCAAAAATTAAAGATTAATTAATTTTAATTAATTAATTAAAAATTAATTGGGAAGAATAAATTTAGTTTTGTTTACAATATAATCATGAGAAAATCTACTGAAGTTTGTGGCTTCTAAAATTTTAGTTTTATGTGTTTATCTAAATGTGTGATTTGGCAGTGGCCTGGGATCAAGTTGTGAATCGCCAGTTTAGTTGGAGAATAGCCTATGGATTCAGTGAATCTAAGAGAGAGAAAAAGGACAAATAAGATTTAATAAAAATTTATAGAAAACCACAATATGGACAAGCCAAACTGGTGATTCACAACTTGATCCCAAGCCACTGCCTAAAATACCCTGGATTCGGCTGAGTAGGAGCTGTGGAGGGGTTATGTGGTGGAGTTCCCCACTGACTTTTCCAGCCCTCCCTGTGAAACAGCAGCTAGCTTCTATCTGATGCCCTGAAATTGCTGCACAGCTTTGGTCAGAAACTCACTCATGGGGTAACCATGAGTCCATGTTCCAGGAAACAGTGCATTAGGGCATCAATAAGTTGTGCCTCTGTGTGACCTGAGTTTTTTTTTAAACCATGCATTCTTTAGTCTCGCCAGTTTTGGAAGCACAACAATAATATGGAGCCTAATAAAATAGCGGTATGTACTTTAAATCAGACTATAGCTGTACAAACTTACACTGCAATGACAGAACCAAAACATAGGGAATGACCAAAGTGACTGTGCAGAGTACGAAGCTGGCATCCAACATGTATTTATGATGGGGAAGGGAATAGAATGTGGGAGGACATCAACTCAAGATCTCACCCTTGAAATCATGTATTCAGTATTACATTCCACATTGTACAAGTTCATGGTTGGATAGTGATAGAAATTTAGAGTCTCAATTAACCCTTTAACCCCTTATTCTCAAGTTCTGAAATGACTCAAAGTGATAACTTTTATTGGTGACCGTGGTTATATTTTATTCAGTGTAAGAGAGACCTGACACATGCTCATGTTGAAGCAGTAGTATCAAAGTCCAACAGCATTACCATTATCCCCTGGTTAGAAGCGCAATCTCTACCTAACTACTCTCTCATCGTGCCCCAGGTACTGTCACATCAATTAATGCAATACATAATACTTCTACAATTCATGTGCCTGAGCAATCCCTTCTATACTTTCTTTACACAGCAAAGTCTATGAAGACCAATTTAACACAATCATTACACCATCGTTTGAACAACCCCAACTACAAAAAATGTCTTTTAACTATCTGCCCTTCCAAGCCCGGTCAAACTCTCAAGATCTCTGGTTTCTTAACCTCTGAGACCTATCAGCTAATACCAATGCTAGTGCCTGGCCAAAGCAAGGAAAACAAGGTGGCCTTGGGATCCAGTTGTTTCGTCTTGGTGCTAACTCATATCTGGGCGTCAGGGATGCTGCAACAGGGTTTATCTTCTAGTTCCCATAGAGAAAGCTGTCTGTTTTCACACTGCTAGATTTCTGATGTTTACATTTTTTAATCATTTTGTCAATGAAGGCCCAAACCACAATTTCCCACCAAGTCACCTCTCAGCTGCTTTTATCCAAGATTAAAAATTTTGTTCAATATATAGATACAATATAACAGTGAAATTAAAGAAGTGTACAGTAACAGTATAGAGCATTGAAGTTGAAGATCAGCCATGATATGATTAAATGGTTGAGCAGGCTGGAGGGGCTGAATGGCCTACTCCTACTCCTATGTTGCTACCTTCCTTAAGTTAGTTTTTGTAATTAGCAACGCAATACAATATAGGGATTTCTCAGGATTCTTAGAATAGTACTCAACTCTTACTGTGTTAAAAATGCAAAAATGATAATGCTGTGTTCAGATCCAAAATCTCTCCTGTAGTCAATGGGTGTCTCATATGAACTCTGAGCCTCTCAGTCTCCCACTTGAGGATCACTATGAGTCCTATAGTGCAATATTAAATGTCTTTTCTAATTCTGGCAGTTGCAGAATGTAGGAATGCTTCATTCTGCAGAATTACAGAAGAAACTGATCCCTGGGAATGCTCACACATAAAAATGTTAATCCCAAGATGCATTTATCATGCAGCAAGCATGCAGCATGCATGGCTCTGAAAAGAATGAACTTAACTAAAAACACTGAAAATTCCTGCCTTTCACTTCATACAACATGGGCGAACTCAGGATTTCTGACTGGAAGACAAATTTTTGAAGGAGGCAGAGTCTCCAAAGAAGGTTATTTATTTTAAAGTATCATTTTACTTGACCATACTTATACAAGTTAAGTAATTTAACAGAAAAAACAAAAATAAAAAGGTCAAGGTTATGGTGCAAGATACCAAAGTTGAAAACAGTAGCAAACAAGATGAGGTAAACCAGGTGTGAAAGGTGGAACTTTCCATGCCCATTGGCATCGGGCATCATTGCAGGTGTGAGAGGACAATATAGGGGGAAGGCCAAAAATCGGTTTTGGGCCATCGTGAAACCAGTTTGCAATCGTCTGTTCCACCCGTCAATGCTGGGCCCCCTTTCCTGCCGCCACACATCAGGAACTTCATTTTCATATATCTGCATATCATTATAAGCCCTGCTTGATGAATCATCCCCACACATCAATTTACCACCCACATCAGCAGGAAAACATGCTGGTGCAGAACACATCTTGACAAGTGTGACATGCAGAAGTCCAGACTTACTATCAGGGCCTTGCTCACGTGGCAGGCATCCGAGGGGCAGAAGGTGCTGGAGCCCTACACCCAACGGGCCCTGGAGGAACGTGCATAGCATGCTGGGTGGATTCACATGGAAATGGCTCCACCACGAAGCAGCTCACGGAAGGTGGAAGGTCAACGTTGAGGGTCTGCTTTGGGACATCAGTATCTTGGCCATGGTCTGCTACAGGTGACTGTCAAGGAGGTGGAGAAGAAGGCGTAGATTTGACTGAGAGGGGAAGGTGTACTAAGATGGGGGGTGGGAGTGAGGTTGGGAGCGGGAGAACGATGGTGTCGGGGTGGGGGGTGGGTTGCTGAGGTTGGGAGATGGGGCGAGCTACAATGGGGTACGAGGAGTGTAATGGGGAGAATGCAGCAACTGGGGAGGTAGGTGGAAGCAAGGTGCAAGGGAAGGAATTCAGGGGGGCAAGGAGTTTGAGGGGGGGAGAGGGGAGGAAAGGGTGTTTGGGGGAAGCGGAGGAAAGGGTGTTTGGGGGAAGCGGAGGAAAGGGTGTTTGGGGGAAGCGGAGGAAAGGGTGTTTGGGGGAAGCGGAGGAAAGGGTGTTTGGGGGAAGCGGAGGAAAGGGTGTTTGGGGGAAGCGGAGGAAAGGGTGTTTGGGGGAAGCGGAGGAAAGGGTGTTTGGGGGAAGCGGAGGAAAGGGTGTTTGGGGGAAGCGGAGGAAAGGGTGTTTGGGGGAAGCGGAGGAAAGGGTGTTTGGGGGAAGCGGAGGAAAGGGTGTTTGGGGGAAGCGGAGGAAAGGGTGTTTGGGGGAAGCGGAGGAAAGAGTGTTTGGGGGAAGCGGAGGAAAGGGTGTTTGGGGGAAGCGGAGGAAAGGGTGTTTGGGGGAAGCGGAGGAAAGGGTGTTTGGGGGAAGCGGAGGAAAGGGTGTTTGGGGGAAGCGGAGGAAAGGGTGTTTGGGGGAAGCGGAGGAAAGGGTGTTTGGGGGAAGCGGAGGTAAGGGTGTTTGGGGGAAGCGGAGGAAAGGGTGTTTGGGGGAAGCGGAGGAAAGGGTGTTTGGGGGAAGCGGAGGAAAGGGTGTTTGGGGGAAGCGGAGGAAAGGGTGTTTGGGGGAAGCGGAGGAAAGGGTGTTTGGGGGAAGCGGAGGAAAGGGTGTTTGGGGGAAGCGGAGGAAAGGGTGTTTGGGGGAAGCGGAGGAAAGGGTGTTTGGGGGAAGCGGAGGAAAGGGTGTTTGGGGGAAGTGGAGGAAAGGGTGTTGGGGGAGCGGGATGGGGAGAGGGCGTTTGGGGGAGGGGGGTTGGGGGTGGGGAGAGGGTGGAAGAGTCAAGGGAAGGAGGGTGACGAAAGAGTCTGGGTGTGGGGCACAAGGAGTCCGGAGGGGAAGGATGGAGTTCACAGGGGAGAAGGAGTTCTCAGGGGAGGAAGGAGTAAGGGTGGAGGAAGATGGGGAGGCGTCCAAGTGAACGTGCAAGGCAAGGGTCTGCGGAGTCAATGACTGACTCCTGGGGAACGAAATGAGGGTGGGCATGGTAGGAGGTAATGGTGAAGAGGGGGGACAGAGTGAGCCAGTAGGTTGGGATGGTGAGGATGCGATGGGAGTGGTAAAAACAACGACAGGGGTGGTTGGGGGTCCGGAAGATCGTTGTGGATGGCGGTGGGATTCTCAGGAAGTTAGGGAACGTGCAATTTCACCTGGATATCCGAGAAAGAAAAGGGTTTTGGCTGGTAGATAACGGTGGGGAGGTGGAAGGTAATGCCATGGAGGAGTGGTGGTGGAGGGGGTCGACAGTGATGGGGGAAAGGACATGGGTGACTGGGGGGTGCTAAGGGCAGACTTCACCAGTACCATGTTTCTAAAATCAAAAGTGAAAAGGAGCCTCCTGTTGGGCAGGAACAGATGCTGCATGAGAGTGCGATCATTAGGTGGGTGGAGATGCAGGTCAGCTCAGACGGACAACTGAAAGAGACCCCCAGCAGGCAGCATTGAAAATGCTCAGCACATTGAGATGAGTGTGATGGAGGAAGGATCCGTGTGCATGCACGAGGTTCCGAAAGGCCCTGCCAAACGCACACCTCCCTCCAGAATCACTCATCAATGAAAGTTAATATATTTTCAGGTCATAAAGCAACAGAATGTATTCACCCATGCAACTACTTGTGATCAGAAATTCTTAACTTTTCTAGACCTGCCACTTCTAGGTGCCAACAACAGGGGTGGAGACAGCCTGTGCAATGGTTGGCCCTGTTGCCTCTGATGACTCCAGCGTGCGTCCTCTGGAGAACCAAGGCCTTGAGGGCCTCAGCTTGCTTTGGCTGTCCTCTTGTGGCCCAGCTGCTCCCTCTGCGGTGACAGGATGAAGTTGAGGTGGTCACAGGCAAAGGGGACTCTCAGAGGGAGAGAGCTGCCTCTGAGATTCCTGAGTGGACGACCCAAGGGTGTCCATTTGCCCAAGGGCCCAGCCTGATTCCTTGAGGGGAAGGAAGAACCCTCTTGGGTTGCCACTGCAGGAACTCACCCATGGCTACTGCAATGGAGTGCAAGTCTGTGTGCATCACAGTGTTCTGCTGGACCAGGGTCTCACTGGCATCTGCCATCCTTCCTATGGAGACCTCCATACGTGTACATGTGGGCACCACTTCCTTAGAGAGCAAGCAGACGCACCCCTCCAAGTCACGTGCCACTCTGCTGAGGGCTTCCAACAGCTATGCGTGATGTTCCCCCGCCTGCTGCTGACTCTCCACGATGTTGGAAGGCTGAATCCAGGGGCTTATCATCTGACTCAGATCTCACAGATGCCTCTTCCCCAGGAGCCCACCGAGTGCCAGGAGGCTCAGCTGAACCTGCCTCCTCTTCTGCAGACACTTGCACATGCGGTGAGCACCAGATTATGAACCAAGCCTGCTCCAGGTCTAGGTCCCACCGAGGTGTCTCTCTCTGCGCTGGTGGAGGGTGTGGATAAGCACTATAAGGCTAATTTCCAGCTCTTCAATGGAGAAGGTGTCCTCTTGGTTGAAGGTGAGGGCCTGGATGGAGCTACAGGACTGGTTGACTGAGTATGTTGGTTGCTTGGCAGAACTCCCTGAGAACCAAAGTAGAGATGATTAGTTCATGGCAGCAGGGTCAAAAGCAGGAGAGGGGGCACTTGCGTTGAGAGAGGGATGTTGTGGTGCAGGATCCTCACGTAGGTGTTCGCCACCAACTCCACTCTCGCTGCAGGCAAGGTCCGTGTCCTCACCAGTCAGCCCGATGGCACGCTCCTCAAAGTGAGTAAGGGACCTATTGTGGGCTACTCCACTCCCTGTCTGCGATCTCTCGCTGCTGCTGTGAGCCAGCTTCTCTTGCATGAAAACAGATGGAAAGTGTGTGAGCAGGACACATGGCACTGCATGGAATGTTTGTGTGGTGAGCAGAGCCATAAACAGGGTGAGGACACGAGCTCGAGAGGATATGACCCTGGTGAAGATGTGTGGGTGTGTGTGAGAGTTGATGTTATCCCTTCAGGTGCGAGATCCCTGTGGATGTGTGATGGGTTTGAGAACGAGAGAGTTGTGGGTGGTGAGGAGAGTGATTTACCCTGGTGAAACAGACAAGACCATTCATACTCTTCCTGCACTGGATGGCTGTTTCTTTTGCAGGGCGTTGGTGCTGACCACCGCTGCCACCACCTCCCATGCTGGATTGGTGACCTTGCTTGCTGGCCTTTGCCCAGAGCGGGGGTAGAGGACTTCAAGGTGGGCCTCCACTGCATCTAGTAGGCACTGAGGGAGGTGTCACTAAATCTGGGGGCAGCATGTTTCCTCACTTTAGCAGCCACCAGTTCGCAGTAGCTTCCAATCCCTTGATGAGTGCTAGCTCTTTGTGGGGCGACCTTCAAATATGGCACCTGGTTTACTGAAGGCCTGATGAGACAGTGGGGCAGGCGAATGAGAGGTCACCCCGCCAGCGACCCGGTGTGTTTCCCTGGAAGGCATGATAAATGAGGCAGGATTGGGATGATATGGCATATAAAAACGCCATTGCCAGTGTGCAAAGCGCCCTTTATCCCACCTGCTACTGCACTTAGTGCAAATCTGGGACTATTCCGCCTAATCTATGTTTTTAAATTTAATTTGTATTTCTTGAGGCAGACCCTAACTAAAACAGAAACTGAACTGAAAAGGGAACCAGAAAAGGAAACAGAACAGGTAAATATAGAAAGGAAACTGACCCTCCCAGTTTCTAAGGAAACAAAAACACTCAGGTTTGGGAACCAAAACTTCTGGCAAACTGAATCTAGTTGAGAGATATGAAAGGACCAATCAGTCTAAGCTGGGCAGTAGTAGCTGAGGAGTCCAGTGGTGCAGAAAAGGCAAGTTGAAGAAGGCAGGCCAGATCCAGAAGCTGATAATAAGTTGCTGCAAATGTTCCTGCGATTTGAAGATAACATTAGTGGATCTACGCCATCCAGAGTGAGTTCAGCAGTTTCTGCAGACATGTGCCATTTGTGGCGAAGACCTGTGCCCATGGAACTTGGGTTGGTTGTGCGCTGCCATTGGCTGGGGATCAGACTAGCTCCTAGAAGGATTGGAGCTGAAATTCTTTGTGAGGGAGGCAAGTTTTCAAGGACTTTGTGACTGACTGTGATCACTCAAATCCAAGTGGACTGCTGAGCCAATTTGTAAAATCTGTCATAGTTGTATCTGCCATTTAATATGCAATTTATAGTTGATAATCGACAGCAATTTGCCTGTTTATTCATGTTTAATTTATGTTAATTCTGGAGTTAAAGTATAAGATAGATAGTATGTAATGTTTGCTTTGTTGACTCTTGCATAGTAAAAATTCTTCTGTTTCAAACCGTAGAATCTTGTGTGTCTTTATTCTTTTTAAATAACTAGGATTTCATATTTCTCTTTTAGAAAAAAGTTACCAGTCTCTACCAAGATTGTAACACAGGAAGTAGTGATGATTATAAAGATTGGGTTTTTAAAATTGTACTTGATATGAGGAAGGATGGATTGAGAAAGGTTAATATTTCAGTTTTAGCTGAGAAATAATTAATTAGAAACATTTTAAATGAAACAATGAGACTCAACACAGTTCGTAATGGGGTCTAGACCTATCTTGTGTATAAATCTACTGAAATATCAGTGAATTCTTGAAGATAAACAGAAATAAGAAATTCCTCAGTGTTTGGATGTTTTTTATTCCATTTAACCATTAATTAATTCTTTAGGCACTTATTTAAAGTGAGGGGTGATGAGAAGTGAAATTGACAGTATTCATGTGGGGAAGACCCTAAATCCGTTACCTTAAGCATTCGGCCATGACTACTCAACTGAGGGCACATCGCAGAATGAAGACAGAGGATTACAGCGAAGTGGGCATTCGGTTGATCCAGTCCGTGCCATTACCCCACCTTTTCCCAGTCACCCTGTCATTTATACTGCTTCTCCTCATTCTGCCCATCGTGAACTATCTTGTGTGTAAATCTACTGAAATATCTTGATTTTTTTTTTTGCTAATGGTGCATTATTCAGGCAGTTTCACAGGAACTTACTAAACTGGTTTATATCATACAAATTTTCTGCACTTAAGATGTTCCAGGTCCAAGGATACTCAGAAAGCTTGGCTTCACCATTTTGCTTACTGCCATGTACAAGGCACAGAAGTTCATGAACCGTTTAATACAAATAATTCAGTGCTCATTTCCTGCACTTAATGTTTTAATTACTAGAATGTGGCCACACAATTCATTTCTAGAAATTTTGGAACAATTCAGTGCCAATAACAAAATGATACATCATGAATGAGTGTAAATTTTAGTAAAAATGATTAGTAGTTCCAATTTTTCCTATTCTACAATGTTCAGCAGCAAGGTATTGGGATTTGAAATGATACACAATAAATGTCTTTTACGCAATGCTTTTTCTATCCCTTAGCACAGTGATCTTCACTACTTTTCAAGCAAGGGCCATTTTAGCAAAAGAACCCTGCAATGTGAGAGCCAAATCAACTGCTAAATTATCATTGCTTACCACTCCTTCATAATGTAATGTTACAGAGCGACATGTGTAACTAAAACAAAATCAATTTCCTTAGAACAGAGAAGGCTGAGGGGGGAACCTGATAGAGGTATACAGAATTATGAGGGGTATAGATAGGGAAGAAACTTTTCCCCTTACTGGAGGTGTCAATAACCAGGGGGCATGTATTTAAGGTAAGGGGCAGGAAGTTTAGAGGGGGTTTGAGGAAAATCTTTTTCATCCAGAGGGTGGTCAGAATCTGGAACACACTGTCTGAGGGGGTGAGAGGCAGGAACCCTCACAACATTTAAGAAGTATTTAGTGAGCACTTGAAACGCCATACCATACAGGGCAACAGGCCAAATGCTGGAAAATGGGATTAAAATAGATAGGTGCTTGATGGCCACATGGACACGATGGGCCGAAGGGCCTGTTTCTGTGCTGTTTAACTCTGGCATATTATACTTAAAAATAAATACAAATGTACAATTAAAAAAGATACAGCATTTATAAAACATGCCATGAAGAGATTAATGTTTATAATGTTATTGGAAATTATTTTTTATAAATAGCATTTAGTGGTATGTGTGTGTGTGTGTATGTGTGTATCTTAATTGGATTAAAGCCAGCTAATCTGGGTGCTTTGGTGCATAGAAAGTAGGAGATTTGAAATGGTAATTAGATAAACATGGGAAAGTTTAGAAACATAGGTGTCAAAGGGTCAATTTGCATTTTTAAATAAAGCATTTAAAAGAGTGGGTGAAATCTTGCACCTAGCTGCAAGATGTCAAGCAATGTGTTTATTTTTTTAGCTTACTAATAAAATTGGTGGAATTAAATGGTATTATTGTTAGAAGAGGTCAAATTAAAAACTTAGTAATACTATAGGAAATTTACATTCAAAGGAAAAGCTAGGTATAAACAGAAAGGAGTTTGTGTGTGTACGGCAGAGGCATTTAAGATCTAACCAGCCTATACACCTGCAACTATGTCTACAAGGAACCTCATTTTGAATTCGTACGGTCAACTGTGCTTTGCCTGGGGACTTTTTTAAATCTATGAGTTTTACTGTTGCCTTAATGGAGTATAATGTGGGAAAAAGTGAGGCAGGATAAATAAAAAAGCATATTATCTAAATGGGGAGAGATTGCAGAGCTCGGAATTGCAGAGAGATCTGGTTGTCCTAGTGAATGAATCAAACCATTAGTATGCAGGTGCAGCATGTAATAAGCAAAGCTAATAGAATGTTATCATTTATTGCAAGGGGAGTTGAATACAAAAGTAGGGAGGTTATGCTTCAGTTATAAGGGCACTGGTGAGGCCATATCTGGAGTACTGTGTACAGTATTGGTCTCATTTAAGGAAAGATGTAAACATGTTGGAAGCAGCTCAGAGAAGGTTTACTAGACTAACACCTGGAATAGGCAGGTTATCTTATGAGGACAGACTGGACAGGCTAGGCTTGTATCCACTGGAGTTTAGAACAGTAAGAGGCGATTTGATTGAAAAATAAAAGATGAAGGGACTTGCAGGGTGAATGCGGAAAGGTTGTTTCCTGCTGAAGGAGAATCTAGAACTAGGGGTCACTGTTTAAAAATATGGGTCACCCACTTAAGACAGGAGAAATGTTTTCTTTCACAGGGTTGAGAGACTTTGGAATTCTCTTCCTCAAAATGTGGTTGAGGAAGAATCTTTGAATATCTTTAAGGTAGAGTAGATAGATTCCTGATAAGCAAGGGGGTGAAAGGTTATTGGGAGTAGGCAGGAATGTGGAGTTGAGGTTAAAATGAGATCAGCCATGATCTTATTGAATGGCTGAGCAGGCTTGAAGGGCCGAATGGCCTACTCCTGCTCCTAATTCGTATGTTTGTATCTACTGCCACACCTTCATGATCTGCTCCTTTTCTGGAGGAGGGCAGGATTTGTTCCACAGGGCATGCACAACACACAAATCATCACATTATGCAAAACCAAAGATGAAAGAGGAGATTGCATCAACTACTCACTCCTCAACGTCACTGGAAAAGTCTTTGCTCGGGTCATGCTTAAAAAGTTGCATCAACTTGCAGACCGAAAATACCCGGAAGCACTGTGTGGTTTCTGTGCAGGCAAATATACAGTGGACATGATCTTCTCCATACACCAGCTACAAGAGGAGTGTAGGGAACAGGATGTACTTCTCTACATTGCTTTAGTAAATCTTGCAAAAGCATTCAAGGCCGTCAGCAGAGCAGAATGCTACAAGATTTTGGAGAAAACTGGCTTCCACCAAAGTTCCTTAGTCTTATCCACTCTGTTCATGACAACATGCTCTGTACTGTACAGTTTGAAACCACCACTTTTGACAGTTTCAAGGTAAAGAATGGAGTGAAACAGTGGTGTGCCCTAACCCCTACTTTGTTTGGTATTTTCTTCTCCATGCTCCTGACCTTCGCCTTCCCTACATTTATGGAAAGAGTATATCTGCATACGAGGTCAGGTGGCAAGCTCTACAATCTGTCCAGACTGAAAGCAAAGACAAAAATACAGCATTTCTTGATCAGAGAACTCCTTTACACTAATGATGCTGCACTAGTTGCTCACAGGGAAACTCAGCTACAAAGACTCAGATTTTTTCTCCCAAGCATGTAACTTGTTCTCCCTTACTATAGGCATCAAAAAGACCATGGTTATGGGTCACTAAACAACACTCCTTTGGAAGTGGTTAGCAAATTCTGCTACCGTAGGTCTGGGGTGATTCTGACACTTGATGCAGAACTCGGGACACGCATTGGGCAAGCAGCTACCACTTTTGGCCAACTAACAAAACATCATGGAAAAACAAGAAGCTGACTTTTAGGACCAGGATGGCAGTTAGTGCCGGTTTGGTGTACAACTATGAAGTATGGATGACTTACCATTATAAAGAAAGGAAGCCCAACAATTTTCATCTTTAATGTCTGCAGCAAATTCTCAGCATCTCATGGAAGGACAAAATTATGAATGCGACGGTCCTCTCAAGGGGTGGAATTTTCCGTGCCTATTGGCGTCGGGTGTCATAGCAGGCGTGAGCGGACAATATGGCAGGAAGGCCAAAAATCGATTTTACACGTTGTGAAATCAATTTGCAATCATCCGCTCCACCCATCAATGGCGGAGAGGACGTCAGGAACTTCATTTTCATACATCTGCGTATCATTATAAGCCCTGCCCGCTGAAATCATCCCCACACGCTGCATCATCCAGGCATGCGGCGTGCTTGCCTGTCAAATGTGTTTCACAACTGTACACCTGGGGAGCTGCACTTCGCTCAGGGCTTCCAGGTTTGTTTGCCTACCTTGCTCCTGGCAGCACTCACGGTCATCAGCACCAAGCAGCACCAATTCACTTTTATGGGAGCTCACGGGCAAGTCTCTACCTACCAGGCCAGCCGTAAGGCAGGGGCGGCTTTTCAACGGCTGCAGGCCTAGGGCTTGCTTGGGGAAGGGGGAGAAGAAGACTCAGGCAAGGGCTGTACTGGGGAAGTGGGGATGTATCCCAGGGTGTGTGTGCATGGGGGCACATGTTGATCTGTGCAAGTGGCCTCAGGGTTATGTGGGCTGAGGAGGCAACCTCCAAAGGAGATGAGGCCAGATGGTGTATGAGAGAGAGAGTGGTGATGTCCTTTGAGCTGGCAGTGAGTTAGATGCCAGTGAATGTCTGATGGCCTTTTGAGTGTGGGGGTTTTAGAGCGATGAGATGGTTGCCTTACCCTGGCAGCACTGGATGAGATCATTCATCCTCTTTCTGCACCGGATAGCCAACCTCTTCCATACAGCGGCAGCATAAACCACCACTGCCACCTCCACCCAAGCCCAGAGAAGTGAGATTGCTGGACCTCCTGCAGCCAGACAGGGGGTGGAGGACATCACGGTGGGCCTCAAAAGGCATTCCAGCAAGGGGTCACTGAACTCTTCCTGGCTTTTAAAGTCATGCCTTTACTGGAGCAGTCCTAGGCTACATGCATTGAGAACTGTGTGCATGGCTGCAGTTTAGATATGGCACCCAGAGTGAGGAAACAGTGTGATAATGCATGGCGGACTAATCAGAGGCCGCCCGCCAGCGAGATGGCGTGTTTTCTGTGGCTGCATAATTAATAAGGCAAGAAATGCCGCCATTGCAGCCAGCTGGTAAATCGTCCTTTTTTCTGCCCGCTACTGCGCTTAGTGCAAATCTGGGACGATTCCGCTCCAAATCTTCCAAGCATGCTAGCACTCGTCAAACAGAGGTAACTTTGGGGGCTCGGGCATGTTCACAGGATGGAAGATGGAAACATTCCCAAGGATATTGTGTGTGGCAAGGAAGCAGTTACCAGATGACTAGTAGGATGTCAAGACTCTGCTTTAAGGATGCTTACCAGGGTGACATGAAGGTCCTAAACATCAATCTTTACACGTAGGAGACTGTAGCTAACACAAGAGGGAAATGGCAACATTACCTCTGGGCCGGTGTGCGTAACCATGACATTCAACGGCTGCAGCAGTTTGACAACAGGCCCCAACACTGAAAAAAACCACATGCCACCTGATAA
The DNA here is from genome assembly GCF_964194155.1 of Cetorhinus maximus. Classification (NCBI taxonomy): domain Eukaryota; kingdom Metazoa; phylum Chordata; class Chondrichthyes; order Lamniformes; family Cetorhinidae; genus Cetorhinus; species Cetorhinus maximus. Next base: position 178,881,923 of record NC_135881.1, on the reverse strand, counting down.
TCACCTCAACTGGCAACACTTGTGGCAGAACTTGCCTCTCACAGATTGGTCTTTTCAACCATCAGCAAAAATGCACCATATGAAACTATCCCATCGCCAATGGATTTGCTGCATGTCCATCATCTTCAGTAGATGGAAGGATGCCGATGACAGAACAAGCCAGAGCGAGGGCTTCCAGGTTCTCTGATGCGGTGCTGGAAGTGTTAGTCCAGGAGGTTGAGAAAAGGAGAGGGGCCATGTCTCTACAGGGGGCCAGGAGACCCACAAGGCATACCATGCAAAAGGGATGGGAACAGGTGGCTGGGGAGCCAAATTCCTATAGTCTGACGCCAAGAACCTGGCTAGTGCTGAACAAAGTTCAATAACCTCACACATGGTCAAGGTCAGCGAATGGATCTTCAAATTAAATCTCCCACCCATTGCACCACCAGCAGTTCATGCTGTTTAATGCACTACAGTCCCATCACTCACCCATCAGCAATTGGGATTCTTGCCTTATATTCAGATATTCCACCTCGCCCTCACACACATAAAAATGCTGCCAGCCTCACACCCAACTCTCGCAGCTTCCTAATACTTCCAGCTATTCAGAAATGGCAGGTATCCCAAACACATTCCAATACATTCCACGACAATCTTCTCTCTTGGAGGACACGATTGTACTTTTAACAGCAGGGAGAAGCCAAGAACTGACAGGGGTCAGGGTGCCTGCAACTCCTGAGCTCTTTAGAACAGGCAGGGCTCCGCATCATGGGGATGACAGTCACTGAGACCATTACATCCGGCGTGCCAAGAATATTCAGGATGACAGTGTATTCCTGCCCTATGCATTTTTTCAAATCCCATCTCAATCGTCCAGATATCTGTCATGAAGTACAAGCTGCTGATGGTGTGATCATGGGCCTCTAGCTTTCCATCCCAACCCCTTCCCTTAGCCGAACTCTCCCTTCTGCATTTTTGCTTTCAGATACCCAGGAACTGCCATGTGGCCAGACAGTGCAACTGCACCCTAAAAGGCGCAAGTGACAGCAGAGCCCTGATGAAGTACCATTCGCAGCCATCAGCTCAGATGTCAGCCCTGCAAGTACAGCACAGGGTCATATAGATTCAGGATCAGCAAGTGCGGGCTGCAGTCAGGCCATCAGGAAAGGATAACATAAGTGCCAACTTCCTGAAAGGCAAGGTCTGCAGCCCAAAAGGAACTGTAAATAAGCCCCATTACTGAAAGCAAGCTTTCTCCTGACAGGCCTTCCAATTCCTTTCCATTTACCTTGTCAAAGTGCAGCACCACTCCCTTGTGAACTGAAAACCTTTTCCAAACTTCTCCCATAACACAAGACAGCATTTCCACTCATTCCACAGCAGCAAAACAAAATCAAAAGCACCTCACCTGGAAGTCCCATGGTGAGCCCTTTAAATAGTGTTAGTGGGGAATCCCTCAAACAGCTAAATGACCCGAAGATCTAAAATGGCAATTCATGCACCAAATCAGTGATATATGCTGTTTGATGCCACAATCTGCACACTACCAACACCCTTTCAGACAGGGCACACTCCACAGGCAGTGCTGAAAGTGGTCTGACCGACATTTTTGAAGCTCCTGGCTTTCATAATGCTGTAATTCACGGCCTCAAACTTCAAGTCTAATTTATTCCAACCCCTAACCTCAAAACTTTGGCATGATACACTTGGAATAGTTGATTTTCAGAGCCAGACTGGTTGATTGTCAATAAGTAACATTTATATTGTTAAAAGTGTACTTTTGCTTATCCGCATTTATCCATGCATCTGTGTAACCACGGATACAATTAAGGCCATGGGCCCCAGCAACATCTGGGCAGTAGTGCTGAAGGTTTGTGCTCCAGAACAAGCTGCGCCCCTAGCCAAGCTGTTCCAGCACAGTGACAATGCTGGCATCTATCCAAAGTAGAAAATTGCTCAGTTACATCCTGTCCACTAAAAGTAGGACAAATCCAACTCGGCCAATTACCAGTCCCATCAGTCTACTCTGCAAACACAATTTGTTACAGGAAATTTTGGCACAATAACTTTTGAAGATTTGTAGGAATTTCCAAGACCAATCTGTTGATACCATAAAAATACCTGAATGAGTCCAGAGTAGGAAATTTATAGTTACAAAAAGGGAAAGTTACATGCCTAGCTCATGATCTTTCCCAACTGCAACCTGCGAGTACACTTGCTGTATATGGAGCAAGGGGTAGGTATATATGTTGCAATATATTTATATGCTATTGAACAATTTAGCAACTTTGTATCCTGTCAGAATAAATTTTTTCACTGCTGTTGAAATGTGGTATCAAAATACAATTGTAATATAGATTTCAATACAGGATCCAAAGCAAGTCTTTTGTCAATTCCTACCCCTTGGAACCCAGAAGCCACTAGATTAGTGGGGCATCTATCCAAAATAAACTTTACTTAGATCAGCTACCACATATTTTACACAAACAGTACAGATGTAAACATATCCCAAAATATTCTTCATTTAGCAATTGATTTTCCACTTGCTACAACATACCTTCCCAAGTCTTTTCATGGAGACTCAATTTCGATCATAGCATTTAACCCACCTACCTGCTAACTTCTAAAAAAACTGAAGCATCCAAATGTTATTAATTTAATCACCAGATTTTCATTGTATTCTTGTAAAATAAAAAATCGGTGTCCCAGGTTTTGTTCTGAATGCTATTATTTTGAATATAGTTTAATTTGTCCTCATAATTCTTTTGGGAGTCTTGCAGACAAAATGCAGTTTATTATAATACATATGTGCAAATTACGACGCTACTGGCAGTCATCTGGAACATGGATTACAGTTTGATGCTTTATCGCATCTACATTAGCTGATGAAATATAAGGCATGGCTGACTCAGGGTAAAAATATTACCTATCTACTGATAATGAAAGACAGACCTCACAGATATGGTTTTTGCAATACTATTTATTTTTTACTTCATAAAACTTTACAACAAATTTGCTTTATATTCAATTCCTAAAGCCTTAGTCCCAGTTATTTACATCAGAAAACATTTATTTTGCCCTTCTTCCTTCATTTAAATTACTAGTATTTATTTGTTTATTGTTCCCTCCTCAAAATTTTCATTTCCTTGTCAATTAATTAAAAGATATTTTTCTCCTTAATTCCTACAATGAACTTGTAACTTCCAAAGGAAATACACCAAAGATGAGCACCTGACCTAGTGGTCACACACCATGGTCTAAGCTTGGCTGACTCATCAACCAAATGGTTCCAGCCAATGCCTTCTGGCCTTGGTACAACTCTTCAGTAACATAAAAATACTTATCCCAAATAAAGCTTCTTTTGGAAGCCTTCCAGACAATATGCAGTTTACATGTGCAAATTACAACATTACTGATAGTGGTCTGAGATCCGTTCAACTTTTATTTAAAATAGCCTAAACTGTATAAAACACTGAAACAAATTGAACATTTGTATTTTTTTCTCCTGCTATTCGTAAGTCAAAATTACTTAGAAATATTTACTGTATACTTGGGGTATTGTAGTTCCACAGGGACAAGATTAAACCTACAACCCTGATGAAGCATGTCTTTCTTTGAATCCTAACTTTTCCACAGGTGTGACCCCTTGTAAAGTTATGACATAATGGACACATGACAGACATCAGCCTTTTGAATCTTATGGGTATAATTTACTCAGATATGCAATAGAGTTTAACAGTTCTGATTGATTATTGGTGTAATCGATCAATGATATAAAAAAGATGTCAGACAGCACTGTGGTATGTGTGTCGCAAGTAGTTCAAGAGTGTGATTCCAAATCACATCTCTGAACTCCCGGCTACAGTGATAACGTTGTGAGAAATGACCAAGAGTCAGACTTCTTCCCACAGCAGAAAAGATCTTTGGAGGATAGCTATTAGTGGTCAACTCATAATTTACATTTACAGAATAACATGAACATTTTAATATTTGTTTAACACATGAATCCTTATGCTATTATAGCCTTTATATACACCTGATATAAAGTTAGTGGAGGCATCCTGATATTTGCAACCTGTTTCCAAGTTTCCAAATTGTTGCTCATAGTACTGATTTTAGTTGAAACAGCTTGTTCAGAAAAAAATTTATTATCCCACATCATCTCATTCTCATGCATAAAACAATATTCAGTTACAAAGAAATTATGCTCAGCAGTCCATGTTGTCATGCATCTTTCGTTTCATATTCAATTTCAAAATAGGAAACTCTCAAAATAAGAAAATATCTCAACTGCCCACAGCACTAAGGCCGTTTATTTAAATTCTGAGACTGTAAAAGTAAAATCCTAATCCACATACCTCAGAGGGTTGCTGCAGCCCTTGTTTGACCTGACTGGGTGTTGCAGACCACACAATGTTTAGATTGTTTGAAGGCATAGAAGGTGAAGAGCACACATTTCCGTTCTTCAGCTGCTCGGCTGAACGAGACCTTGGTCCCTGCCATCCTTGCACACTATCTGAAAAAAAAGTGTAGAAGAATATTACTAATTTCACTTTCTGGAAGGTTACCTAGTTCATCTACATTAAAGTTATTAAAAAGGAATGGCATATCCGCAATCTAGTTCACATGATTTAGTTCGTAAGTTATCTTAGCATGAATGTTTAGGTAGTACAACTGACACGCTGCAGAAACAGAAAATGTTTTAAATATTCAGCAAGCCTGACAGCATCTGTGGAGATAGCAACAGAATTAATGTTAAGTCGAATATGACTCTTCTTCAGTATTTCCAGCACTTTGTTTTTGTTTCATATTTCCAGCATGTGCAGCACTTTGCTTTTTTGATCTGCTGTAGATTTTGTTTGGAAAGCAATTACACAGCACTTCCAGAGACAAGTTTTTTAAATCTTGCATCAGCAGTCATTGTTGTAGGTGTATATGTGGACTTTCAAAAATTATTTAATAAGAATGACATAATACTAATCTGGAAAATAGAAGCACGATAGTAAAGGGATGGTAGTGACTCAGGTACGAAATTGGCTAAGTGATAGGACGCCGAGAGTTACGGTGAACATATGTTTTCTTGAGGAGGGAAGTATACATTTTGACCCCCAGGGGTATCAGGGCCATTGCTTTTCCTGTTTCATAAAAATAACCTGGACTTTGGCATAGGGAGTACAATTTCAAAGTTTGTGGATGATATAAAATTTGGCAACACAATAAAGAGTGAACAGCACAGTAGCAGACTTCAGGAGGACAGACATATGCTAGATTCAATTTAATGCAGTTAAGTGTGTAGTAATACATTTTGGGAGAAACATAGAGAGGGGGGTGATAAGCAGAAGGACCCAAGTGCATATTCACAAATCTTTGACAGTCGCAGTTAATAAAAGGGCATGGGTTACTTGGCCTTTTAAATAGCGACGTCAATAAGGAAGTCATGTTAAACCTTCGAAAATAACTGGTTCGGTTTCAGCTGGAACATGGTGTATAATTCTGGGTATCACACTTTAGGAACAACGCCCTGGGGAGGGTAGCGAGGAGGTTTACCAGAATGATACCAAGGATGGAGGAGTTCAGAAGCTGGGACTATTCTCCATAGAGCATTGAAGGTTAAGGGGAGGCCTAATAGAGGTATTCAAATTTGACAGGTTTTGATAGAGCAAATAGAGAGAAATTATTTCCTCTGTCAAGTGGATCAGTAACCAGAGGTCAGAGGTTTAAAATAATTGGCAGAAGAACTGGAGAGGAAATGTGAAAGTTATTGACAGAGGCATGTAAAGTTCTGAATAGCCTGGCATTCAGTAAGTCTGTCACCTCTCTTTTATAGCAGTGGATAGAAACCGGTGAAATGTCAGAGACACCGTCTGCTGCAGCTAGAAAGGTACAGAGGCAAAGAAGTTCATGTGGAAACAGAAACTTACAACATGGATTCTATGACATGTAATTCACTATCACCTTTTCAGCCACTGGCAGGTGCTGACTTGGGATGCAGGTCTGCCAGCAACAGGTGACAGATTTCAGTGAGCACCTCGTCTGTAATATGAAGACATCACAGAGAGCTATTCTCTGGTGTTAAGGTAAGAGAATTACTCCTTGAAGACTCCAGATGGATATGGCCTCCTGCTGAGAGCCCTTCTTCCCCTTCATCTTCCCTCTTTGATCAGTTTGTCGTCCTCCACTCAATCCCTCTGTCAAGCCAAGGCAACCAAAGTTTCTTCTAACCTTTTTCGTCCATGTGCGGAATGAATTTTGTTATGTGCACAAATATCAAAGTAATGCATGGATGCGTGCCATCAGTAGAAACAAAAAAAAAGTTTGTAATAAACTTATTTTTAAAATTACCATATAAGGAAGGAGGAGGAATACCACCCTCGGCCATTGGCACAAATTAACAGATTTATTAATTCAATTTTAAATTTATTATGGTGGTATTTGAACTCATGATTTCTAGGTTTTCAATTCAGTACCATAACCATGACACTACCATATATGAGAAAGGTATCACAAATGTGTAGTTGTGATATTATAGATTTTGTAACTACTAATCTTTTTTTGATGACACAAGAAGCCTTGAAGGTGACTGCCAAATCACCTGATCTTATGCCCTGCAATGTGGTTGAGCTTTCAGAAATCTCCGAGCGGATTACAGGCAGATGTACCCAGAGATGAAAAGACTTTTGAAATTCAACGGGTCCTCAAACAGACAATGGCTTTTCCTAAAGATGTGACCCCTTTTGAATACTGCAGCTGATAAGGGGACTTTGGATTGCTAACTGGGATTTCCACTTGCCTTATTTGGAAGATGACTTGGCATTTTTCCCAGATCATATTATAGCAACCATTTTAGGTTTTTGCACTGCTTAAAGACAGGCTGCGAACAACCATTTTGATTGCAGAACCCGAGGAATAATTCTGAGAAATAAATTCAAAAAGGGTTCTTAGCCAAGGCAGGACAAAGAGGAAGGTATTAAGAAATCAACTGCTGTTTCTGCCAAAAAAGTCCAGGCAATCTGCAAGTGCCGTAACCGCAGAAGTTGTGAGAAACAGGAAACATTCTTTCTCTCCCAAAAACCTGCTGACCTGAGCCCATCCTGAAAAAAAGGCAAACACCGACAGGTCAACTGCAGAAGTCATCGCAGCTGCTTAGATGGAACCTCAAGCTTCAACCACTTCACTTCAGAATGAAAGGAACTCAAGCAATAGGCCCACAACGATATCACACAAAGACTGACTTGAAATCTCATCTTTAAGTACCTTTTTATCTTCATCTGCTTTTAATCTTTGTATCTGTATTTTTCATTAATAACTTTATCGCTTTTACCAAACTAACTTTCAGCAGTAGTCTTTGTAATAAACTAATATTTATTTTGTTTAAGACTAAAGCTTGTCTGCTGGGTTATTTTTTTAATTGAATTACTTGAATTAAAAGGGCGCCACACGCACACACACAAACTCTTAGCTCATGGACCACATTAAGGAAACTTATTTTACCTGGTCATGCCAGAGTCTGTTAGTTTTTATATTGCAGCTTGTATTTTGGTCACTTGACAGAAGAGTTGAGCTGATAACGATGGTTCAAGTCAAGCAAGAATCTTTTGTTTCAATTTGACAAGCTCAAATTAATAGAAAATGTGGAAAAGGCAACTTTCATTTTTCAGCTTTTTTTTCCCGTGTTTAAACTGCTATGAATAGTGAGAAAAATAGCTCAGTAATTTCTTACCATCAACAAACGTAATCAGGCAGAGGTGAAGTGTTTCTGTAAATTTGGAGAGAGATTGACTCATGTGAAGTGGAGAGTAAAGGTCATAGAGGCACAATGTCCCTGTAGATTAAGTGAATATTAAAGGGGGAAACTACACATGACACTGTTGTGGTGAAGGGATTAAAAATCTTTGAATTCTGAATGAATAAACAGGTTCACCATTCTTGAAGTAAACCACCTCTCTCATAATGCATACAACATTGCATTGGAGAGGGGTAGTATTTGGTAGCGTGCATGGTTTAAAATGTCCCACGAGATAACTGCACAAGGACCTTTGCTTGTTATTTGGAGATCTGGGCTAGGAATCCTGAACTTTTCACAGAAGTCCTAAATACGCCCTTGTGCTTGTTATGTGTCAAATGTCTTTGGTATCAATCTTCCTTTAATAATTCGACAAAATCAGCTGCAACCTTCTTGGAAGTTTATTAACAAAGTGGACATTATGTACAAGTGATTAACACCCATGCCCAGGCTGTGCAACTACATTTTCTTAATGCCATGAAGACGTATTAATGTATACAGTGTTATTGTAAATTATTTTTTAAAATAGAGGTTTAATCTGTGTATGTCTTAATTGGATTAAAGCCAGCTAGTCTGGGTGCTTTGATGTATAATAGCTTTGAGATCTAAACAGTAAAGTAAAGGTTACATTTGCATTTTGTTGAATAGAGTATTCAAAGACTGGGGGTGAAATCTTGCACCTAGCTAGGAGACATCAAGCAATGTTTATATTACTAATAAAATTGGTACTATGAAATGGGTTCAAAGGGCCTGATGATGCAATAAAAATTTACATTCATAGGGGAAGGCTGGGTATAACAGGAAGAACTCAACAGGTCTGGCAGCATCTCCGGAGAGGAACGCAGTTAACGTTTCGAGTCCGTATGACTCTTCAACAGTTCTGTTGAAGAGTCATATGGACTCGAAATGTTAACTGCGTTCCTCTCCGCAGATGCTGCCAGACCTGCTGAGTTTTTCCAGGTATTTTTGTTTTGGATTTCCAACATCCGCAGTTTTTTGCTTTTATAACAGGACGGAGTTGTGTGTGTGCAGATCAGTGGCATGTAAGATCTAAGCCTGTAAGCATACCACTGTGTCTGCGAAGGAACAAATTGAATGGAACCTCATTTTGAATTCGTAAGGTGAAAAATGCTTTGCCTGGTGTCTGTTTTAAGTCTATTGGTTATTGTTACCTTAGTGGAGATTGATTTGGGAATTTGTTAAAAAGTTATGATGGTAGTAATTTGTAGCCATGTGTGTTTAATTTGTTGTAAATTAATAAATGTTTCATTTAGTTTGATATAAAAACCTCTCGAGAACTGGTGGTCTTATTCCTGAATTCACAGCTGCAACTCAAAACATACCAATTGAAAATATAGGTTATGACGTTTGTTTAAAATTTCCCTCTGGGGTTTTAAATAACTCAGCCTTTACAAACTGCTGTGTCATAACAATTTTTACCTCCCCAAACACTTTGTTCTCTTAAAAAAGTTCCTATTCCTCTTCAATTTTTTCAGTTCTGATGAAGGGCTGTTGGTCTGAAACTGCACTTTCCATTAATTAGCTTGCTGCGTTTTAGTTAGTTTGGTTTCAGATTTCTAGCATTTTCAGATTTTCCTTTTTATCTTTGCTAACCACCTTGTTTATTTAAGCAGTATGAAGTGTGATGTAATATACTGAAATTTAGGGAAACAATATGATTTTAATGCAAAAAAAAACTTTCAATGTAAAAAGAAGAAACATCAGAAAAGCAAAGCAGACTTCTGAAGCCCATAACCTGATACTACTTAGAAAGTATCGAAACATAGGAGGAAGCTTACAATTTAAAAAATGTCAAAATAATGTAACTTAAACTTATTTCCCCATCTACATATTTACCATAGGGAATTAGAAAGTAGTGCAAGGATAGCCAGAAGACAGCTACTAGAAATGAATGGAGACAAAGATCATGCCACCATTCTGGTAAGGCATGGTCTACAGTCAAATCAAGCTTTTATTGGAATAAGTAAGATCAGTCCAGAATGCCTAGGCGAAGCATGAAGCAAAGAATTGGTCAGTATTCTATGGGCACCTTAACTCCCTCATGCGGAACAATTACCATGGGCGGGTGCAGTTGGCGAGGCCAGGAGCAGCTGGGAATTGGCCTGCCACTCACAATCGGCCCCCGACCATGATTTCACGCTGGCGGGCAAATTAAGGCCCACCCAACGTGAAGCACGGCTCACTAATGAGTCCTTAAATGAAGCCTGGAAATGCTAACAATGAAGCCCCGAACAGATATGAAGTTGTCAACTACCAATAAATCACCAACAGCAAACGATGTATCAAACTCCTCACTACTGACACTGGCAATGCTGCTCACCCCTTTTATCCTGCCCGCAGATGAGGTTTTTGAAATTGTTGGCTGGCAGCCTACCCATTTTGCCCATGCAACAAGCACGAAATCGCACAGGCAATTAAAAATTGCAATCAATTGGCTTTTTAATGGCCTTAAGTGGACTCTTAATTAATGGCGGACACAGCTCTGGCACCTGCTTGTGCCCGCCAACCGAAATATCGCGCAAATGCGGTGATGTCAGGACGCTCACTCGACGTCTTCGCGCACTATTTTACACCCAAACAGGTCGGGTGCGCACCAGCCCGCAGAATATAAAATTCTGCCCCATCACTTAATGTGAGTATGCATGCTAGAATATGTGCAGAGTAGAAAAATAAAACTGCTGTTCTTTTTAATCAGTAATTTCTTCTTACTCTTCTGAAGTCTGATCTTACCAAAAGCAACAAGTCATCGAGATAGAACCGGTTAGTCAGATTACTCTAGTGGTAGTGGCCTTCCACTCAACCCCAGTAGCAAAAAATGCTCTGCAGTTAAATATCAGGTGAGCCCTGATAAGAATGCCATAGTTAAAGAATAACTGTTGTATCAAGGAAGCGGCATTAGATAAGTGACACTTAGTGAAGAGCCTGGCTTTGAAACACACCTGAGAGCTGGTTAGGCATGAGAGGGGCTTTCCAATGAAACAATAGATAGGAGAAAAAAACGAACTTCCGAAGTGGAGGAAAGTACCGTCACGAAGTCAGAGAAGTGTGTATGCATCTTTTGTTCTTTTGTTTTAAAGTACAAATTTAACCAGAAGCTGACATGAAAAACTGCTACACACCTATCACTAACAATAGAAACATTACGGAGCACATTACTGTAACAGGGAATGCTCCTAGTCTATTTAAGAAGCTCTAAATTAGGAATGATATAATCACTTCTTTTCTGAGAGATGGCCAACATAGTGGTAAAGGATTTGTTTATCAATAAGCAAAAAATGTAAAAATATCAATGCACATTACTGTACATCAGCTGTAAAGATTACTGGGAACTGTTTTGTGACAATATTAATAAGACAATAGAAAGTCTGAATGGTGACAGTATGAATTAAATTGAAACAACATTCAATTTAAATTTATTACTTGCCAACAGGTTGAAAATTTTTTGTAAACATTTTGAAATTTTCCTTAATGAATAGGTTTTGATGGCATCAGTAGGATTGGAGCCAAGGGTATATAATAGTAGAAAAGAAAAATATCACAGACTGGAAATCTGAAACAAGGAACAGAAAATGCTGGAAAAATGCAACAGGTCAGGGAGCATCTGTGGAGAGAAACAGAGTTAATGGGCGGAATCATCCTAGGTTTGCACTAAGTGCGGTAGCATGCCGGTAAAACGGCATTTCACCTCCGGCCGCAATGGCGGATTCTCACAGCATATCGTCCCAAACCTGCCACATTAATTATGCATTCCCGGGAAACACGCCGCTTTCCATGACTGGCAGGCTCTCATTCGCCTGCCACACCACCATCTCGCCACTTCATCACACAGGGCACCATATTTAAAGTGCAGCCACGCGCACACATCTCAGTGCTTCCAGACATGGCCTTGAAAGGTAAAAAAAGTGCAGCCCCAAGGTTCAAAAACTCGTCCCTCGAGCACATTTTGGACACAGTGGAGGCTTGCTGTGATGTCCACTACCCCCGCTCTGGCTGCAGGATGGGCAGCAACTTCATTAATCCAGCTTGGGAGGCAGTGGTAGCAGTGGTCAGTGCCAATGCCCTGCAAGAGGACAGCCATTCAGTGATGCAAAAAGATGAATGATCTCCTCCGTTCCACCAGGGTGAGTCACTCTTCTCATCACTTTCAATTCACATACTCACAAACCCATCACACATCCACAGGGTCCTCAACTCATTGGCAGTTCAAGAGACATTACCATTCCACTCTCTCACACACACCTTCATTGTCCTCATCCCGTCCATGGGACCACTCGCATGCTTATCATCTAGCCTGGCAGGCATCCTGCTTACAATCTTTCCATCTCTATTTATGCAGGACAAGCTAGCACACATGAGGGGGAGGTCACTTACAGGTGGTGGAATGCCTGAAATCATGGTCCTCATGAAAACAGAGCCATCCAGCTGGCCGGCAAGGATCTGTACCATTCTTGTGCTGACGGTGAGGTCAGCGGTGCTCTACCAATTGAGGAACCAGCAGTACAACATTCGTCTGACAACCATGCTGTGAGTGATGTCTCCTGTTACACAGGCCACTGCTAAGCATTAATTATTTCTCCTTGCTTTCGCAGGCACACCTGCCAAACACCTAGAGCCTCCAATCAAGCACTGGAGAAACATCTGAAGAGGAATCTGAAGGCACCCTCCTTGAAGTCCCCTCATAGCACTCACCCACACCCTCCGCCAGCACAGGGCCACACACCTCGGTGGGTCCTAGCTTCAGAGTAGCTTCAGGATCACAATCTAGTGAGCACATCACACTACCTGATCCACAGCAGGCGACGGCAGGGACTTCCATGGTTACCAGCAATTGGAGGACTGCTGGAGGCAGAAAATTGCTGAGTTCAAGTCAGGTGATGAGCATCTGGAATCGGTCCTGTCACAGTTGCTGGAGCTACAAAGGCAAGCTCGGGAACATCAGGAAGGGAAGTCCACTGCGCTCCTCAGATTGCAAGGCACAATGAATGAGTCCATCCACCTTCAAGCTGAGGTGATAACACTGGCATGCCAATGCACCGAGGTCAACACTGGTAGGATGGCAGCCGCCATGGAGACCTTGGTCCAGGACGTCGCTCCAGCACTGCTGCATGGCTGAGCTCCATTGCTGATGCCATAGTTGGCCTCCAACAGTATGTACGTGAGAGGGGTGCTAGGCAGCGTGACCTCACTCCAGCTACCACCTCTCCTCAAGGAGTCAGCCAGGAGCCCCGGTGTGTGCTCAGCTCAGATGCTGAATTATCCTAACCCGCGCTGCAAGGCTGCACTGTTAGCTTGAACCATGGGGAAGACTGGTCCAAATCAGGATGGTGACATTGCAAGTAGCTGTTAGCGCCTCCACCAGTGACTGCTCCATGGCCAGCTTTAGCAACGTACCCAGCCGTCTAACTGTTCTGCAGTCCACTAAAATGCTTATTAGTTGGCAGTCTGTGCCCGAGGTGTGAAAAGCTCTGGAGCACTTGGTGCATTGCTCGAGTGGGCAGATAAGGTAGAAGGCCAACTCCAATCATATCAATGTGGCTGCACCTGAACTGTCTCAACTGCAGAGGAATGGTCATTTTATACAAGGTGTCCTTAATGTGTGGCTGCTTCCCTTGCCCAACCCCACCCCACCCCAGATGTGCTTGTGGGCCACCTTCAACCGCAGGGCAGCCTCTGCCCACCACCCCCCCCACCCCCCCCCCCGAACCCCAAAGGTCACCTGAACCACAGGGCAAACTTTGCCACCCACCCCCCCACTGCGCCTCAACCTTGAAATCCAACAGGCGTCCTTCACGAGCGCTCCGCAATGTTATGGTGCACTCACCTCGGAGTTCCCCTCAAAGGGCAGCCCGCTAAGTGCACACTTTTTATATGCTGTTGTGAAACATGTCAGCGTGTGCACGGATGATCCAGCAGGGTGGGATGAGTCTGGTAGGCTCACCTTCTAATATGCTGATGTATTGCAATGAAGTTCCCCACGTCCGATGGCAGGAAACGTGACCCATCATCGATGGGCTGAGGGGACGATCGCAAGCTGGCTTCACAACATCGTGAAACCGATTTTTGGCCTTCTCGCCACACTGCCCGATCACACCACCAAACGCACCCGACGCCAGCAGGCACAGATGATTCCGTCCAATACTTCAGGCCGATGCCCTTTCATCATAATAGTAGCTTTATTAAAACTTGTTGCACTTTTTTGCAGTTCAAATAGTCTACAGGAACGCTGAAGGATTGTGATGCAACAGTAGATAAGGAGACTGCCCTTTCAGCTTTAGGCTCTGGGTTCAAACTAGTCCAAACTCAATAAATAAAATGCACCTTTTTCTGCCAAATTTACAGGCAAACAAGAAACAAAATTGAGAAGCACCGCCTGTTATTTTGAATTACTGAGTGGGGGTTTAAGGGCCAAGATTCATATGCATTCACTTAGGTCACATAACAATATACCTAAATTCGCTATAATCATTTGGTTGCATATTATGCTTATTGCATTCCACTGTTGCAATACCATTAGAACCACTCACAATTTTTCATGCAGTATTATGAGAGTCTGCATGTCCAGTCAAGCACAGAGATCCACATCCACGATAGCAGCTATCTCAGCCTGAATTGTATCAGTCTGAGCCTGTCAGCAGTCAGCGATCTCATGCCCTCTATCTGAGCTTCCACTGCAGCACCTATACATCAGCCAGTGCTTTCATGGAGGTGCCCACCAATTCTATGGTTGTACCCTCTGCCATGGTAGAGTCGGTCTCCTCTACGCTTCTAGCGAGTGACTGAAGACTATCTGGCAGGTCTGTCAATGCACAAAGCATCTTGGTGTGCATGTTCAATCAGTGTTTTCCCAGTCTGTCCCAACCAGGTCCTCATCCTGAATGCCCTGCAGCAGAACTGTTGTGAAATTTTGCCCTCCTGGCCTGTCTGCAACCCAGTGACTGACTATGTGCCGATCCCAACTCTAAACTAGCCTCTAACATCAGCATAATGCCAGTGACTGTGTTGGTGGCTGAGTATTATGTTGAGTAATGGTGATTCTTCCTCAGAACTCTCTCCCTTCTCTTGCCCTTCCATAAGAGGCTGCAGGAGCTGAGCAGCCAATAGGCCTTGGCTATCTGAAAGCACAAAAGCATAAAGGAAGAGCGTGGGCTGAAGCTATTTTCGTATCTAGATTTTGAATTCTGCGGTCCACATTTGGGAAGTGCCTAGAACCAGTGTAAGTATGTTTAAAACACATAACAGAGGAAAAACTGCACGATCCCAAGTCTGAAAATTGAGTGAGACCAAGATGTTGCCAAAAACAGTGAAAAACAAAAATACTATGGGCTTTCTTGTCGCTATCAACAGTGACATATCACCACTACTGCTAAATATTGAACATGGGCAGAGTAAGAAATGGTCAAAAGAAGTATCGCTGAGGACATCAGTGATGTGGAATTATTTTATGGTGCATTTATACATAAATCTAAGTTATTTTTCATATCTGTTGCCAAGGAAGAAATGTACCAAAGCAATCATTTATTCCATGCAAGATTATTTAAACTTCAGAGGGACACTTGCACTCATTTATCATCTAACAAACCTATATTTTCCCAGTTAGATGTAAATAGTGCTTAGGTCATAAAGGGGAGGGAGGTAGAGATTGGTGGCCAAGGTGGCAGGGGGTGCATCTTTCCCCATAATTTTTTCCTCATTCATTATTACTTATTTAGCCTAATATTTGCATAGCTATGAATTATCATCATTTGAATCAAGGATATTTACTTCCTGAGCCCAGGAACTCTCAACAAAAATGTGGCTCTCTCACAGTCTATGCACGAGCAATTGTC
Source organism: Cetorhinus maximus (assembly GCF_964194155.1). Classification (NCBI taxonomy): domain Eukaryota; kingdom Metazoa; phylum Chordata; class Chondrichthyes; order Lamniformes; family Cetorhinidae; genus Cetorhinus; species Cetorhinus maximus. The sequence goes on along the minus strand of NC_135881.1, from coordinate 178,866,311 downwards.
AGTGCAAGGTAGAATGCTGAGAAGACAAGAGTTCCATCCTTGTGCACTCTGCAACTTTCTGAATGAACAATGTGCAAGTTCTATTACACTTGCTGATGCTGGAGGAATGGTCATCCTGTCTATCATAAGTAAATCATTTTCTAGTTTCCACCCAAGGTCCTTTGGAGATGAGATTTCTGGCATGTTCTGAAGACATTGCTCGTTTATTGCAAACTGGTAACTGGTGTGCTGTATATGCTTATACAAAGAATCTTTGTTTGCTGGCAAGCACATCTCTGCATAACTCCCAGCCTGAACATTTGACACCTGACCTGGTTCACATCTCTACATCCAACCTGCCCATAGAGTTCACAAGCGTACGGCTCTAATCTTCACAGAGACTGCAAAACAGCGAATGATGTCCTTAACTGCTCAGGTGTTGCAAGTACTCTTTGCTGGTGATCAGAACTTTTGCTGAGTTCACCTTCCCCGTCCCATACACTCACTGAATTGCATCCCAAAAAACAAGTGAAACCTAATGAGAGCAGCACATACACAACTCTACCAAAGTGATCAAAGATAGAACCATAGAAAATTTACAGTGCATTCAGCCCATCGTGTATGTGCCAGCCAAAAAGAGAAAAAAGAAACCAGCCATTCATTTTAATCCCACTTTCCAGTACCTGGTCTGTAGCCCTGAAGGTTACAGCACTTCAGATGCAGATCCAGGTATCTTTTAAATGAACTGAGCGTTTCAGCCTCAACCACCAACTTAGGCAGTGAATTCCAGACACCCACCACCCTCTAGGTGAAAAAGTTTTATGCGATGAACATCAATTATACACGTGTTGTTTCTGCTTCTTGTGTGAAAGTTGAGCTTAGAATCAATGTCCTTGCAGAATCCAAGTACAATACAAAGACATTAGTGTCAGAGCTGTTTATGATCACATGCTTACTGGAACTAGCTGTAAATGTATAGTGAAGCAGTAGTTGTGTGTCTGCTTCTTCTTGGTTAGAGAACAGTGCTGGGAGCTTGGTACCACTTCCAGGTCTGTTTTACTGTCATTCTGGTGAAGTGCATGACAGTTTTATGTCATCAATGATCGCTCTTGCAGACTTGCACCATCTTTCATAGAGGAACTGGAGCTAATTTTCCTTGTTGTCACTGGAAGACAGAAATTTAGTCCTCTGCTGTGGGATTTTCTGGTGAGGAGAACATTTTGGTGATTTGCATTTCTCCAACTGACCTCCGGCCTATATTGCCACTCCTATGCTGTAGGTCTTGGATGTGTCCAGAACAAAGTGGATCACTCCTGACTTATGCATTTTTGATTGTCTCACAAAAGCTTTCAGTAGTAGTTGGTCAACAAACTGTCCAAATGTTGATTGTTGTTTCATGACTTGAATTGATCCTATACCCACTTAGAGTCACATCAATAGGAGGAGGTGGGTTGACTAACCTCTCAGGAAAGTGTAAGAGCTTTGCTTTGTTTGTCTTGAAGGGAGATCCATCATGGTCAGCTAGAAGCAAGGGTAACATTCCCAATCTATGAACCAACATTACATCAATGTTCACTTTTCTCAAGGCTCTAACAACCAATTGTCGAGGTAGCTGTGGGACACAGTTTATAGTAAATATTTGTTGATTGTCTCCATTTCTGGGAATTGGCTGAGAGGTCTCCACTGCAGCCTGGCCTTTCAATTCAGTATACTGTGGTCACTGCTCACAATGCGACCTGCCAACACTTTTATCATTTAGTCTCTCCCGTTTTCCACCTTATCACAGACCTTCATTTTTGTTCTTTTTCTATTCTCTCTCCTTTCACTTGCTTAAAGCCTATTACATCTCTAACTTTTCCCAGTTCTGATCAAAGGTCATCAACCGGAAATGTTAACTTTGTTTCTCTCTCCACAGATACTGCCTGACCTGCTGGTATTTGCTGCATTTTCTTTTTATTTCAGATTTCCAGTATCCACAGTATTAATATTTTGTAAGAATTATCATAACCTTTGACAAGTTTAAGTTCTATGGTAACATTGCAAGAATAGTCAATCAACTTGAGCCACAGTATTTCTTGGGTGCTGTTTCTCTTATTTGCAGTTGTCCCCAATTTTATATTATCTCTATCCATATCTACCACTTTCAGATATGCATACCAAAACCATCTAGACTTCTCTACTGCCACCAATCTTACCTTTTCGTATTACCATAACTTTTCCTTCAACTAATAATTCAGCGTAGTCTGGAGCCTAGGCCTCCTTGCAACTGGTATTAATATACCCTGTGATAAAAAGGGGAGACACATTCTGGTAACATTTCCCATGTGATGCCTAGTTCGCATCCCAAATAAAATCTTTTCCAAATTTGGCATACCATCCACCACCTGGACCATTCACTTCCTCCACTGCCAGCGCACTGTAGATGTAATGTGCACTATTTACAAGAAGTACTACAGCAACTTGCCAAGGTGTCTTTGACAGTGCCTACCGAACCCATAACCTCTATAGATAGGAAGGACAAGGGTAGCAGGTGCTTAAGAACATCATCTTCTGCAAGTTCCCCTCCAAGTCACACATCATCCTGATTTGGAAATATATTGTCACTGGGCTAAAATTTTGGAGCTCCTTACCCAACAGAACTGTGTGAGTACATGCAACAAAAGGGCCGCAGTGCTTCAAGAAGGCAGCTCACCACCACCACGTCAAAGTCAATTAGGGACAGGCAACGAAGCCCAAATCCCATGAACAAGTTTGAAAAAGGCCGCTGGAACTATGATTCAAACAGTTCTGGAATGGATCTCAGAACCCAGTATTCTACTGGCTACCACTGATTCACGACACCATAATACTCACCTGTTGACAATCTTTTACTATGCTGGGCGGCTTGCTGTGCACTTTGTTGTAGAATGTTCAAACATTCACCAAGGCAGCTCATGGTAGCAGCTGAGGTAGCTTTCAAAAGCAGCAAATCTTGATCCAATGCAGATAGAGGCCCACAAGGCGGGAGAGATTCTATTGAATGCACAAGACTCTTCTGCTGTCCTTCTGCCTGGTTCATCATCTATTAAAATAAAAATTAAGAGTCTAGTGGATCTGTAAGTGAATACACAACTGATGAAGCCAAAACATGTGGAATTCATCACCATCAGAAATAAACAAAGCTTCCCTGACAGTACTTTTCTAAGAATAACAACACACACGATTAACTTCCAATAAAAATCAAAATGAAGAAAATCCCAAATTTCTCGTGAAGTAACAATTGAGGATTGCAGTAACACCTTCACACCAAAATAACAATATAATCTGAATAGACTAAAAACATTCCAAAATTTGAAATCCATGATAGGTCTCATGCTTCATAAACTATCTAAATTTGCTTTACAGCATTCAGCATTCGAAATTTGAATAAATTTGAAGATGTTGCAAGATCAAAATAATTCTATTTTAAAAGCAAAACAAATATTTTAGTATGCTAAGGGTTACTGTTACAAACATCTAAGTGAATTTGTAGACATTATGTTACAAAAGTTTGGCAACTTTTCTAGAGTGGCTTAAATCTCTGCTCTTAATATGTGATCATTCCTGCCTCCTTGAAGTGCAAAATTATGAGGTTATTTTGGCTCCAAACAAAAAGGAGCAACATCATATTCACCTTTAAATAAAGGCACTCTCCACACAAAGGAGACTATCCCTATAGCAACAAGCTGTGTTGGAAATTGCACAAAGGATTGCACCCCTTGGTAATCTTGACATCATGATATTGGGGCATTGTCTACCTGACCACCTTCACTCCAAGCAGTATAAAGGTTAAATACAAAGGCCACTTCACTCCAAACAGTATAAAGGCTAAATATAAAGGGCACTTTCTTACTTTCAGAGTCTGAGCTATTTTAAATCAGATTATTGAAGAAAAATAACTACTGGATTTTCTGAACCATGAGAAGTCCATGAAAGCCTAATTTAAATATTATGAAGCCCAGCTTCTCAAGACAGGACACAGGCATGCCTCACAACCAGCCGTTGTTTAAAAAAAAAATGGAGGCAAATACACAGTAGAGCAGGCTTGCATTTCAGAAATTTTCATTTTTAACCTCACCCCAACCCGCTCTCACCCATCTGGGAGGGGCTTAATATCAATCCCAATGAAAAATAAGGATTCAAAATTTCAAGTTGCTCCAAATTCAGAAAGACGATCAAAGGGCAAGAAGGCGAAGTGTTCTATATGCAGAGGTTATAGTTGCATAGAATGGGCAGCACAGAAATAGACCACTTAGTCTAACAGATCCATGGCAATGTTTATGCCCTATATGAGCCTCCCATACCCACTCCCTTTCTCCCTCAAACATTTATTCAGCTTCTCTTTAAATTCATCTATGCTATTCACCTCAATTACACCTTGTGGCAGCAAGTTCTACATTCTATCCATTCTCTGGACAAAGAAGTTTCTTCTGAATTCCCAATTGGATTTATTGGTGACTATCTTATATTTACTGATCCTAGTTTGGATTTTCCCCAAGTGGAAACATCTTCTTCACACTTATCTATATGGAAATTAATTTGCCAATTACAAGGCCAGTCTGGAAGTTCATTAATGTTGTCATGCATTTGGCCCAAAACTTCCAATCTCCCCGTGGTGTTGGGAGGGGGCGGAGGGGGCGGGGGGTCATACCTGAGCGGTAACCCAGAAGATGAGCTGGTGCCACCCCCTCCCTGGAAGTCTCCATGTAAGGGTCATGCCAATTGCCTGGGAAGTTCACGCTTCCAATGGGCAATTACCCAGCATTGAGAAGCAATTGATACTCAGGTTTAAAATTCCTGGGTAACCACAGTATGACCACTCCCACTACTCCACCAACTGACCACCCAACGCCCAGCCTGACCACCCTACCACCCCACCCCCCAACTACCCTCCCAAACCCCCGACTACCTCCCCTCCCTCCATTCTTTCAATTTACAGTACACACTTACCTTCTTCCTGGCTTCTCAAAGTGGCTAGGACCTTTAAACTTCCCTCTTTTTATTCTTTCACGGGACGTTGCCGTTTTTCTCGCTCATCCCTAATTGCCCTTCAGAAGGAGGTGGTGAACCACCTTCTTGAATTGCTGCAGTCCATGCGGTGTAGGTACAGCCACAGTGCTGTTAGGGAGTTCCAGGGTTTTGACCGAGTGACAGTGAAGGAACAGCAATATAGTTCCAAGCCAGGATGGTGTGTGACTTGGAGGGGAACTTGCAGGTGCTGGTGTTCCCATGCATCAGCAGCCCTTGTCCTTCGAGGTGGTAGAGGTCATTGGTTTAGAAGGTTTAGAGCTAGTTTGCAGCTAGTGCTGTAAAAAGGGGGCCGCGGCCTCACTTCCCCAATTTTGCTGCACTGCACTGAAGGCCTCAGGAACCCACTGCACTGCAGTATTCTCACTCAGCCAGAGTCGGAAGGTGGGGTGAGAAATGCGCAACTGTGTTCTAGCACAAGTTAAAAGGAACGGAGTGGCAATCCGACTGTAATTGCCACTGCTCGGAAATTCTGGCCCATTATATGTTTCAATTTGATGTTGCCCATAAATTTTGAAATCGTATTTCCAGTTCCAGAATCCAGATTATTTATGTAAATAGTGAACAATAGGGGTCCGCCACATCGATCCTTGTGAACACCATTTTCCATCTTTTGCCAATCTGAGTAACTATCCTTAATACTTATTCTCGGTTTTGTTTGTAGCCAGCTTGCTATCCATTCTGCTGTTTGCCCCCAATTCAGTATGTTCTGATCTTAGCCATGAGTGCACATTGCTGTACCTTATTGAAAGCTTCTTGAAAATCCAAATATATTACATTTACTACATTACCCTGGTCCACACTCTGTTACTTATTCAAAAAAAAATCAATAAAGTTGATAAAGCATGACCTTCCCCATTGAAATTCATGCTGATTACCCTTTATAATTCTGGTTTCTAGAAGTTTTTACATAAGAACATGGGAAATAGGAACAAGAGTAGACCATTCGGCCCCGCGAGCCTGTTCCATCGTTCAATAAGATCATGGCTGATCTTCTTGTGTTTCAATTTCTATTACATCTTTGAGTAAAGATTCAATTACTCCTCCCACCACAAATGTTATACTAGTCTCTCATTCCCTGGACATTTTATAGCTCCTTTTTTAAATATAGGAATTATTTTAGCACCCAATAGGCCTCTAACATTATTCTATTTTTTACATACACGTTATATTAGATGCCGCTGGTGTAGCATGTTAGTATAAGCTCGATGGTATAGCATTTGCTGTCACTGTACTGTGACATCCTAAGTAAATAGTACTGAGGAGGTTAGAAAACAGCATTTCATGATTACAATTTTAGATTGAGTAACTCAATGTACAGCCTTTAAATGGTTAGGAGGTTACACAAATATTAAGTTCAATCCCTGAGATTCTACCACAGTTCCCTGAGATTCTACCACAATACCATATGACCAAAGTTTGTTACCATGTTGCAGTGCATACAAAAATCCTTCTTGGGCAAATGAAATGAAAATTTTGGCTCACTTTGAGTTGCAGAAGTAAATATCTAAGTAGGTGAAACTTGAGGCAATTGGCATTTGTTTTTTTTAATCTACACCTTTTCCAAAAGGTAGAGATGAAGCAAAGTGTAGATATTTAGGGAACAGACATGGTTTATAAAGAATATTCAGTGAACAAAAAGTACTTTTCATCTCCAAACACTTATTGTAACCTATGTCTCACTTTCTCTTTCACTGTTCAGCCATCTTTCTGTTCCTGGCTTCATTGTCTCAACCCTGGTCCATTTCTCATCCTGCTCACAGTGTAATCAACTCTCAGAGCTAATGGGGTACCCCTGTTTACTACTTGAGTTTATTTGTTCTCGCTTACTTGAAAATGGCAGGAAGAAGCAACAGTAGCAGCATTAAGTTCTGGTGCTGGAAACTATCAGTCATCAGACAAATGTGTCATTGGAGGCGTCAAAGGCTCAAATTTTCAAAAATATAACCCAGGCAAATTTGTTTTAATGTGAACTGCTGCCAATTTAGAGCTCACACAGCACATTGTTACTTCACAGTTTCACCAAATGGGCATTTTTGGAAATACAGTTTTACAATACTCAAAAGGTTGTAGATCATCGAAATACAAGCAAATACAAAGCTCCAACTTATTTTCCATACAGCTATCTTACAGGAAGCCATTATTAGAGATTTTAACCACACAAAGCTATAGTATTTACCTTTATGAGGTAACACATTACCATTTATGGACAAAATATGTTTAGTTACCATTTCCAGCTCGCCCGATACTGAAAGTAATATACAGTATGAAAGCAGAAAACTTAATTAACTTGCAATTTCAATTTATAAAAGTAGTTTTGGCACACAGAGTTAAGCTAGAAAATAAACTAGGGTGACATGATGTGTATTTTACTTATACAATAGATTTACAGTTATTAAATTGTGTTTTAAAATTATAGCCTATATTTGCCAAGTACATTTTGTCAGCAAAGAAGCTCATCTGTCGTCAGTGTTCATCAATACTTAGAAGCATGCTGCCCACGATTGTCTAACTAGGTTCCTTGCCACAAACACATTACCCCCTCTCTATCACTTTTTGGGGACAGTGTTACTGTTAGGTGTTAAATAACATATTTTGTAAGATACATTATGTAACTTCACAAGTTTTTTCAGGATTAGTTTCAAATTAATATTTAAAGGGCGAATACAGAATAAAAGAGATGACATTTTGATACTGATATGTTGAAAATCCATAAAGGTTCTTATAAATCAGTTTCTTTTAGCATTAGTACCGACTTGTACTTGGAGCAGACCTGAGGCACAATGTTTCTCTCCCCACTCAAGTCCTAAGGTTCTGCAAGGCCTGGCCTGTCTGACCATGTAAGAAGTAATCGGTTAACACATGCCAATTTGTAGTGCCACAAGTAGTAAACATTTAAGATACCAATGAGCATATTGTGTAATAACTAACATTAGCTAGTTACCTTCAACAGTCAGATGGGTGGGTGGGTGGGGAAAGCAATGGGACCTAAACAGACTGGAAGATAGAATCAGAACTGTCTCTTGCTCAAGCTCTGTTAAAACCAGGCAGCCAACTAATCTTCATTTCCAGGGTGGCAGGAGATTTAAATGACTAGAGATATCTGGTGGTCAACTAAGAAAGCAAGCTTGTTTCTAGAGCTTCTTGATCAATTGCACTTCACAGAAAATGAATTGTGTTTGGAGAGTAATCACTGTTCTGGAGGCAACAATGGAAGTGTCCCATAGGCATAAAATGAGATGAATACCCAGCTTGTCTGTTTTTTTGTGTGTGGTAATGGCTGAGGGAGGATGGCTAGCCAGGACATGAGAACTCCCTGCTACTGACAAGGCCTTATTTAAGATCTCATCAGTAACCAGACAATACAAAGGTTAAAATGTAACTGCGACTGAGCCTAGCTGACAATCTAGAACATGTAGATTGGTATCCATTAATTTAAGTGCAGTACAAACTGATCACACACTGGGGCTCTAGCAAACTCAGGAGATATGCTCACCCAATTACTAAGCAATGCAAAAGTTATCTCAGATTGAGGATAAACTATAGCTGTAAAATAGTCATTTTTTCCAATATTACTGTGAAGCAGGCTTGTGGGGGTTGTGTGTATTGTGTGTGTGTGTGAGAGAGTGTGAGAGAGAGTGAGAAACTAAGTTTAGTTAGACTGAAGACAGTGAGACTGCAAGGTTCAAATCATCAAAGGGTTAGGTGCAAAGTAGGCATTTTGAAGTGGAGATGGGTGAGCTGAGATGAGATACAACACGAATAGGAATTTGCATTCGGCGATAAATAAGAAGTGAATTTTTAGCTATTGAATTTCAAAAAGAGAAATCAAAGGAAGTTACTGGCAAAGATCATAAATAAATAAAGCAAAGTTATTAAGTTTATTTTTCCCAAAAGTGGTGACCATATAGACAACAGGAAAGACTTTTGGATTCTGGGAAAGGCAACTTTCAAAAGACAGTTAAAAACAATGGGTAAAGATGAAAGGGAAGAAATATATTTAAGGAAAAATTGAAAGCTGTATGGGGTGTGTGTGTGGCCATATGATCTTGAAGAGAGTGTGCGAGCCCAGTCCTGCAAAGGAAGCAGCTTCTAGCCACCCCAGAAAAGTGTCTGGTTGGTCCAGAAAGCAATATTACTGGATGTTTTATAGATTCTTAATCTATAGGGACTGTTGCCTGGAAAAGGGTGCTTATTTGTGAGTCTCGATAAGTAGAAAGCTTTTGGGAAATGTTAGAAGGGTAAATTTAATTGCATAACTATAATCTTGTGTGTTTAAGTTTTCTTTTGTTAGTAAGTGTTTGAATACTCAAAATCTCCAAAAGTGGTAGTGGAATCTTTACTTCTGACTTCAGTATACATACCTTCTCGTAATAAACACAAATTGCAAAATCATTGCGATGGCCTGACCAAGTTTCCCTTTGGGATTTGGTCAACCCAGCAAATACCACCTGCCATATCATAACATAGCCCAATAGTTACACGGGGAAGAGCTACTCCTCATATGTTTGTAAGCATTAAACAACTAAGAGCACAAATCTTCACATTTTTTGTATGTCCTTTCATAATAAAGAAAATGATTTTTATGATGAACAAGCAAATAGAATAGCTTTATTTTTATGTCTTAAAAGTTTAATAAATTGAAAACCAACATATCTTCTGCTCAGAGACTGCTCTCCTATCAGATGGTAGTTTTATTGCATTTGTGGCTTAAGTAAATTGGCAGATGTTACTTCAATCATCTAGTTTCACAGTTTACATTAATATTTTAGAACTTTCCAATGCCAGTTAATGGAAACACTTGGTTTAAGGAACTGGTAAACAAACCTGGGTAATTACAGTTCAGAGTGTTTAGTTAATGAGGTCAGAATTAGAAGGAAAAAAAACTTAAACTTTAAAAAAAACCTTAAATTTAACCCATCCCTGTGCTTTTGATAAGAGCCAGGTGGCCACACCCCCCTCAATAAAATATTTTAAATTGTTTATGTAGTTCCCAAAAGAAGCTAAAAGTAGCCTGTAAACAAAGAAATTACTTGGTGGAACCAGGGAGTCTGCAGAGAGGGCAATTATATCCATTAGTGATATAAATTAGTCATGTGGGTCACAAAATCAAAGGGATTGTTTTTAAGGTAAAAGATAGTTAATTTACATTTCTGCTTGTAACATCCCAAGTATGCCACATTGCCATGGAGATGGACTGCGGAAGTTAGGGAGGTTGCTTTGTTTAATGTGTGTGTATGTGCGTGTGTGTGTGTTGACAGAAATAAGCAGTCAAACAGTTTGGGAACAGAGAGGCAGTTGCAGATTTGCAACTTACTTGGAATTCATGGGGGAAAAAGCCGGAAGATTTGCCTTGCTTGAAGCTACAGGAAGAAATCTCCAGTGACCCTGACAGTGAAAGGCAATTAAGCCTTGCGGCAGAAAGCAGTCAGCTTGAACAGTTAGCTTAGAAAGTACTGTAAAGAAGCTGGGGGAGGATACTGGGAAAAAAGCAGTGTGTCTTTATGAAGTCAGGGCAAGGGGGCTGTGGAATCCTCACAGAGAGAAAGGGCCAGATTGGGAAACTGAGGAGAAATCAAAGTGAATTCCAGAGGGCTGTGGCATACCTTTGGTTTGGTCCCTGAAGAAGTGAATGAACCTTCAAGATTTCATAAGATGAGGGAGCTCTTCTGTGTGTGTGTGTGGTTGGGGGGGCGGGGGGTGGAAGTAAAAAGTAAAACTGAATTCATAGCATACGTAGTTATAAAGAATAGTGCTCAGTTAGTATTGCTGATTTTAAGTTTTTTGTTTTGTATATGTACAATCAAGTTTGTTTTCGTTTAAAAATGTAAAATCTTGTGGCATAGCTCTTTCAATTACTGGATGTTATGATTTCTCTTTGAACGTTAATGGTCCCGATTGGAATAACATATTAGCATACATCGAGTGGCACTAACCAAGAAAACAGACACCAAGTATAGCCAGTTAAAGTAATCTATGCATGCTGACATTATATTGTATTAACATAATGCACAAATACAGTATGCTGCTTCCCATTTTTTAAAGTAGCATTTTTGTTTCACTAATTATACACCTTCAACAGAGAGAGTCAAATAAGCCAATCTTTATGGACATGCCCACCTGATTACAACTGCTTTCTTTTCCCCCTCTTGAACCACATCTACAAATAGAGTTTAGTAACTGATTTATGAAGCCTTCCTGACCCCTTACAGTTTTGGTGTAGAGTCAAGTTTTAGGCCATATGGTTTTGGTTCAGCACTCAAAAGAAGATCCTATTCTTTGGGCACTGAAGTCTGAACTGGATCATGAGCCCATGCCAGAGGTTGAACAAATGGATTATGCTCGTGTTTTGGCGAATCCTTGTGAGGATCATGTGATCTATGAAAATTTCTCACCTTTCTGCCAATTTCAACCAAGTATCTTTTGGTTCCACACTCTTCTACTACTTTTCCCACATCCCACTAGTATGACTTATGAGGTCAGGTGGTGGACTGATAGTGTTCAACTTTAACAGTCAAATTTAGTAGAAACAGACTCAATTATGTCCTTTACCATCTCTTCATCAAAATCGCAGGTGTATATTCTTTAGTGGAGTGTGGAGTTTTTCTATAACAAGAAATTAGGCAATCACTGTTTCATAATGAGATTTGAACACCCACGGAGCACAAGTTTCTTGAGTACTTTAACTATCTTAATGCATACTTCAACTGCTTTTCTTGATGCCAGATGGTAAGGAGGAGTGAGGGTATGTTTAATACCATTTTACTTCATGCAAGTCTGGAACAGAGCAGAACAGAATCAAGTGTCGTTATGAGACAAGCTCCATGACAAGCAAAAGTATACCATATCTCGTCCATTGATGTCCAGTATCAGTGCTTTGAGCCATGTGCTTTACTTTGATCCACTTTGAATGGTTAGCGATGGGTACCAAGAAATTTTCATTTCGCTCTTCACAAAAGATGACGCAAGCCTTTGAAATAGTTGAGTCAGCCACGGCTACGACAGCAAAGGAATTTTCAGTGGCTTGTTTCTATTGTTTTGTCAGATGGTAATTTGCTTACTAGTTGTTCCACGTCACTGTCTAGACCATGCCTATAAACAAAATCCCTTGCTATGAATTTCGTACTGACTATTCCTGTGTATTCAGTATGGAGTTCTGCCAGAATGATCTCTAAGAACTAGATGGCACCACTCTGTGACCCAACTTCATGCAGCCCTGCTCATTGCAACAATTGTGGAACAGTTTCAGTTCCTCATCTGTACTCTGGTCAGATTCTGTCCATCCATTTAATGCCTATTTGTAGACTCTTCTCAACCCCAAGTCTTTGAGTTTCAGCTGCAATTTCAATTGCAATGATTGGAAAGTTATTGTCTAGTATCCCTTTTGTGAAGATTGCACTTTCACAACTTACTTCGGAGTCCTCTTGCAGCAAAGATGACATTGCTTCAATGATGGCATTAAATACTCAATATTGTAGTCATACTGTGAGAGAAGCACAACCCACTGCTGCATGCTTAATGCTGCCATTGTCAGTACTGAGACAGCAGTGAGAGTTTAAAGAGCTGGGCTGGTTTGGGTTTTTGGGGGGGGGGGGGGGGGGTAGAGGGGTAGGTAGTGTTTTTGAGTCTACAGCAGACCATCTGCATTTGAAAGAAAATCTTAATATGGTGTAACAGGAAAGGCAGCAAGATGATTGGTTGGTGAGAATTATTTCTCTTTTCTCTCTCCAAAGAAGGGAGCTCAAATTAAGAGCTGAGAAATTAAAAAGTATTTGAAACCACATTAATTAAATAAAACAAAATAAAGATGGCAAGGCAGGTAATATGCTGCAGCATTTGGGAAATGGTGAACACCGGTGTGATCCACAGAAACCACAAATGCAGTAATTGTCTGCAACTCCAGGAACTTTGGCTCAGAGATGCTGAGCTGGAGTCTGAGCTTAGGACTCTGCGATGCATCAAGGGGGGGAAAAGTTACCTGCATCCTTTGTTCCAGGAGGCAGTCATACTACTTAGGGCTATATTGTTCAGATTTGGTCAATGGTAAGGAACAGGTTGGTGTGATTGTGAGTGAGGGAGGCGTGGGGATCGAGAAGGTAGAAATAGAGAAGACTCAGCTATTGCAATTATCCAACAGGTTTGAGGTTCTTGCAGCTTGTGTGAACGAGAGCAGGGACTAAAGGGTGGATAAAGGAACTGATCATAGCATTATGTTGCAGAGAGCCATTGAAGAGGGGCCAGTAAAAAAGAATGTAGTTGTAGTCAGGGGCAATCCTGCTTAGGGCCGTTAACATTTAAAAGTCCAAATATCCACCAATTAACCAACAGAACTACGTCACAAGATTTCAATTTTTAAAGACAAAAACAAACTTTATTGTACATCCAAAAGAAGGTAAGCTCTATTACCTCAACACTATAGCTTCTAAAGACTTACGCTATAAATTCAGTTCTACTTTGTATTTCCCCTGAAGAGTTCCCTTATCTTACGAAATCTTTCGGGTTCATTCATTATTCCTGGGACCAACTCAAAAAGTGCATCTCTGGAATTCACCGATTGTTCAGTGTTCCAGCTGGACAAGATTTCATGGGTGTCTTTCCATTAGCTTTTGACTAAGCAATCCTCTAATTGCTTTACCAACGTCACAACTCTGGATTCTATAGCTTCAGCACAGTCCTCCCTGCAACTCCTGCATAGTGGCTTAAAACATCAGAAAACACCCTTGCTTTCCATTAGCCAGCTGCTATGGTTTCAAACTGCAACAACAGCTGATTACTTCAAAAGCTCCAACTGCAACAAGACTAACTGCTTTTTATTGAGGATTCCTGTAGCTTTCTTCTTTAGCTTCCAGGCAAACAAACCTTCCCGTCATTTATCCCCTTTCAAACTTAGCCTTATACTGTTCCCACTTGCAGGCTGCATCATGGGGAGGTGGTGGCATAGTGGTACCGTCAATAGACTAGTAATGTTCTGGGGACACAAGTTCAAATCCCACCAGGGCAGCATGTGGAATTTAAATTCAATTAATAAATCTGGGATATAAAGCTAGTCTCAGGAACGGTGACCATGAAACTGCCAATTGTCATAAAAACCCATCTGGTTGGTTCACTAATGCCCTTTAGAAAAGGAAATCTGCCGTCCTTACCTAGTCTGGCCTCCATGTGACTCCAGGCCCACAGTAAAATGCCCTCTGAAATGGCTTAGCAAGCCACTGAGTTCAAGGGAAATTAGGGATGAGTAATAAATGCTGGCCCTGACAGCAATGTCCATATCCCATGAGAGAGAAAAAAATAATGGACAATAAATATAGCATTTACTCTTATCAGGTGTAGGTCTGGCTTTACCTTTTGACTTCCAGGAGCTATAAGCTAAATTCAAATTTCTATAACTAAAAAGCTATACCTCTAAAACATATGAACTATGACATTAGGCATGCGTAATAGAGTTCTCTCAGGGTGGATAATGGGGAACCAGTAGATGTGGCGTATTTGGATTTCAAAAAGGTGCCTCATAAAAGGTTACTACACAAAATAAGTGTCTTGGGGGATGATATTAGCATGGATAGAGGATTAGCTAACTAACTGGAAAACAGAGTGTCAAGATAAATGGGTCGCTTTCAGGTTGGCAAACTGTAACTAATGGAGTTCCACAGGGGCCTAATGAATTACTTGTACAAAGCGACCAAGTGTATGGTAGCTAAATTTGCTTGATGCATAGACAGATAGGAAAGGAAGTAGCAAGGTACCAAGGGATATAGATAGGTTAAGTGAGTGGGCAAAAGTTTGGCAGATGGAGTATAAGGTGGGAAAATATGGGCTTGCCCATTTTGTCAGGAAGAACAGAAAAGCAGAATATTATGTAAATGGAGAGACACTGCAGAAATCTGTGATATGCAGGGATCTGGGTGCCCTGGTGTATGAATCACAAAGTTAGAGCACAAGTGCAGCAAGTAATTGGGAAGGTAAATGGAGAGTTGGTTGGCTTTTACTTTTATACTCCATTCCCCTTGCAATAGTGTTGCTACAGATGTACAGGGCCTTAGTGAGAACACATCTGGAGCAGAAACAGTTGTTTATTAATACAGAGCTCAAGTATTGCAGAAAAAAAAGACATGCTATCAAAACTTTTCATCTTGCATTCATCTAGACAGCATGCAAGAAATTACCAACAGTAAAGGGAAACAACAATTTATACTGCATGAGAAGAGAGTGCAGATCGGTTGGTAAGTGGACTCTGATTGATGGAGGTGCTGCCATGGAGAATGCAGCATGGAACAGTTAACTGCCCAGCTTTGCTCATATTCAAACCAGGCAGGTCAACTCCAATTGGTCAAGGCACTGCCCTGGCGAGTGAACCAGGGAATGACTGTTCCCCAAGCTTTTGTATAGTTGCGCCTTTTTCAATGTGTGGACATGTTCCTTCGTCTGCAAAGGACAGGGCCTTGTGTGTGAATTTATGTGGCTTCTAGCATGCATAATTGAGCCACGGTGCGAGCCCACTGACAATCTTAAATTGGTTTTCAGTGTAATTCTTAGCACAATCAGGACTGAGCACCTTTCAGGACTGAAAGTGGCAGCCTAGGCCCATTCATGAGCTTGCATGATATACAGAGAGCAATGGTTTGATCTGGATAACCTTTATCCCGCAGGATCCTCAGATTACCCTGGAAGGGTAAGGTATCTCAAAAATTTGAGCAACAGGAGAAGCTAGCTGTTGCACACTGTTACTATGCAGTAGCAACACGAGTGGTATTCCCAACTAAAAGGATACTGCCATTAAGCCAAAATGCCAGGTAGATAAGTCATACATCCCAATAACTGGCAAATCGTATCAAACAATACACCCCTTCGGCTGTTTGGAACAGGCAAAGTACTGCCAATACCAAACGATCTTGTGCTTGCAAAACTAAAAACAGTGTCCAACAATAGATACGATTCCGCCAATGGACAACACTTGCTAAACAATCAAGCCACATATAATCATACATAGGACCCTGTCCTTTGCAGACAGAAGGAACATGTCCACATGTTGTGACTGAACAAAAGTTTGAGGAACAGTCATTCCCTGGTTCATTGCCCAGGGCAATGCCTTGACCAGACCCGCCCAGTTTGAATTTGATCAAAACTAGGCAACTGACTGTTCCGTGGCAATGCCTCCACCAGAGTCCGCTTGCCAATCTATCAGTGCACTCTTCTCATGCAGTACAAATTGTTGTTCCCCTAACTGTTGGCAATTTCTCATCAGCTGCCCTGGTGTGTGTTAGGCAAAAATCTTTGATAGCATGCCTCTGTTTTCAGCAATACTCAACATCTGGAGTACTATGTACAGTTTTGCTATCTTTACTCAAGGAGGGATATAGTTGCATTGGAAGTGGTTCAGAGAAGGTTCACAAGGCTGGTGTCTGGGATGAAGGAGTTGGTTTATATGGAAAGGTTAAGCAGGTTAGGCCTGCACTCATTAAGATTTAGAACAATGAAAGGTGGGTTTCATAGGGTAGATGCTGCGAGGATGTTTCCTCTCGTGGCTCGGAGGGCAGGGGGGAATGCGAACTCCAGACACTGTTTCAAAATACTGGGTCTCCCATTTAAGACGGAGAGGAGAAGGATTTTTTTTCCTCTGAGGATTGTTAGACTTTCGAATTTTCTTCCCCAGAGAGCAGTAGAGGCTGGATTATTGAATAGATTAATTTGTCTGACAAGGGGCAAGGAGGAAAGTGGAGCTGAGGCCACAATCATATCAGCCGTGATCTTATTGAATGGCAGACTCCTGCTCCAATTTCTTATGATAGCAGACTTTAGTCCTGGAATAACTACTAGGGGCTTATGAACTGTTACTTTGTAGTTTGAAGCATCATGTAGCGATCTGAGACTAGTGTCATTACGAATGACTAGTGCATCACTGGTCAGGCTCCTCTTACATGCATCATAAGCATCTTGTTGTTCTTTGGACAATTTCCACTTCACACCTTTCTTCAACAACTCATGCAGTGAAGCTAGCACTGTTAGAAGCTCAAGCAGAAATCACAAGTAGTATTAGACCATACCTAGAAAAGATCTAATCTTAGACACATCTTTTGGCTTTTGGGCATGGCTTATAGCCTCTATCTTCTTTTTCACTGGCTATAGCCCTTTTTCATTGTTCAGGCCAAGGTACACTACCTCATACCAAAGAAGGAACACTTGGCCCTTTTCAACATCACATTGTGATCATTTGAGTTTTCTTTCAACACTTCATCCAACAATTGAAGATTCTTTTCCTCTGTTGTGGTCATGCTCAACATATCATCCTGATTGACAAGCAATGTAACACTCCTTGCAAAAATCTTATTCATTGTAGCTTGGGAGGTTTTTGGAGAAGACTTCACACCATAGAGCAGCTTCATGTAGGAGTGTAACCCTGTGTGTGTTCATCATGATTCTCTCAATCCACAGTGAGCTGTGCATAAGCATAAGACAAATACAACTTTGCGAATAGCTTGGATCCCGCTAACTCTGCGTCCAAATCTTGGGAGATCAGTAATGGATACTGATTGACCACTGCCTGGTTGGCTGTGATTTTGTAGTTCCTGAACAGTATTATGATTTTGTCTGATTTGGGCACGACTACAACTGGGGTTGCCCCATCCCTGATCAGTTTTCAGCAGCACACCATTTCTCCCTAGCTTCTTTTATTCTCTTAAAACCAAGGTTGAAGAGGGGCTAAAGAACATGCCTAGCCTTTCAATAAACTGATTTTGCATCAGGTCAGATTCCGATGTCCACTCACATATCAATTATGCCTTCATAGTTGTCCTTGAAAACGTTTTTTGTATCTATTCAGTAGCTGATCAAGCTCCTTGGCCATCTCAACTTGGAAAATATGCTTCCAGTCTAACTTCAACTTGCAAAGCCAGTCTTTGCCCATTAACATTGTTGTAGAAGACATGACAATAAACCAATGGGCAACTTGAGGAACTTGCCCTAATGTTGGGCATTGCACTCCATTTGTCCACACATATCCAACACCTCACCAGAGTAGATTTTCAAATCAACTGTGCTCTTGTACATGCCTCTGCTCAATGGAGCAATCTGCAGCCGTATAAATGTGCATGTTGATATACTACTGATTTACCAACGCCTTTGTATAAAAATCTCTGTCACGAGTGAATTTTAGTGGCATAAATGCTACACACGCCCTAGCTCCTCTTCATTTAGGCACTCTGGGTTCACTTCAAGTTTGTGAACTGGATCCTTGTGACGTCATTGTTTTCCAAAAGGATAGGTAGGAAAGTAAGATGTAAAGGGGACATAAGGAGTCGATAAAGGGATTTAGATAGGTTACGTGAGTGGGCAAAAACTTGGTAGATGGAGTATAATGTGGGAAAATGTAAACTTGTCCACTTTAGCAGGAAAATTTTTTAAAAGTGTATTATTTAAACGGAGAGAGTCGGCAGAATTCTGCAGTACAAAGGGATCTTGGTGCCCTGGTACAAGAATCACAAAAAGTTTGTATACAAATACAAGAAGTGATTAGGAAGGCAAATGGAATGTTGGCATTTATTCCAAGGGGGATGGAGTATGAAAATAGGGAAGTGTTGCTACAGCTGTAAAGGGCCTTGGTGAGGCCACATTTGGAGTACTATGTATAGTTTTGGTCTACTTACTTAAGGAAAAAAAAATTGCATTAGAAACAGTTCAGGGAATAATTCCATTCAGTTCATTTCAGAAATTAGTTTAGTTGACTCAACTGTGTCCTGGAATGAAGGGGTTATCCTATGAGAAAAGGTTGAGCAGCTTGGGTCTATACCCTTTAAACATTAGAAGATTGAGAGGTGATCTTATTGAAACATGTAAAGATCCTACAGGGACTTGACAGGGTGGATACTGAGAGGATGTTTCCCTCTGTGGGGAGTCTACAACTAGGGAACAGTTTAAAAATTAAAGGGCCACCCATTTAAGATTGAGATGAGGAGAATTTTATATTTCCATGTGCTGAACTCTCTTCCCCAGAGAGTATTAGAGGCTGCATCATTAAATATATTCAAGGCTGAGTAAGAGGTTTTAGATCAACAAGGGAGTAAAGGTTATCTGGTGGAGTTGGTGGGTGGGTGGTAGTGGTGGTGGGGGTGGGGGGGGTGGTGTGTGTGTGTGTGTGTGTGTGTGGAGGAAAGAAGACAGAAGACAAGAAGGTGGAGTTGAGGCCACCATCAGATCAGCCATGATTTACTGAATGATGAAGCCTCATCTTGCTCCAAATTCGTGTGTTCTTGTATCACCATTGGAACGACTTCTCTTTCCTGCTTTGGCCTTTGCTCAGTAAGCAACTACAATATGGCCTTTCTTATGGCAATCAAAACATCAAGCATTTCTGCACTGAGATGGCTACGCTATATGGGCGCTTTAAAGCAATAACAGGTCACTTTCACCAGCATTCTTCTGACTAGGTCTCCCCACTTAAGTCAGAAGGCTTCCACCTAACCTGTAGACAGAAGTTGTACTAGTCACGTGTGTAGAATGAAATTCCAGAGCATACTTTGAGGCCAACTCAATGGAAAAAGCAATCTTACATGCTAAGTTAAATTTATGTTCAGTAACATTGATTGGATTTTGTCCAACAAACCAAAAACAAATCTGTCACATACTGCAAGGTCTAAGCATGTGCCTAAGTTACAATACAATGATCAAATTTCAGTGCCACGATGTACTCACCAGCCTTTTCACCACATTTGAAACGCTTGATTGGCACCACATCCACAAACATTCACTCCCTCCACCGCCGACTCATAGTAGCAGCAGTGTGTACCCATCTATAAGATGCACTGCAGGGATTCACCAAGGCTCCTGAGACAGCACCTTCCAAACCACAACCACTACCATCTAGAAGGACAAGGGCAGCAGAAAGATGGGAACACCATCACCTGGAAATTCCCCTCCAAATTACTCACCATCCTGACTTGGAAATTATATTGCCGTTCTTTCACCGTCACTGGGTCAAAATCCTGGAACTCCCTTCCTAACAGCGCTGTGGGTGTACCTACACCTCATGGACTATAGCGGTTCAAGATGGCAGCTCACCACCAACTTCTCGGGGGCAACTAGGGATGGGCAATAAATGCTGGCCCAGCCAGGGAAGCTCACATCCCATGAATGAATTTTTTTTTTAAATTCTGACTTCAGGTTCCAAATGTGCATTTCTCAACACTCTCTAGTGCACAGGGTTGAAATTTACCTCCAACTTGGTGATGATTGTTTTGAATGGCACATCTCATGTCTTATTGGAAGCAAGGTGTGTCCGCATGCTGTACACTTCTGGGCCAATGTCATGAGCAAAATTGCTTTCTTGCACTCTAAGAACTGCCTTATTGAGTTTTAACCCCTTAACTTTCAAATTCCATAAGGCCATTAGTTCTGAAACACATCCATTCTTTCAATATACAAACTGAATGGTTCAAGCCCTCTCATGTGTTCCGAACATTCTGATGTATCCCACGGGCACAGCAATATTGTCTGCTTTCCAAATTCAAAAGGTGACAAACACTTCACTGTCATTCCTGTAACAGTGATACAGATTCTCATGCACGAATACTGTTAAGTGCAAGGTAGATGAGATTCATTGAGTGCTCACTATAAAACATCTCAATGTGTCAGTTCAACTAGTAAAAACTGACCTGAAAGCAGTCCAGTCAGTGGTTGACAAAGTCCTCTTAATCAGATGAGATATTTTAATCAGGACCCTGCAGAAGCCCATTCAGCTAAAGGAGACATTCCAGACACTACCTGACACAGTGAAAATCAGAGTTTTCCCTCTCCTTCCTGGGGTTGTAGTCTTCTTCTTGAATGTCAGTTCGAAGAAAGTAGTGACATGACCTAGGCCACACTGAACCGCTTTGTGGGAACATGACCTTATGATGGCAGGAACAGCAAGACTCTGCAGAATCTGGCCGAGATCTCTTGTCTGAGAGATTACCAGGAGCTAGTCTCCTTCACTGCAGTCTCTGCTACCCATTCACTGTATTTATTTAATCGGCCTTGACCCCATCCCTGTTGCCAACTGTGTTATATCTAGTAGTAATCAAGAAGACGTCCACCAAGTATGACCATCTCCCATGATTTTTATAATGTCATTGCACACCACGTATGCTGTCATGTCAGATCACACTAACAGAATACACAAATACATTACAGCAGAAACTTTTTTTAAAAATACTGAATGTGCCACTAGTAATTATGGAAATAAAAATAACTGTCTTAATTAGGGTTGGCAACTTTTTACGTTGGGAGATAATTTGCAACTTTTTGTTCACAATTACCTAGGCCCAAATAGTACAGAAAGTACTGTATGAAATTTACTTTTGTACACAAACATCTTTTGCTAGATGAATTTATGCTCCATAGATTTTTGCATCCACAAATATTTACAATTTGGTATAGAGGTAGAACTTTTTAGTTCAGTTTTATAGGAAATGCTGGTAAACTGAGCATTTCTTCTTTCTGCAGGTTTGTCATCATTGTTTTAATTCAGAAACTGATTGTCCTCACTTCCTTAGGATGTATCATAGACAAGTAATGACAGGCTTTAGGATTTTGGACATTTCCACCTGGATTGAAAAGAACATTATGTGGCGGTTATTTTATTCACATATGCAAATTTCATACATGCACTTTCTGTTGCACCTACTTCTGATCTATTTAAATTCACTCAGTTGGCAGTTTGTTCATCATTCCATTTTAATCCAATTATTCTTGCCCTTTACAGTTTATATGTAGGGCTGCAAATTTGATCACGCTCTACGTTATCTCGCACAGCACAGAATTAGGACAATAACCATAAGGTTCCAAATACTGCTTGTGGATTAAAATGAATAATGTTGTTTTAATTTATAGAGCTTGCCTATTTATCATGTAGTTATTTTCAGCTGTGTTCATTTATCATTCTCTGCCAATTTGGATTAGATTCTTGTGCATTTAATTAGATCACTCAATTTAAAAAAACTGTGACATGAGTACTTGTAGTTCTTGCAGTTAAGAAACTGGTCTATTGTCACCACAAAGCTGGACAATGGTCTCACAAGCAGTGGCTCTCCAAAGCATTGCCTAACTAGTCGCACATCAGATGGATGCAAAACAAAGTGTCAACAGATTATGTAACTGTTGTGGCTTTCAGAGCAGAGCTTGATCTTGTTCTCAACTGACATTTATACACAGACTTCTAGTAGCAGTCTTTGGAGGCCAGAAACATTGGGGAAATATTGTGTCTCTCCACTACCACTGCTGAGATTGATTGACCCAGCACACTGAAACTGGTCTGTATGGTTAAGCATTACAACAAATGTAACTTTAGCCATTGAATCATAAAGAACGCCTCAGTGATGCCACACTTCGATGGGTGCCGGGGGCACACAATATTGAGCCAGCGTAAGGACACCAGGGTAAATTTTAAAAGTCTGCCTTGCTGGAGGGAGCTTTACCCAGTGGCACCAAAAATGGGATTTGGCACTCTTTAAAATTATAAGCAGTGTATATCCAAAATTCTAGTTTACAATGCTGACGGGCAAAGCTCACTACTGGCTATACAAAGTCAAAGTTACCCCATTACCACATTTTCTCTTCCCTTACAGAAGATATCCGGATCTGGCAATTGATTACCAAGATTAATACATGTAAATAGGAACAATTGATGGATAACTCAAGTCTTAATTTCAAAGGATGCCTTATGAAAGGAGAAATACTTGGGAAATGGTGCAAAACCAACCATGCAAAATAGCCGTTTGGCCTCAGTGATGAAACCTTGAGCAGTGAACTCATCATTTCAAGCTGCAATTCTTTCCACTTGGATCCAAATAATAATGCCCTAAAGGTTATATTGCATGACCAAGTTGCAAGTAAACTTATCACTGCTCGTGTTGTTGACAGAGTTTTAAAGAAACAAAAAAGACAGACTTGCACTTATATAACAACCATTGATTATTTCAAAGCATTTTACAGACAATTAAGCACTTTTGAAGTTTCGGAACTGTTATGATGCCAGCAAAGCAGCTGCTATGGGGAGGCAGTGGTGCAATGCTGTTGTCACTGGACCAGTAATCCAGAGACACAGGGTAATGCTCTAGGGACCCAGGTTCAAATCCCACCATTACAGAAGGTGGAATTTGAATTCAATAAAACTCTGGAATTAGAAGTCTAATTATGACCATGAATCCATTGTCGATTGTCATAAAAACCCATCTGGTTCACAGAGAGTGGCAAGGGTACAGAATGTACTCTGGGTGGGCGTTAGGAAGTAGAGATAGTTTAAGTATGTTATATTTGTATTTGTGGGTGTTAGGAGTGAGTTTTAGCTTTAAAGTTTAAGTTTGATTTGTATTTCTGTACCTGTGTGTTAAGAGAAGTCAAAAGGAGTTTTAGTTTCACTTTAAAAAGCTGCTTGCATTTCTATTGAGAAGTTTACAACCCCTAAGTAAAAGTAAACACACAAGAGTAGAAAGAATAATGCTGTTACCTAGCAAAGGGGGCCAGATAGGCAGGTTCCTCCCACAGACATACGCACACACAACTAAAGAAACAGCAGTTTTAAATTCAGTTGAAGCCAGGACCGCAGAGAGGCTGGACACTGGGAGAGGGAACTGCAGATTTCCCAAAAGAAGAATAAGGTTCCAAGCGAAGAAAAACCCCAAAAATCCAGGACAGTGGAAGAGGGGAAAGTCCAAAGAAGACCTTGAAGTCAAAAGAAGGACAGGAACCTGGGAAAAGATCCTGTTAAATGAAGTTAAGAGTGAGGGGCAGAGAGAAAGGCTCCAAGCTTCAGCTTTAAAGTGAAAACAGGCAAGAAGGTCCAAAGAGACAAGTGAAGGTCTATAACTCTGTTATGGGCATATGAAGCAGTGGTGTACTGTTGACAGCTGAGACAGTGAGAGTGTGTGCATGGAAAACAGCTTGAATGCATGTGGTGACCCAGAGAAGAGGAACATCAGAAGGAGTGTTGAAAACCCTGGAGGCAAACCATGCAGAAAGCGTCAGAAAGAAAGCGTTGGTTTGGAAGAAGATTCCAATGCCAGGTCTTGAAGATTGGAGATTGGGAACCCTCGTGTGAAGGATGGAATTCATTGAGGCTGGTTGGCTCACAAGCATCTGGGGGGAATTGAGGAGGGATCCATAGCATCTGGTTGAGGTGGCATCTGTCACATGAGGTCGTAGTATGGTGTGTCTGACCACAGGGTGCCATAGGTTTACATGGACTAGGTACTTACTGTACACATTAAAGTATAAGATAGCTTTTGTGACTTGTTTCCTTACAAATCTGCATATATCTGTAAAGGTATTGCTGTGGGTGAAGGAGTATTATAATATAGTTCATCCTCCCTTGTTGAATAAATGTTTTATTCTTTTGGAAAAAGTTCATCAGCTGACTCCTGCGACTCTGTTCAGTAGCTACTCTCCACATATTTAAACAAACAAATAAAAGTTAGGATCCACCAGGTTGTGTTCCACTCTGAGATTGAGCTTGTCCAAGGGTAATCTCAGCTGGGGATCATGACAGTGGGGTACTTCAATGTTCACCACCAAGAGAGGCTCGATAGCACCACTACTGACCAAGCCCTAAAGGACACAGCTGCTAAGCTGGTTCTGCGGCAGGTGGTGAGGGAACTAAAGGGAAAAAAAAATACTTGCCCTCATCCTTGCCAATCTGCCTGCCGCGGATGCATCTGTCCATGATAACATTGGTAGGAGTGACCACTGCATGGTCCTTGTGGAGACAAAGTCCTGCCTTCACATTGAGGATACCCTCCACCGTGTTGTGTGGCACTACCACTGTGCTAAATGGGATAGATTGCGAACAGGTCTAGCAACTCAAGACTGGGCATCCATAGGGCGCAGTGGACCATCAGCAGCAGCAGAATTGTACTCAACCAAAATCTGTAACCTCATGGCCCGACATATCCTCTACTCTACCATTGCCATCACCATCAAGCCAGGGGATCAAACCTGGTTCAATGAAGAATGCAGGAGGGCATGACAAGAGCAGCACCAGGCATACCTAAAAATGGAGGTGTCAACCTGGTGAAGCTACAATTCAGGACTACTTGAGTGCCAAACATCATAAGTAGCATACAATAGTCAGAGCTAAGCGCTCCATAACCAACTGATCAGATCCAAGCTCATCAGTACTGCCACATCCAGTTATGAATAATTGACCAACATTAAACACCTCACTGGAGGAGGCGGCTCCACAAATATCCCCATCCTCAATGATGGTGGAGCCCCACACATCAATGCACAAGGCTGAAGCAGTTATAACAATCTTCAGCCAGGAGTGCTGAGTGGATGATCCATCTCAACCTCCCCCTGAGGTCCCCAGCATTAAAGGTGCAAATCTTCAGCTAATTTGATTCACTCCATGTGATGTCAAGAAACAGCAGACTGCACTGGATACTGCAAAGGCTATGGGTCCGGAAAATATTCCGGCAATCGTACTGATGACTTGTGCTTCAGAACTTGCCGCACCCTTAGTGAAGTTGCTCCAGTACAGTTACTGGCATCTACCCAGCAATTTGGAAAATTGTCCTGTACACAAAAAGCAGGACAAATCAAAGCCGGCTAATTACCGACACATCAGTCTACTCTTGATCATTAGTAAAGTGATGGAAGGGGTCATCAACAGTGCTATCAAGCAGCACTTGCTTAGAAATAGGTTCCTGGCCTCATTACAGCCTTGGTTCAGACATGTACAAAAGAGCTGAACTTCAGAGCTGAGGTGAGAGTGACTGTCCTTGACATCAAGACAGCATTTGACTGAGCGTGCCATCAAGGAGCCCAAGCCAAACTGAAGTCAATGAGAATCAGAAGGGAAAACACTTTGCTGGTTGGAGTCATACCTAGCACAAGGGAAGATGGTTGTGGTTGTTGAAGGTCAATCTCAGCTCCAAGTCATCACTGCAGGAGTTCCTCAGGGTAGTGTCCTTGGTCCACATCTTCAGCTGCTTCACCAATGACCTTCCTTCTATTCCATCATATTACCTTCCTTCCAATTCCATCATATGACCTTCCTTCCATTCCATCATAAAATATCAGAAGTAGGGATGTTCGCTGATGATGGCACAATGTACAGCACAATTCGCAACTCCTCAGATAATAAAGTCCATGTCCAAATGCAGCAAAATCTGGGCAATATCCAGGCTTGGGCTGAAAGCAGCAAGTAACATTCATACCACACAACTGCTAGGCAATGACTCTCTCTATCAAGAGAGAATCTAACCATCTACGAAACTCCCAGGGGTTACCATTGACTAGAACCTGAACTGGACTAGCCATATAAATACTGTGGCTACAAGGGCAAGTCAGAGGCTCGGAATCCTGTGGCAAGTAGCTCATCTCCTTACTCCCCAAAGCCTGTCCATCATCTACCAGGCACAAGTCAGGAGTGTGATGGAATACTCTCCACTTGCCTGGATAAAAGTGCAGCTCCAACAACACTCAAGAAGCTCAGCACCATCCAGGACAAAGCAGCCCACTTGCTTGGGACCCCATCCACAAACATTCACTCCCTCCACCACTGACACACAGTGGCAGCAGAGTATACCATCTACAAAATGCACTGCAGGAACTCACCAAGCCTCCTTAAACAGCACCTTCTAAACTCATGACTGCTACCATCTAGAAGGAAAAGGGCAGCAAATGCATGGGAACACCACCTGGAAGTTCTCCTCCAAGCCACACACCATCATGATTTGGGAGTATATGCCGTTCCTTCCCTGTTGCTGGGTCAAAATGCTGGAACTTCCTCCTTAACAGCACTGTGAGTGTACCTACACCACAAGGACTGCAGCGGTTCAAGAAAGCAGCTCACCACCATCTTCTTAAAGGGCAATTAGGGATGGGCAATAAATGCTGGCCTAGCCAGCGATGCCCACATCCCATGAATGAATAAAAAAAGATTGGTCAAAAGCCAGTGTATAAATCCAAAATGTTATTTGCCCTTGACCACCTGCAATTGTGTTTTTAAATATTTGCGTTCCGAACATATCCATTGCAAAAGAGAGATTTCATATGATGAGGGTAAACTTAGAGGCTCATTATTATCAGAAATACATATTCAAGTTATTGAAATTGCAAGTGTTCACAGACAGATTAGCAAGGGCACGCAGCATAATAAATCCTCTTTTCTAGCAAAGAGTAAGTTATACTATTTCAGATTCACAAGCTATTTCAAAAATAGAGGACTGTTTGAAGCATTCCATTGCTGAACAGTCAAAATCAGTATATTTAGTAATGCAACTTTCACGCCCAAATGATCAGAGCATAATCAAACTTAATTATCTAAAAATACTATATATTGTTTAAAAAAAACACATGCTGATGAAGCTGTGCGTCTTGCACTCATCAGGACGAGTGCAGGAATGCCAACTTTCAAAAGGGAGCAACAATTTATATTGCATGAGAAAAGGGTGCCGATTGCTTGGCAAGTCGACTCTAACTGGCCAAGGTGCAGTTCCCTGGTGTATTCTCCATGGCAACCCCTCAACCAAAGTCGGCTTGCTAAGAAGTCAGCACCCTTTTCTCATGAAGTGCCTTCAAAAATTGGCATTCTTGCATTTGTCCTAATGAGTGCAAATCAAAAAGCTTTGACAGCATGTCTCTTTTTCAGCAACACTAAGTACGGTACTACCAAGTGGCTGTAAATACTATATAGTTCCAAAATACGAGTCATGCCACCATTGTTGAATCAATGTGAAATTTTTCTCAGATTTGGATGGAAATACTTGTGTGCTTTCTGCTTTAAGGCTCTTTCAGATGCAATTCAAATGAGAAGCCAAAGCAATCAAGTTAAAAGACCCAGCATTTTTGATTTATCCATTTTAAAATTGGGTTTACATGGAGAGGTCAATGAGAAATGAGGCACAGCATGGTTTCATACATGGTGTCTAATCTTAATCTCTCAATTACTCAGTAAGTTTATACAATAATATTAAAGTCGTCTGGCTATTTTGAATGTGTCAATGAATCGGGGCAAACAAAAAGTATTCTGTTCAGAGTAAAGGAAAATAACTCATCAGGTCTGGCAGCATCTGTGTAGAGAAAAACAGAGTTAACCAAGTCGAAACGTCAACTGTTTCTCTCTCTATAGATTCTGCCATATGTGAGTTTTTCTGACACTGTTTTTCACTAGATTTCCAGCCAGAATCCGCAGTATTTTGCTTTTATTTTCTGTTCAGGGTAAAATCTATTCCCCTTTTTCAAACTTCACATTTTTCTGTGAATTTAATTTTTGATCATTCAAATTTTTCAGCACCGAGTTCTCACTTGTTATCTAGATTGCTTAATTTAAATTGGAAAATTCAAAACATTTTTAATGTGTTAAAAGTTTGAATCAGTAGTAACTTATCAGCCTTCAGGACAGAATTTCTGCTATCTGCAAAATACACAGTGCCTTTAGTACAGTCACACTCACTGACAATATAGTTCAAATAGATGATTCTTTCACAAATGGCAACATTTGCTCACACCAGTTTCAATTGAGCTCATTAAACTACCTGGTCAAATTGTATGCAACAATTCATTCTTTCTTTGCCCCAAACAATGACTGCCAATCACATAAAACTGTCCCTAATTTGATATCAATCGCCAATCCTGGGCAATTGGTCAAGTTGGAATTTGTTCAACTCATAGGAAAAAGATTAGGTTATAATTTTTAACAATTTGGTTTAACTATTCACTTCTACAAGAGACAAACACTGGCAAGTACATTCTGAAACTGCTTAACCAAGCAACGTCTAAGACTTCATATACAAATGGTACATTTTCCAAATCACAGAATCAAACAGTGCAGAAGAGGCCCTTCGGCCCATCAAGTCTGCACCGACATGTGAAAAACACCTGACCTACCTACCTAATCCCATTTAGCAGCACTTGGCCCATAGCCTTGAATGTTATGACGTGCCTAGAGCTCATCCAGGTACTTTTTAAAGGATGTGAGGCAACCCACCTCCACCGCCCTCCCAGGCAGCGCATTCCAGACCGTCACCACCCTCTGGGTAAAAAAGTTTTTCCTCACGTCCCCACTAAACCTCCTTCCCCTCACCTTGAACTTATGTCCCCTCATGACTGACCCTTCAACTAAGGGAACAGCAGCTCCCTATCCACCCTGTCCATGCCCCTCAATCTTGTACACCTCAGATCAGGTCGCCCCTCAGTCTTCTCTGCTCCAATGAAAACAACCCAAGTCTATCCAACCTCTCTTCATAACTTAAATGTTTCATCCCAGGCAACATCCTGGTGGATCTCCTCTGCACCCCCTCCAATGCAATCACATCCTTCCTATAATGTGGTGACCAGAACTGCAAACAGTACTCCAGCTGTGGCCTCACCAAGGTTCTATACAACTCCAACATGACCTCCCTACTATTGTAATCTATGCCTTGATTAATAAAGGCAAGTGTCCCGTATGCCTTTTTCATCACCCCACTAACATGCCCCTCCGCCTTCAGAGATCAATGGACACACACGCCAAGGACCCTTTGTTCCTCAGAACTTCCTAGTGTCAAGCTGTTCATTAGGTACTTCCTTGTCAAATTACTCCTTCCAAAGTGTATCACCTCACACTTTTCAGGGTTAAATTCCATCTGCCACTTCTCTGCCCATTTGACCATCCCGTCTATATCTTCCCGTAGCCCAAGACACTTAACCTCACTGTTAACCACCTGGCCAATCTTTGTGTCATCCACAAACTTACTAATCCTACCCCCTACATAGTCATCTATGTCATTTATATAAATGACGAATAAGAGGGGACCCAGCACAGATCCCTGTGGTACGCCACTGGACACTGGCTTCCAGTCACTAAAGCATCCTTCTGTCATCACCCTCTGTCTCCTACAACTAAGCTAATTTTGAATCCACCTTATCAAATTATCCTGTATCCCATGTGCATTTGCCTTCTTTATAAGTCTCCCATGTGGGACCTTGTCAAAGGCTTTGCTGAAGTCCATATAAACTACACCAACTGCACTACTCTCATCTACACAACTGGTCACCTCCTCAAAAAATTCAATCAAATTTGTTAGGCATGACCTCCCTCTGACAAAGCCATGCTGACTATCCCTGATCAAACCTTGCCTTGCCAAGTGGAGATAGATTCTCTCCTTCAGAATTTTCTCCAATAGTTTCCCTACCACTGACATGAGACTCACTGGCCTGTAGTTCCCTGGCTTATCTCTACAACCCTTCTTAAATAGCGGAACCACATTAGCTGTTCTCCAGTCCTCTGGCAACTGCCCCGTGGCCAGAGAGGAATTCAAAATTTGGGTCAGAGCCACTGCGATCTCCTCCCTCAGCAGTCTGGGACACAAATCTAGGTCTGGGACCTAGAGATTTCTCCACTTTTAAGCTTGCCAACACCTCCAATACCTTGTCACTCCCTATATCCATTTGCTCAAGAACCACGCAGTCTCCCCCCCCCCCCCCCCCCCCCCCCCCCCCGAGTTCCATACCTTCATCCTCATTCTCTTGGGTGAAGACGGATGTGAAGTATTCGTTCAACACTCCACCGATGCCCTCTGGTTCCACCCATAGATTGCCCCCTTGGTCCCTAATGGGTCCTACTCTTTCCCTGGTTATCTTCTTCCCATTGATATACTTACAGAACATCTTGGGATTTTTCCTACTTTTACCAGCCAGAGCTTTATCATATCCCCTCTTTACTCTCCGAATTGCTTTCTTAAGCTCCACCTTGCACTTTCTGTACTCCACTAATGCCTCCACTGATTTGCTCCCCTTGTACCTGCTAAAAGCCTCTCTTTTCCTTCTCATCATATCCTGAATATCTCTGAACATCCATGGTTCCCTGGGCTTGTTACTCCTTCCTATCACCCTAGAGGGAACATGTTAAGCCTGTACCCTCCCCATTTCCTTTTTGAACACCCCACCACTGCTCTTCTGTAGATTTCCCCACAAGTAGTTGTTCCCAGTCTACCTCGCATCAATCTAAGTACCTGGCCTACATGAAACACAGACTGAAAAAAAAAAATCACAGGACAGGTTGGGCACCATTTTCAATCTGCACTCAGTGCATCAGATTTTTGCTGTTGACAAGAACACAGAAAATCTACACCCTAATTATACATTCACAGAATGTGAACATTGCTAGCAAGATCAGCATTTGTTGCCTATCCCTAATAGTCCTTGGAGAGGCAATAGTGAGCTTGAACTATTCAGTTCATGTGGTGTTGACACTCAGTGCTTTTAGGGAGGGATTTCCATGATTTTGACCCAGTGACAGTGAAGGAATGGCATTATAGTTCCAAGTCAGGATGGTGCACGACTTGGAGGGGATCTTGCAGGTAGTGATGTTCCTATAACCCTGCTGCCCGTATTCCTCTTGGTGGTAGAGGTCATGGGTTTGAAAGTGCCTGTTGAAGGAGTGCTGGCGAGTTACTGCAGTGCAACCTGTAGATGGTACACACTGCTGCTACTGTGTACTGGTGATGGAGGAAGTGAATGTTAAGGTGGTGAATGGGTTCGATCAAGCAGGCTACTTTGTCCTAGATGATGTCAAGCCTCTTGCATATTGTTGGAGCTGCACTCATCCAGGCAAGTGGACAGTATTCCAGAACAATCTTGACTTGTGCCTTGGAGATGGAGCACAGGCTTTGATGAGTCAAGAGGTGAGCTACTTGATGCAGAATTTCTAGTCTCTGCCCTGCTCTTGTAGCCACAGTTATTTATATGGCTGCTCCAGTTCAGTTTCTGGTCAATGGTAATCCCCAAGTTGATGCTGGGGGATGCAGCGATGGAATGTCAAGGGGAGAAGGTTAGATTCTCCCTTGTTAGAAGTGATCATTGTCTGGAACTTGCATCTGACAAATGTTACTTGCCACTTGTCAAGCCAGCCTGAGTGCTGTCAAAGTCCTGCTGCATGTGGGCATGAGCTGCTTCAGCATCTGGAGTTGTGAATGGTACTGACAATTGTGCACTTCTGACTTTAATATTGGAGGGAAGGTCATTGATGAAGCAGCTGAAGATGATTGGGCCTAGGGCACTACCCGGACGAACTCCTGCACAGATGTCCTCGTGCTCAGATAAAATGCAAAGCTCTTCCATCCAAATGATCTATGCACTACTCCAAACATCCTAATCACCATTATGCTATGTTAGTTTTCAAACTTACCTCTTTAACATCTAAAAGACGTCCTGGACACTGATTCTTGGCACGTCGGGCAGTTGCAGGAGACTTGTGATGGGTAATAGTGACAATTCCTGGCCCACTGTGTGTCAGGTGCTTCTGGCTACCAGGAGGTGCTGGGTTTGATACCCCAGGGGGAAGTAAAGATAAACTTCTAGCTCTTATCGAAGGAGTAGTCTAAAATAAATGAAAAGAAATTTAGAAACATAAAATAATTTCTTTAGCACAGAACTAATTTCATCAAATCAAAAGCTTCATCAAAATACTATTGTAGATACCCACCAAACACTGCTGGAGCAGATACAGCATGGGTTAGATATAGAATAAAGCAAGCCTTATATTGTCCCATCAAAAACTCCCAAGACAGGTGCAACAGAGTAACACTTGCTCCACACTCTAAATGAAATTTGGAAAAGGCTGTTTTCGGCACTGTCGTCTAATTTCTGGATAATCCCATGTCACGCTGGCCCAACTACACTGAAATCAACCAAAATCATTTCATGTAGAAACCGCATTGCCAGGAGAGGGAGGTGGCTTATAAGGATAAACAAGTTTTTATACTCAACCCTTATTCAGGAAGTGGATATTACAGAGGGTCAAATCTCCCAAATAATTCAGTTTCTACACTGAATTGTAGACTAGTTGACTCTGGACGCAGCATCACAGAAAACCACTTGAAATGCCATAAATCGACAAGGCTACAGACCAAGAGCTAGAAAATGGGATTAGGCAGAGTAGCTTTTCATTGGCCAGCACAGATACGATCGACCAAATGGCCTCCTTCTGTGCAGTAAAGTTCTATGATTCTATAACCCCTGACCCTGTTGCTGCTTAACATGATATACACACATGCATACACTGTGCTAGTGAGCCCTGGCTATCGTTCAGAAAACAGGAAACTCAGGTGATCTTTCCTCACCCCAATTCTGGAACTCAGTGCCACACACCAGGCAACATCAGCTAGCTCAGCACAGGACAGACCACAGCATATCGTCTGGGTCCCTCATGCTCTGAGTTGGGCTCAGTACTATACCAAACGAGTTCAGCCAATTCAGCGCAGATTGGGTATAGAAGTTGGACCCTTCCTGCTCCTTGTGGGACTCGGTACCACAAATTAGGGGATATGCCTACCATAGGACTTTTAGGAGAGCGCATAGGAACATAGGACTTAGGAGCAGGGATAGGCCATTCGATAAGATCATGGCTGAACTCCACTTTCCTCTCCACTGCCCTTCGCCCTAGACTCCCTTATTTATCAAAAATCCATCTAACTCAGCCTGGAATAAATTCAGTAACCCAACCTCCACTGTTTTTTGGGGAAGACACTAATGACCTTCTAAGAGAAAAAAAATTCTCCTCACCTGTCTTAAAAGGATGTCTCTTATTCTTAAACTGTCTTTCCCAATTTTAGTCTTCCCCTACAAGAGGAAACTTCTTCTCAGTAGCTACACTATCAAGTCCCCTCAGGATCTTATAACTGATAATATTTTGATAAACAATCCAATTATCAGATGTTAAGTTACAACTTTGATGCAAAATTCAGCCTCTGCTCTTTAAAAAAGAATTTATTTTTAAGGACAGCACCCTGTCCGTTCTGTTCCTTGGAAGGAAAAATTATTGGAGACATTTCAAGACTTACATTCTGCTATCAGGAAAGCAGACCTTCGTGCTGCAGTACTGAGTTTTGGTGTCAGGCTTGGTTCAAAGCATAGCACTCTCCTCGCTCAGTCAGAAGATGATGGGGTCAAGCCGCACTCCAGAGACCCGAGCCCCATAATCCAGTCCAACACTCCATGCTGGTACTGGGGAAGCTGTGCACTGAACAGGCAGTATCAAAGGAGGGGGTGCTGCACCAGAGAGGCAGTATTGAGGGAGCACTGCACAGTCTTTCAAATGAAGCATTATACTACAACCCTTTTACCCTCTCCAAGAAATGCAAAACGTCCAATGGTTACTCTTTCAACAAACAGCAGGAGGGCTCTCTGTTGTCCTGGGACCAATATTTATCCCTCAATCAACACAGACGAAAAGAAACCACTCTGATCATTATCACATTGCTGTTTACAGGAGCTTGCTGAGTGAAAATTGACTGATGCATTTCCAACATCAGAACAATGACTAAATTTAAAACACTAAATTGGTTTTGACGCAGTTTAGAAATCCCGAGGTCATGAAAAGCACTCTAGAATGCAAGTTCTTTCTTACATTTGGTGAAGTTACATGATTGAGCCATACGAGTAGATTCTTGTTCCCTCAATGCTGTAGAGTGGCGCATCAAAAACGCTGCTTATATTGTGGTACATTTTCTTGTAACCTAATTAGTGTTTAAAATTGACAGTCACAAGAAATAGAAATTGCCATTAATTTCTTTCTATCCTTCTTTGATTTCACCTATCACTAGGATCTCATGATCCACAAACCACTTCCTTACTAGAAACTAACGTCTGCTAAAGCTGCTTTGGAACTGGCTAAGAACTGAACAACAACAATTTAAGATGACTGATTTAGAATTTTCTTCTCCCACTGGGGTGGAGAGAATTTTTTTTTTTTTTTTGTAAAAATATACTTTATTCATAAAATATCTTCAATCACATTCCAAACCATTTCAATAACAACATTACAAGGGTACAATCCAGGTTAAACTTTTACAAAATGTATCACCAGGTGCATCAGTACAAACAATATTACAATCATTTACAGCCTTTCATTTTGATCTGTACAGCCCGAGGGGCTCTAAACAGTTCCCAGTCTCTCGGTGCGCTGTGGTAGAAAGGTCTTAGACAGCGACCCTTCCCCATTGCGCCTTTGCGGCAGCTGCCCCATGCTTTAGTGCGTCCCTCAGCACGTAGTCCTGGACTTTGGATTGTGCCAGTCCGCAACAATCGGTCGGGGACAACTCTTTGTGCTGGAAGACCAACAAGTTTCGGACAGACCAAAGCGCCTCTTTCACCGAGTTGATGATCCTCCAGCTGCAGTCGATGTTTGTCTCGGTGTGTGTCCCTGGGAACAGCCCGTAGAGCACAGAGTCCTGTGTCACAGAACTGCTCGGGATGAACCTCGACAGCAACCACTGCATCTCTCTCCAGACTTTCTTTGCAAAGGCACAATCCACAAGGAGGTGAACAACGGTCTCTTCCCCACCACAGCCACCTCGAGGGCAACGTGCAGAGGGGGTGAGCCTCCTGGCGTGTAGGAAGGATCTGACGGGGAGGGCCTTTCTCACCACCAGCCAAGCTACGTCTTGGTGCTTGTTGGAAAGTTCTGGCGATGAGGCATTCTGCCAAATGACTTTGACAGTCTGCTCGGGGAACCATCCCACAGGGTCCACCCTCTCCTTATCCCTCAGGGCCTCTAGGACGTTACGTGCTGACCACTGCCTGATGGACTTGTGGTCAAAGGTGTTTTTCTGCATAAATTTTTTCACCAGGGACAGGTGGTACGGCACGGTCCAACTACTTGGAGCGTTCCGCGGCAGCGTGGCCAGACCCATCCTTCGCAACACCGGGGACAGGTAGAACCTCAGCACGTAGTGACACTTGGTGTTTGCGTACTGAGGGTCTACGCACCGCTTGATGCAGCCGCACACAAAGGTGGCCATCAGTATGAGGGCGACGTTGGGCACGTTTTTTCCCCCTTTATCTAGAGGCTTGTACATCGCGTCCCTGCGGACACGATCCATTTTCGACCTCCAGATAAAGCGGAAGATGGCTAGGCTGGTCATGTGGCGGCCAACTGCAGCGCCTCCCTCTGCAAGATCTGCAAACAGGAAGGGCACCAGACAAAAGACTGCAAACAGGCCAAGTGCTGCAACCTGTGTGGCGAGGCAAGTCACCTCTACAGGACCTGCCCCAAACGCTGCCGTACTTACGCACAGGCAGCCAAAGCCGACCAGGGGGAAGCAGAAGAAATGTTTCGTGTCACTCCAACCACCAAGGCCCCCAGGGAGCTCAACGGGACAAAGGAGGACACAGAGAGAGACAAGGTGGAGAAAGAGATTGAGGCAACAGAGAGCCAATCAACAGCACTACCCCCTGAACCTCCCAGTCCTCAGGACAGCGAATCAATGGAGGAGGAGGCAGCAGTGGAAAAGCAGCAGGGGGAGTGGCGGACGGTGAAGAACAAGAACAAGAAAAGTAAGAGGGAGCGAAGAAGAAGCAAAGGCGTTTCCCAGAGAAGCGGCAAGAGGCGTCTCCCATCCGACACGGATGACAAGGGCAGCAGCTCTTCGGATGATGAAGTGCCAGGGCGGCACCGACAGAAGAGGCGGCAAAGCTCCAGGGCGT
Organism: Cetorhinus maximus; assembly: GCF_964194155.1. Classification (NCBI taxonomy): domain Eukaryota; kingdom Metazoa; phylum Chordata; class Chondrichthyes; order Lamniformes; family Cetorhinidae; genus Cetorhinus; species Cetorhinus maximus. The sequence continues at coordinate 178,829,852 of NC_135881.1, read as the reverse complement.
TGGAGGACGAGACACCCGAGCTCCAGAAAATTGGAGACAACAAGGAGACCAGCGCACCCCAACTTTGCCTGCAACCTGAGGAGGCCAGTGCACCACAGCCCCTGGAATCTGGGAGCAGTGAGGCAATCATCGCACCCCAGCTCCAGGAAGCCGGGAACAGCAACACCCCAGAGGGGGAGAGTTTTGGAGAAGCTTCTCCAGCAAAGGTCATCTCAAAACCCGCTCTCTACGTGAACCTCCAGATGCCACTGGAGCAGAACACGGCCAAGGAGATCTACCTCAGCCCATCCAAAGTGAAGGAATTTGAGCTCACTACGGGTATGAAGGAGCAGACTAAAGGTCTGGGACTCTCAGAGACAGTGGGTTTGGTAGGAGAATAAATGCTTTAAAATGGGTTTAAAGATTGTATCCATAAATGTGCGTAGCATTAAATCTACTACGCGATGTGTTGCGACCTTGGACTACCTAGCCAAGGTCAAAGCTGACCTGTTGTTTCTGCAGGAGTGTGCGATACCGCACCTCAGCTCCTACAGGCAATGGTCACGATGGTGGTCCCACGGGCCATCGATCTGGTCGGGCGGAAACGACTCTCGTTCCTCCGGCCTGGGTATTCTGCTGCGGGGAGGCAACTTCACCGTCTCCGAGGTCAAGGAGGTGGTGGGCGGGCGACTCCTCGTAGCAGACGTAATGTACAAGAACGCTCCACTCCGGTTAATTAACGTGTATGGCCCGGCACAAGGGGCTGAGCGGCTGGAGGTTTTTCAGCAGCTCCCACTGCTGCTGGCGACCTCCAGGCCGGTCATTCTGGGCGGTGACTTCAACTGCATCATCGATGCGGCTGGACGATCCGGCAGGGCCGGCAGCAGATTGGACGCTACGTCCAGATCCCTGATGGAAACAGTTAAGGATGCCAAGCTGCACGACGTCTTCAGCAACCCTGCAGACGGAGCGCAGCGTAGATACACCTGGTCGCGGCCAGACGGGTCCATTTGTTCCAGGATAGACTTCCTGTTTGTGTCCCGTGCATTCACAGTCAGATCCACCGAGGTCAAGCCGGTGTTCTTCTCTGACCACTGCCTCCTACTGGCGGACTGCCACTTGGAGGAAGACCTGAGGGTGGGCAGGGGGGCATGGAAGCTAAATGTGCAACTGCTGACCCCAGAGAACATTGAGGAGCTCAAGAGGGATTACAAAGGTTGGAGAACCGTGAAACCCCTCTTTGAGTCCCTGACACACTGGTGGGAAGCGACCAAGGGAAGCATCAAGAGGTTTTTCATCCTCAAAGGCACCCAGAAAGCTAGAAAGGAACAGAGGGAAATGTCCCGACTCCAGAAAAAGATGCAGAATCTGCTCCGGCTGCAGTCGATGGGGGTCGATGTCAAGGAGGAGCTCCAAGAGGTGAAGGGCCAGCAAGCCTCGCACTTTGCCTCGGAGGCCTCCAAGATCATCTTCCGTTCCAGAGTCCGCTCCGTGGAGCAGGATGAGACGTGCTCACGTTTCTTCTTCCAAAAGGTACACAGAGAGCGCTCTGTGATCAGCAGCCTGAAGGAAGAAGACGGCTCAGTAAAGTCATCACGGTCCGACATTCTGAGGATCAGCAAATCCTTTTATGCCGGACTGTATGACGTGAAGCCCACGGACAGCACGGCCTCCCAGTCCTTCCTGTCCTCTATCACGGAGGTCTTAGACCACAGTACGCGGGAGAGCCTAGACAAACCGCTAACTCCTGATGAACTGACTAAGGCCCTTGAGTCCTTCGAGAAGAGTAAAACTCCCGGAAGCGACGGCTTGCCGGCGGAGTTGTATTCGGCTCTGTGGGACTTGATCGGCCCGGACCTGCTAGGAGTGTACGAGAGTATGCTCCTGGCCGGTAGTATGTCAGAATCCATGAGGAAAGGCATCATCACCCTCATCTACAAGCACAAGGGGGAAAGGGAGGAAATTAGAAATTGGCGACCCATTTCACTGTTGAATATGGACTATAAGATTCTGTCCAAGGTCATCGCCAATCGGGTCAAATCCGCTCTGGAATTGGTGATTCACCCTGACCAGACCTGCTCTGTGCCAGGCAGGAAGATCTCTGACAGCCTGGCGCTGCTCAGGGATACGATTGCCTATGTACAGGACAGGGGTGTGGATACCTGCCTCATCAGCTTGGATCAGGAGAAGGCCTTTGACAGAATATCGCACACCTACATGGGGGATGTGCTCTCCAAAATGGGCTTTGGGGAGGGAATTCGAAATTGGATCCAACTGCTCTACACTAACATCAGTAGCGCAGTCTCAATCAATGGGTGGGAAACAGATAGCTTTCCGATTAAATCTGGAGTCAGGCAGGGCTGTCCTCTCTCGCCTGTCCTTTTCGTGTGCTGCATAGAACCCTTTGCCGAGTCCATCAGGAAGGATCCGGGCATAAGAGGAGTGACGATCCCAGGCAGTGGAGGCACTCAGGTAAAAGCCTCCCTGTACATGGACGACGTCGCCGTCTTCTGCTCGGATCCTCTGTCGGTGCGCAGACTGATGCACATCTGCGACCAGTTCGAACTGGCCTCGGGAGCCAAGGTAAATCGTGGGAAGAGCGAGGCCATGTTCTTTGGGAACTGGGCTGACCGATCCTTTGTCCCCTTCACTGTCAGGGCTGACGGCCTGAAGGTGCTGGGGATATGGTTCGGAGGGACCGGGGCATGCGTTAGAAACTGGAAGGAGCGAGTGGCTATGGTGAAAAGGAAACTGGGCATGTGGGAGCGACGCTCCCTCTCCATTGCGGGAAAGAACCTGGTCATCAGGTGTGAGGTACTCTCGCTGTTGCTGTACGTGGCGCAGGTCTGGCCCATTCCAGACTCCTGCGCGACGGCGATCACTGGGGTGGAGAGAAGGGTAGAAGCACACCATTTCTAACAGCAGATTCATCACAAGAGCAATTAACAACTGTGGTGCAATTGAGGTGCAATACACTTTTAAGAAAATGTGAGCAGATTGAGCACACATTACCCAATTGCTGTGTAGCGCGGGCTACAATGTTAATCAGTAGTTTAGAATAGGGTCTGGTTGAAGAAGCACACATGTTAATGCTTTGTTACTTGTGTTAATAAACAGCATGTGCTTCATCTTATATCGGTCTCTACATCTGCAGAATATTGTTTACCAACTCACTCACCAGCAGATAGGCATGCAACCACGTTTGCTGAGCAAAGCGGCCCGAAAGAAGGAACATAACTAGTGACGACGCAAAACACGACCAGTCGACGACACTAAAGAAAGCCGCAGAAATTAAACAGAAGTAAATCAACCGTACCTTGCAAGGTGATTTTAAGTACAGCCTTCTTCATAGTGGTCAAAGTTATCTCCCTCCAGTATGCCACAGTTTGGCCATATCAAACCATTTGATCAGACCACCGATGACCGGTCACATTATATTGAACGCCGTGTGTTCTTTTTGGCCAATGACATATCAGGGGAGAAGAGGTGAGCAATCCTCTTATCAACGTGAGAGTGTAAAACATATGCCCTAATGCGTAGTCTAACTGCACCCAACACCCCAGATTCCAAGTGCTTTGAAGAGTTGGTAAATCTTGTGAAAAGCCTCTTTCAGCTGAAACCCTCGGTGACAACGCAGTGTTTTAAATTTAATTTGAGGTGTCATGCCCCTGGAGAGACAATCGCTTGCTATGTAGCAGCCTTAAAACAACTGACAGCACAGAATTCGGGACGTCGATTAATGACATGTTAAGAGACCAATTAGTATGTGGGATTAATGACGATGCCATTCAAAAAAGGTTGCTGTCAGAAGCGAATTTAGACCAGCAAGGTTCTGGAGTTGGAGCTTGTAATGGAGAGTGCAGCCAGGGTTCAGAAGCAATCAAGGGAGCAGAAAATGCTGCCGTCCTTTGTGTCAGGAGGGAAGCACCGGTTAGAAATAGCACAGAAGCATTGGGTTCCACGGAAATACAGGAACCAGCAACCATGAACAGACCAGTGAAAAACAACGATTTAGCAGAGAAAACTCAATGTCAGAAATGGAACCAGACAGCAAGCGAACAATAATTTAAAAGAATCGAGTGTTTCTTCTGCCATCATAATGGGCACCATTATGTGATATTGTAAAGATAGATCAAGACAAAACTTTAAGCAAAAAGGTAGAAATTGTGAAATCCACACAACAGAGGAACCAGAAGAGAAGAGTCAGATATTTATTCACTATACAACTTAAAAATGAGTAAAACAGAGCCAATCTACTTGACAGTGAAATTCAATGGAAAACCATCTGAATGGAGATTGACACAGGAGCATCCAGGGCAGTTATAGGGGAATATACGTTCAAATATCTGAATGGAGGGGACCACTCATTAAATCTGGAAAATTCAGATGATAAATTAAAGATGTACACTGGAAAAGACATATGAGTAAAAGGTATATGCAAGTTTCTAGTATAATATGGAAGACAGTCTGCTAACCTACCCCTGATAGTGGCAGCAGGGGAGGGTCCAAGTTTACTTGGTCGGAACTGGCTTAAGGAAATAAAGTTGGAGTGGACCAAGATTTTTCAACTCAGAATGAAAGATCTGCAAGAATTATTACAGAAATATGCCTCAATTTTCAGGGAAGAGCTTGGGAAAATTCAGGGGCTGCAAGCTAAAGTCCTCGTGGATCCTGAGGCAACCCCCAGGTTCATGAAGGCGAGACCAATCCCTTTGCATTGTGAGAAAAAGCTGATGTTGAATTAGACAGGCTGGGAAGGTTGGGAGTCTTACTACGTGTACAATTTTCCAAATGGGCAGCAATCATAGTTCCAGTACTAAAGCCTGTCCAGAGTGTGCGAATATGCGGGTACTACAAGTTGACCATTACCAAAGTGGCCAGACTTGACAGGCATCCTATATTGAAAATTGATGAATTATACTCCAAGCGGGCAGGGGGAGCCGCATATACGAAGCTCAACATGAGCCATGCTTACCAGCAAGTCGAGCTAGAGAAGGCCTCTCGGGATTTTGTGACTAACAACACACATAGGGGGTTATAGCAATATTCTTCGGGTTATTCTTCGGCGTCTCATCGGCTTGTGCCATTTTCCAACAGACAATGGAAAATTTATTTCAAGGTCTGCCCTATGTTGTGGTTTATCTCGATGATGCCCTAGTAACAGGGCTAACTGATGAACACCTGGCTAACATGGAAGAGGCATTAAAGCGTCTCTCACAGGCCAGAGTACGTTTGAAAAGAGAAAAAAAGTGTATCTTCCAATGAAAAAAAGTGGTTTATCTGGGTCATAGGGTCGACTCGCAGGGCCTTCACCCAGTAGGAGAAAAGGTGAGAGCTACTCTTGAGGCGCCAGCACTGAAAAACGCCATGTCTTCTTGGGAACGATTAACTATTATGGATGGTTTTTCCCAAATTTGTCAGTACTGGCTCCATTATACGATCTACTCAAGAAAAACCACAGGTGGATTTGGAAAGCTCCACAACAGCCTTTAATGACAGTAAAGCATTTGCTACATTCATCAGCCCTGTTGGTACATTTCAACCCAAAGAAAGAATTAATTTTGACCTGCGATGCATCCCTTACAGAGTAGGGGCAGTACTCTCCCACTGGATGGCTCTGAATGGCCCACTGGTTACATCTCAGGAACATTCAGTATTGCAGCATGAAAATACTCACAAATAGAGAAAGAAGGCTTATCCATTGTATTCGGCATTAAGAAGTAACATCCATGGTTGACACTTTACCATTGTATCCGGCCACAAGCCACTACTAGGCTTGTTCGGTGAAAATAAGGCGATACCCACAATTATCACAGCATGCATCCAAAGGTGGGCACTGATTCTAGCTGCTTATGAATATACTTTTATCCACTGGCCGGGAAGCCAGATTGCAAGTGCCAATGCACTGAGCTGATTACCTCTAAACGACAACAAAGTGAACATCCCCATTCCTCAAGAACTAGTCATTATTAAACTTTCCGGATTTGTCACCAGTACATGCCAAACAAATAAGAGAGTGGACAAACCGCGATCCAGTTTTGTCTCACGTAAGGGATGGTCTAACGAGCCAAAGTCTGACGAAATGAAGCCCTGTTTTAATAGGCAATACGAGCTCACCTGCCAGGATGGCATCTTGCTGTGGGGAGCGAGAGTCAGTATGCCTCCATAAGGATAAAGCCATTATTGACAGAATTGCATAGTGCTCACCCTGTCAACTCTAGAATGAAAATGATGATGTGCAGCTACTTATGGTGGCCATGGATGGAAATAGAAATTGAAAACTTAAATCAAGAGCAGCATACAGAGCCAAAAGGTACAGAAACTGCACCCTTCTGCTCCACTGAATCCCTGGGAATGGCCAGGAAGGCCATGGGTCCACCTCCATGTTGACTACGTGGGGTGTTATGGCCAATGCAGCTATTTAAAAATCCCAGAGGGAAATTTTAAACAAAGGTTAAGTGTTATGTTTGAGATGCAACTCTAAATTCAGGAATCAGACCACCAGTTCTCAAGAGGTTTCATATGAAACTAAATTAAACGTTTTATTAAAGTTACAACACATTAAACACATATGCATGGCTACAAACTACTACTATCATTACTTTTAACAAATTCCCAAACTAATCTCCTTAAGTCAACAGCAACCCAAAGGGCAGAATCTTCAGCTCGGTGAGCAGGGGTGGGGCCCGCTCACTGAGGCGAAAAATGGCGTGGGGTGACGTCGTCTGCACACCCGCTTAACTGTCAAAGGCCGATTAGGGCCTGTTAAAAAGCAATTAAGGCAATCAGCTGAGCTGCCCATCCAACCTTAAGGTTGGTGGGCAGGCGAAAGAGCCCAGGTGGCCTTTGCATTTTTCATGGAGCCTCATCCACAGGCGGGATGAGGTTTCATGAATAATTTAAAATTTTCAGAAAAATTTTGAAACTGTCACATGAGCTGGGACATATCAAAACTGCTTTCAACACTTTATTAAACTGTTTAAACTTAAAACTAATCTCCGAGGCACCTCTGTGCCTCAGGGAGATTTCTGCTCTCTTCCGCACGCATGCGTGAAAGAGCGCACTCCCGACGACTCAGGCAACTCCCCCTCACCACCCGCCCGCACAGGGAGCGCACAGCACATCCAGACGCACGCCAAGCTGGGTGGGCCTTAATTGCCCCGCCCACGAAAAATGTCAGCACCCAGCCATTCGGGGGTGCCGTGCACTTGCCCCCACACAACCCCCCCGACAGGGAGAAAATTCTCCCCATAGACTTAACCAAACACCAGGCAAAGCATTTTCATTTTACCAAAATGAGGTTCTTTTCACTTTGGCTCCTGTGGAGACATTTGGAGGCTTACAGCTGCTTTTGATCTCACATTGCCTCTGCCCTGCACACAAAACTGCTGTAGTTCTACCTAACAACGCTCATTGAATGTAAATTCTCATTGTATCACCAGTCTCTTTGAACTCCACCTTTTAAAAATAAAACCCCTTTCATAGTACCAATTTTATTAGTAATATAAATATATTGCTTGGTATCTGCTAGCTAGGTGGTAGTTTTCACCCCACTTCTCAAATGCTCTTTTAAAAATGCAAATGCACACTCTCTCTCTTTCATATCAAAACTAGTACACATCAAAGCACCCAGACCAGCTGGCTTTAACCCAATTAAGACACACCCACAGACTAAACCTCTATTTTAAAAGAAAAATATTTTCCAATAATATTATATACATTAATAGCTTCATGGCAGGGGCCTTTTTTGGGCACAAAGTTCCTCTTGATTATAGGCGCTCACTCAAAGTGGATGGATGTGTACGAGGTGAGATAACCCACATCTGCCGTCACCATATACAGATTGCATCAGGGTTTTGCGATACACGGGTTACCAGAGATAATAGTGTTTGATAATGGAACGGCATTCACCAGCCAGGATTTCCAAAAATTAACAAGTCTCAATTGCATAACACGTTAAGGCCTCGCCATACCACCTTGCATCTAATGGTTTGGCCGAAAGGGCAGGCCAGGCCTTCAAGTCTGGAATGATAAAGCTGGATGGAGACTCTATTGCAGCTAGATTATCACATTTCCTACTCAACTATAGGACTACACCACACATGACCATCAGTATTGCTCCCGCAGAGTTGCTGACGAAGAGACGTCTCAGGACAAATTTGAGTCTCATAAGGCTGAATTTAGGAGGTGGGGGGTAAGAAAAAAAATCAGGAGGCCCAGAAAAATAGACACAATTACCACAGTCATGAAAGAAACTTCACTGTTGGAGACACAGTTTTTGCACAGAACTTTGGTAATGGGCCCAAATGGCTATCAGATGAAGTTAGTGCAGTGACAGGAGCCTTTTCCTTTCAATATCAGTCAAAGGTCAGATAATTAAGATACACATAGACCACCTCAGGAAAAGGGAAACAGATCTACAAGAAAGGATGCACCAAGCATTTCCGTGGGAGTCTACACCACGTGGAAGGAACTCCACTTGGTTTGGAAGATCCGTTGAGCCTGAGAGAGTCGAAGAAACAAACTTACAGGTTCCTACCGGACAACCTAGTGGACAGATGACTCCCGAGAGGGAGGCCTCGGATAAACCATCCGAAGTCGTAGAACTATGACATTCGACATGTTTGAAGAAGGCTCCAGAGAGACTGGATTTGTAAATAGTTGATATATCGTAAAGATTGTAAATTGTACATTTGAAGAAAAGGGGGAGGGATGTGATAATCTGAGGTGCAATACACCTTTAAGAGAATGTGAGCAGATTGACCATGTGATTGCATTCCCCAATTGCTGTGACGCGCGGGCTACAATGTTAATCAGTAGTTTAGAATAGGGTCTGGTTTGAGAAGCACCCATGTGTTAGTGCTCTGTTACTTGTGTTAATAAACAGCATGTGCTTCATCTTACATTGGTCTCTGCATCTGCAGTATATTGTTTACCAACTCACTCACTCACCAGTAATAAAAACATTATTTTCTCCTTCCCCTTTAATCAATTTTACAACAGTGTCGTTGAGTATAGACTTGCCACATCACCCCAAGACCATGGCATAGAATGTGCAGCAGCAAAATTTTAAACATGGGAGTACGCATCACCAAAACTGAACAGAGTAATTTTTCAGGCTGCATGCTCTGCTTCACCCCCTGGAATGTATGTCAGGAACTCACATATGAAGCCTATGATTTTATTGCCAATTAATGATGAACACCAGAGCCTATGTACACAGTTTTACCAATATGAGCTCCCAGTAATCAAAGCTCTGTGAATCAGAACTTATGTCCCGTTTTGATCCTGAGATCTGGGAATTAATATTGAAGCTCCAGTGGGTGCAGAGAAAAACAACAAATGAGATCCTTAAGCTCTTTAGTTTACAAGGGTAGGATAAGTGAATTATGGCTATTCACCATGACTCAGGAGGATATAATTGAGGAGAACCAGATGAAGTAGACTTGAATTCCAATAGCATGAGGCTTGGATGATTTGAGGCACAGCTACCAACAGTAGGGTAAAGACAGAGGAGGATACACACAGAGGTTAAAGTCAGAGGAACGAAGAATTCTGAAACATTTGTAGGGCTGGAAGTGGTTACAGAAATTAGATCACTGAGATTATAAATGGATTTAAACACAAGGATAGAATTTTAAATTGTAGATGCTGGTGGGGCGGGGGTACAAGGAACCAATGCAGGTTAGCAAGGACAGCAGTGGTAGTGGGTGAGCAGAATTTAGTACGGGATAGAATACAGGCAACAGAGCTTAGCTAGAATACCAGAAAGCAATAGGATACCTATAAATGACAAATACACAGATGAGACTTTCAGTAGAAGGTTCACTGAGGCCAAGGTCAAGGTAGTGGAGGAGGGTGTAGACTCAGAAGCTCAGCTAGGCATCAAGAAAGATGATAAGGTTGTGAATAATCAGATTCAACCAAATACGGTTGCTGGCAAGGAGGAATGGCATCAATGTCATTAGTGCAAATTTGTGGCAGGGTCTGAATACAATGGCTTCACTGTTTCCAATGTTTCAATGGTGGAAATTGAGACTCATCAAAAACCAGATGCTGGACAAACAGTCTGACAGCACAGTAGCAGAGAGGGAATTGTAATAGATGCTGAAGAGTTACAGCAGTATTTTTAATTTAGCATACATGTTGTTGAATGATGTGATCAAGGGACAGCATATAGAAGAAGAACAGAAGGGGTCAGGGATCGATCCTGGGAGACTCTAGCAGTAAATTTATGGGGAGAAAAAGGAAAGTCATTTAAGGAAGTGCTCTGGCTGTGACTGCATAGGTTACAGTTGAACAACAAGGGCAGCCCCATCAAGTTATACAACAGAAGAGCGGCACTGGAAGATCATCGTGTGGTTAACTGTGCTAAAGGCTACATGGAGTTTGAGCAGCACAAGGAGGGTGCAAGGAAATGCACCATAGTCATTGATCAAGGTTGTGGTAGGGCTAAAAAAATTATTGGAGATAAAGAAAGTTGAAGATGGACCTATAGCTTGCGAGTGCAGAGGTCAAGGAGGATATTTTGGATATGGACTACTTCAAAATCATCAGTTGCTATATGTATTATTGTAACATTTGCATTTTAAGTAACAAAGAGTTCATGAGGATACCACACTCTAGTGTTAGTGTGATGCGCACTCAGGTAGCGTGTCCATCATGAAACATGGAAGTCACTCCCAACTATGTAACTATATATTAAAGTCACAAAAACAAATTAACGTTGGAACATGGTGCAAAAGAATGCGATGAATTGTTCAATAGTTATTTACTGGCACTCTTGCAACATCTGCATGAACTTCTGATTCTGCTCAAGGGAGGATGCCGTGCCTCAGGATATGCTTGATGCAAAGATTATGACCTTGTACATGAACAAGGGCAACTGCAGCAATTGCAACAGTTATTGAAGCATCACCCTGCTGAGCATCATGGGAAAAGTATTTGCCAATGTTGATCTGGTCAGACTGCAGATCTTGGCTGAAACCATCTGTCTGATTCTCAGTGTGGTTTCAGAACTGGAAGATCCACAATTGACATGATCTTCTCAGTCCAGCAGTGGTAAAAGAAGTGCCATGAACAATGGAGACCACAATATGTCACCTTAATTGATCTTGGCTGCCCTCTGAAGCTGATCAGTGTGATCTCCGCTTTCCACAACATGATGATAGGTTAGGTCAGCTATAACAGTGCAACATCTAAGCCCTTTGACATCCACAGTGGGGTCAGATGTGTTCTGGTGTCAACACTCTTTGGCATATTCTTGCCTCTGCTGCTGACACACACCTTCAGTTCATCTAGAGGGTGTTTACTTGCAGAAAGCTGTTCAGCCTTGCTGAGATCCAAGACAAAAGTGCACCAAGTCCTCATTATAGACATGAATGAAGGGCAAAACTCAAGACAATTGGAAGTACCAAGAAACAAAAGGTAGAGAAGTAGAGTTGGGAGGGGGAAGCAGGTGTGAGTGGAGATGGATAGAAGGAAGTGATCAGAGATGGCCTTGTGATTGACAATGGGATCTGAGAAGCCATGTAAATGACAAGGTCGTAGAAGTATTTATGAAAATAGATTGGGATTTAATATAGGAGGGAGAAATTAAGTGAGGATAGGAGCACGCTGAAGCTGGAGGAAAGTCAGCTTGCTGAACTGAGATGGAAGTCGAAATAACAGACAATGAAAAGTCACGCTACAGAGACCAAGGGAGGAAAGTAGTGAAGCTTGGAATGGTACTTGGTGAGCAGGACTGAACGAGGATATAAGAGAGAGGTGAAAGGGATGGAATAAGGTGAGATGCCCATAAAGAGTAGATGGTGCCAGAGGAGTTTGGACACGTACCAAGGTGTGATTTAGAAACATTCACACTGGCAGCCTAGGCCAAGGTGAAGTTATAGCCAGGCCAGGGCAACAGGATGGCTTCATTAAATGTCAACCACCAAATTTCTCTCAAGGTCAAGGTTATAGTGTCAATGCAATCATCCACAAGAGGCTCATGGATGGCAGGACCTTGCTCACAAGTGAATGGACATTCTGGAGTTGGGTGATGGTAACTGATATGCTGGTAAAGTCTACGGGGGTCAGCATTGGAAGCGGGGGGGTGACAAGGTTAAGCCCTAGCAGGCACAATGGGGTAGGTGGGTCTGTGAGAGTGTTGGACGGGACAGTTATGGTTGTTGCACATAAGGAGACTATAACAAGTGCCTCGATAGCCCCTTTAGGAGGATGCCAAGGGAGACACAGAGAGAAACTGCAGGCTTATCTAAGAGGGAGTGAATCTTAGGATGGCAGCAGGAGTAGGAAGTTTGAGGAGTGAAGGGTGGCAAAGTATCTGAAAGGAGTTGGAATGAAAGGAGTTACAATGACAAAGAGCAGGTTTGGAAATGTAAAAAAGAAAAGCAAAAAAGGGAAAACTAGAGCTGACGGTCTAAGGTCCAGAGTGGCAGCCAAATTTGCATGTCTACAGACACATGGAAAGTTAACTTACATAGACACGGTTACATAGCAAGATTTGGATAGAAAAGCAAAATACTGCAAATGATGGAAATGTTCAGTAAGTCCGGCAGTATCTGTGGAAGAAGTTAACATTTCAGATGAGGATACGATATTCCATTTGTCCTTAGATATGTCTACGTAATAAAATGAGGAAGAAAGGAAATCAGAAGAGGAGCCCAAGTTAAAGTGAGAAGTCCTATGCTGGGATAAAGATCATGTAGGTAAGGAGTGTCAGTTTGGAGTATAAACAAGCTGATGTCAAGGTCGGAGGACGGGTGTAGAGGAAAGAGAGTCCAAGAATTATTTCAAGGGTAAAGGGCACACTGTCAAAAGGTATTCCTGCAGGAATAAAGAGCCAGGAAGTGTGTGAAATATCAGGAGGTAGAAAGATGTGACGACATTGGAAATCAGAACAAAAACCGCTACAGAATTGGATTCCAACCCAGGAGAATAAATTTCTGGTGAAGAACCACACAATAGCAAAATTACAGCTGAAAAACTAGCAGGATAGCAGCTGAGTCTTACAGTGTAGTAACCAAGAGATCCAGAATTTAGAAGTTAAATTTAAGCAAAGATTCAGCACTTACTGATGAAGAAGACTTAACATGATCAGGGGATGGGGAATGCACCAAGGTAACTTTAAACTTGGATTAAGGGTTACAACGCATGAACTTATTATAAGATGATGGAGTCTGGTCAACAGAAAACAGCAGATGGTAAACAGTCATCATCACCACCTCAAGGGCAATAAGGGATGAGCAATAAATGCTGACTTGCCAGAGATGTTCACATCCCAAGGGCAAATAAAGTCAAAAACAACTGTGGCTTTGTTTTAGATTTCTTCTTTGTCATAAAATAAATACGCGCTTGGGAGTTAATACATTAAGTTTTAACGGTGACAATAATAAATTATTCAAAACAGAACCCTCTTCCTTCTTCACCAACTTCTACAGAAGATACTTACCCATGCCAAGCAATGCAAACACAAACAAAGTAAAGCAACAAGTGTTTTTTTGGGTTTGCCGACAGTAGGCTGAACTGAATGAGGGGTGGGTTAAAGGAGAAGGGCCTCCGCAGAGCTGAAAATCTGCAACCTCTCTCAGGCCACCAAGACATTCAGTGAAAAGCGCGAACTGTCATGTCAAAACCGAGATGTCTGGTCACCTTGCCTTGATTTCTCAATAAAATGTAGACTAGGTTATACCTTTTCAATAGTGCTTTAAACCACAAGAGGTGAAGAGTAAATATTTCAGTATGATATTAAGAGCAATTATGTTATTATGTTTACAAAAGAAGTTTATTCAGCACATAAGATTTCAAAACCTATAGGAAAATGAGGAGAGGAATGGAATCCAAGGAAAGCAACAGAATGCCAAAACAAGCAACATTGCAAGGGTAGATGTCATTTTTTCCTCTATGAAAAATATTGGAATCATTACAATTCCAGACCACAAGTGGCTCAAAAATAGCCTTGGAAGCCAGGTTACCAACACCTAAATGGGCATAAAGACCTGAAAACAAGGTTTCTAAAGGTCGTACCCTTCCATGCAAGAGAAGATACAACACCTGTCCCTTTATCTCCCCTCTACTCACTATTCAAAGCTCCAAACATTCCTTCAGTGATTTACATGTACATATTTCCATTTAGTATACAGTATTCACTACTCTTAAATACAGTCTGCTCTAAGTTAGGAAGACCAAGCACAGATTGGAGATTTTCTGCAAAGCAGTCACCCATTCAGTTCCAAGACCCTGGTGTTTCCAGTCCCATCATTTTAATTCTCCATTTTGTTCTCACACCGACATCTCTGTACTTGGCATCTGCAATGTTCCAACGAAGCTCAGTGCAATCTTGAGGAACAGCATCTCATCTTTCAATTAGGCACTTTGCAGCCTTCAGATTTAACATAGAGTTCAACAATTCCAGGCCATCATCTCTGCCTCCATTTTGTTTCTTTTCCACTTTTCAGTTTTTCTCTCATTTTTCCTTACAGATAACAGCTATTCACCATTCTGCCATTCACACCTCCTCTGGAGGCAGCTTTTATTTCTTTACTTGTCCCATTACCACTCCCTTTGGCCTTACACCACCAACTCTTTGTCATTTAATTGTTCCACCCCAACACATGCCTTCCTTTTTTACCTTCTTCATCCTGCTCCAAACATATTACAATTTCTAACTTTTCCCAGTTCTGAGGAAAGGTCCTTGACCTGACATGTTAACTTAAACACACATAAGGTTACAGTTATAGTTGTAACAGTTCCCAAAATTCCTACTTAACCAGACTCCTAACTACACACCCCCTTTAAGGCAGCAGTTAATAGATTCCAAATTTACAAAGTCATCCAGCAATATTACCACACACACCCAATGGACAATGGAATTCCAAAGGCTTTTAACACTACTTTGGTACTGCAGCAGCAAACTTCTTCAAGGTGGCTAGAGGCTCTCCCCCACCCGCCAAAGTCTGTTTCACACAGTCACCTTTCAGATCTCACGCAGCCTTCCATCCTTCTTTAAATACATTTCTCCCTTTTTGATTTGTAAATCCCATTGTTTCGAATTGTCTTTAGAAGTTATTTTTCCCAGAATATAACAATCTCTCATGTTACCATTATGGCTAGCACTTTTCAGAAAAATCAGCATAATCACTTTGCCTTATTTAATATTGCCAGTTGTGAAAATCCTCCATGTCCCTTTGAAAAATCAAACACTTCTCCACTTACCTAAAAATGCAAATTCCATTCACACTGTATCTGCTGACCTCACCCAAGTTTACTCAACTCCACTTCAAACACCTGTGTTACACCTCACTTCTTTGATAATTTAAACCTTGCAGTCTAATCGTCTCTAGTTTAATTAAATTAGACATACATTTTAAAATATCCCACAATATTAGGAAAGATATGACACCTCCATCCTTATGGAAAAGTTAACCATCATAATTTTAAAAGACGGTTCCATTTTCTCAACCCATTTTACATTGCTTACTATAAGTATCTATATACACAAAGCTATTACATTACCAGGTGCATGCATTAACATGACAATTCATACAAGTCCTTTGTAACAACATTTTGGTCCAGTGTCCATATTTCAAATATCCAATTTCCTTTGAACTTCCAAACTCTTGACAACACACCCACAATTAAATTTTCTCATCCAGCCACACATTTAATCTATAAATTAAATAGTTGCAGTAATAAACTCCATCCGAACAGTCTTGCGCTTTGGTCTCAATTTGGTCAGAAGTTTTAAAGGATTGTGGTCTGTCTAAACAATTGTTTCCAAAGAATTGCTTGCAACATAAACCTGGAAATGCTGCAACGCTAACACAAGACCTAGAGTCTCTTTTTCAATGGTTGAGTATCTTTTCTGACGTGCATTCAGTTTCCATGAAAAATATCCTACCAGCTTCCTGTTTCATCTTTTTGTAACAACACAGCACCAAAACCCAAATCACTTACATCAATTGCCAACTTAAACTGCTCGGCATAATTAGGTGCTGCCAAAGGTGTAGTAGTCAACAGTATTTTTAAACTGTCAACTGCATTCTGACACTTCCGTGTACATTGAAATTTCTTGTTTTTCTAGTAGTTCAGTTTATGGAGCAACCACACTGCTAAAATTTGGTACAAACTTCCGGTAAAATCCACTCATGCCCAGAAATCTCAGAACTTCCTGTTATGTTGTAGGCACTGGGAAATTCATGATGGCTTTTACTTTCACATCTCTTGGAGCCACCTGACCATTTCCAATGCTATGGCCTAGAAATGTAATTTGCACTTTTGCAAATTCACTCTTAGCCAAGTTCACCACTAAATTAGCTTCTTGCGGTCAATCTTGTAAATGCTGTAAATGCTCCTCCCACATTTGACTGAAAACTACCAGTCATCAATATAAACAGCACAATTGCACAGTCCTGCAATTACTTTGTCGGTCAGTCTCTAAAATGTTGCCGGTGCCTTCTTCATACCAAATGGTATAGCTTTAAACTGATATAGTCCATCTGGCATGATAAAAGCTGATTTCAGCTTTTGCTTTTTCCAATAACGGTACTTGCCAATGTCCTTGCAGCAAGTCAATCTTTGCGATAAACTCAGATTGTCCCACTTTCTCAATACAATCTTCCAATCGTGGAATAGGATACGAATACACTTTTGTTAACGTGTTTACTTTTCGACAATCCACTGTTGTCTTTGCATTCCACCCGGTTTCGGCACCAT
The DNA here is from genome assembly GCF_964194155.1 of Cetorhinus maximus. NCBI lineage: Eukaryota > Metazoa > Chordata > Chondrichthyes > Lamniformes > Cetorhinidae > Cetorhinus > Cetorhinus maximus. The sequence goes on along the minus strand of NC_135881.1, from coordinate 178,813,157 downwards.
CACAATAGGTGAACTCCAGTTACTGCAACTAGACTTTATGATGTCATTCTGAAGTATGGATTTAATCTAGAAGGATGTTGCCTTATCGTAACTGAATCACCCACATCTACGTCACGAAAATGTGTTTTCTCCAAATTATTTCCGCAAATAGCTGTGTGACTACAATAGCTTTTCCAAATCACTTGTCTGGAAGGTAACTCAATATTACATTCAAATTTTAAATACTTCCTCATTATCCAATTTGATTAGAGGAAAATCAATTTCAGAATCCTTCACTTCAACCTCTTTTATCTACCACTAATACTGTCTCTTTTTGGTTATTTTCCCCTGTCCAAGTACTTTTTAAAAATATTTACATGACACACCCTCTGCTTCTTTCTTCTACCTGAAGTATTTATTAAATAAGTTACTTCATTCAGTTTCTTTTCAATCTTGTAAGGCCCAATAAGCCTTTCCTTTAATGGTTTAACGACAATGGTGACAAAACTACCACCTTTTCCCCAGCAACAAAACCACGAGCTTCTGCCCTCTTATTACATTTGGCTTCATCACCTGCTGTGATATTTTTAAATGTTCCTTTGCTAACTCTCATGCTCTGTTCAATCTTTCTCGGAATTTTGTCACGTAATCCAGAAGAGTAGTTTCCGAACTCTGACCCACTAGTTTCCCTTTCCTCAAACTTCGGAAGAGCCTGCACAAATTTAAACATCTCCCCACTGGGTTTTGGGCTAAAAGTGGTCGTTTCACGATCAAAACCTTCCTCAGCATCGGAAGCCTTTTTTTTAAAAAAAACTTCCAGCCTTTTAAGCTGATATTCTTTCCTTCATTGTTAATATCTCCAATTCCCTTTCCTTTTTCTTTCTCTCTCCTGCCTTTCTGCTTGTTCTCTTAAATGCTCGGTCTCTTTCCTTTTCTTCTAATTCAAATTTTTTCATTTCCATTGCTTGTTCAAGTTCATGCTTCTTTATTGCTAACTGTCTCACTACCTTCAGCTATGACTAATTAGTTTCAGGTATCCCTTCCAATTTCAAATGCTGAGCTATTACTTCAATTATGTCTGCTTTCTTTGGTCCTGTGGTGAATCCTAACTGCAACTTATCCACCAATTCTGTTAACTGTGCCTTAGTAGCATTTATAAAGTAAATGAATTGATAGCGCACATTGAAGTTAATAAATGTGATCTGATAGCCATTACAGAGACATGGCTGCAATATGACAAGGATTGGGTCCTGAATATTATGGGGTATATGACATTCAAGAATAGGAAGCTAGGTAAAGGTGGAGGGGTGGCACTTTTGATCAAGGATGGCATTGGGGCAATAGTTAGAGATGGCTCAGGAGATCAGGATGCAGAATAGGTTTTGGAGGAGTGAGGAATAGTAGGGTAAATAAATCACTAGTGGGAGTGATCTACAGGCCTCTTAACAGTAGCCACAATTTAGGACAAAGTACACAGGGAGAGGAGATGGCGTAGTGGTATTATCACTAGACTAGTAATCCAAACACCCAGGGTAATGCTTTGGGGCCCGAGCTTGAATCCCGCCACAGGACTTAAATTCAATAAAAATCTGGAATTTTTTTTAAAAATTAAAATGTCCAATGATGACCATGAAACCATGATTCTTGTAAAAACCCATCCGGTTCACTAATGTCCTTTAGGGAAGGAAATCTGCCACTTATCCGTCCTTACCTGGTCTCCAGACCCTTAGCAATGTGGTTGACTCTTAAAGGCCCTCTGAACAAGGGCAATTAGGGATGGGCAATAAATGCTGGCCCTGCCAGTGACACCCACATCCCAACGAATAAAGAAAACTTTGGGTGCTTGTGGGGCAATAATCATGGGTGATTTTAATCTACACGTAAACTGGAAAAATCAGATTGGCAGTAGCACCCAATGCTGAGCTATGCTTTCGAGATAGTTTTAGAGCAGCACGTTCTGAAACCAAACAGAGAGCAGGTTATCTTTGACTTGGTATTGTGTAATGTGACAGGATCAATTAATGATCTCAGAGTGAAGGCACCCCTAGGTAGCAGTGACCACAATATGACTGAATTTTACATCCAGTTTGAAAGGGAAAAAAGACTAGTGTATCAAACATAAATAAGGGCAACTATGTGGGCATGAAAGTTGAGCTAGATGAAGTGAACTGGGATACTAGGCTAGGGGATAGATCAATAGAGAAGCAGTGACAGACATTTCAGAAGATATTTCAGAATACTCAGAATAATTATCTTCCTACTATAAAGAAAAACTCTAAAGGCAGGGTCCACCATCCATGGATAACTAAAGTAGTTAAGGAAAGCAACAAACTTAAGGAAAAAGCATATAGCTGCTGAATGATGAGTGGCAGGTCAGATGATTCATCATAGTATAAAGACTGGCAGAGAGTGGCTAAAAGGTTAACCGGGAGAAATAAATTAGAGTATGACAGGAAGCTAGCAAGAAATGTTAAAAAAGAGATAGCAAGAGTTTCTACAGGTATTTAAAAAGGAAAAGTAAGTATTGGTCCTCTAGAGAGTGATAATTGGGAGTTAATAATAGACAATAAGGAAATGGCAGAAAAAATGAACAAACATTTTGCTTCTGTCTTCATGGTAGAGGTTAGAAAAAACACTCCAGTAAAAGCTGTAAATCAGGGAGGTGGAAGGAAGGGGGGAACTTGGCAAAATTACAATCACTAGGGCAGCAGTACTGAACAAACTGATGGAGCTGTGAGCTGACAAGTCTCCAGCTCCTGATTGACTTCATCCTAGGGTCTTAAAAAAGAGGTGACTAATGAGGTAGTAGATGCATTGGTGCTAATTTTCCAAAATTCCCTAGATTCTGGAAAGTTCCATCAGACTAGAAATTAGCAAACAAACCCCTCTATTCAAGAGAGGGAGGCAGAAAACAGGAAATTATAGGCCAGTTAGCTTGACATCTGTAGTGGGAAAGGTATTAGAATCAATCATTAAGGAGGCTATTGCTGGGCACTTCAAGGAACTCGAAACTCAAAATAATTGGGAAGAGTCAACATGGTTTTGTGAAAGCAAAATCATGCTTAAACAATTTATTAGAGTTACGTGAAGGAGTAACATGCGCTGTAGATAAAGGGGACCCTGATTACATGCTGTACTTGGATTTCCAGAAGGCATTTGATAAGGTGCCACATTAAAGGTTATCGCGGAAAATGAAAGTTCATGGTGTAGAGGGTAACGTATTAGCATGGATAGGAGGTTTTCTGTTAGCCAGCCAACAGACTATGCATAAATGGATATTTTACTGATTGGTAGGATGTGCTGAGTCCCGCAGGGATCTGTGCTGGAGCCTCAACTTTTTACAAATTTATATTAGATGAGGGGAGCGAAGGCACGGTAGCTAAATTTTCAGCTGATACAAAGATAGGTAGAAAACTATGAAGTGAAGATGACGTAAGGAGGTTGCAGACTGATATAGGTCGAGCGAGTGGGCAAAAATCTGGGCTGGAGTATAATGTGGGAAAATGTGAAATTGTTCACTTTGGCAGGAAGAATAAAAAAGCAGAGTATTACTTAAAGTGAGAACGGCTGCAGAATTCCAAGCAGCAGAGGGATTTAGGTGTTCAGGTGCATGAGTCACAAAAAGTTAGTATGCAGTTCAAGTAAGTAATTCAGGCGGCTAATGATATGCTATCCTTTATAATGAGAGGAATTGAACATAAAAGTAAGGCTGTTATGCTTCAGTTATACGGGGCACTGATGAGGCCATGTTTCGAATACTGTGTACAGTTTTGGTCTCCTTATTTAAGGAAGGGTGTAAATGCATTGGAGGCGGATCAGAGGAGGTTTACTAGATTGGTACCTGGGTTGTCTTATGAGGAAAGGGTAGACAAACTGAGCTTGTTTCTACTAGAATTTAGAAGAGTGAAGGGTTAGTATAAAAGATCCTGAACAAAATTGACAAAGTGGATGTGAGAAGGATGTTTCCTCTTATGGGTGAGTCAAGAGCTAGGGACACCATTTTAAAATTAGGGGTTGCCCAACTTTGGAACTCTCTGCCTCAGATGGCAGTAGAGGAGGGGGTCATTGAATATATTTAAGGCATACATAGATTCTTGTTAGGCAAGGGAATCAATCTAAGGTTATTGGGGGTAGATGGGAATGTGGAATTCAAAACACAAACAGATCAGCTGTGATCTTAATGAATGACAGAGCAGACTTGAGGGGCTGAATGGCCTACTTCTGCTATTTCACGTGTTTGTATGTCCATATGTACAGGAACAGCAGCAAGTCCCAAACACCAAGGGCAGGATTTTACTGTTGGCGAGCAGGGGCGGGGCCCGCTCACCGACGTGTAAAATGACGCGCGGTGACGTCGGGTGGAACTCCCAACGTCACCGCGCGCCCCATTTAAATTTTCAGGAAGGCAGGGGCACAGCAAAATCAGCCAATCAAAATTGAGGCCATTGACAGATTAATTAAAGTAATTAGTGGACCTGCCCATCTAACCTTAAGGTTGGCAGGCAGGCCAGGAGCCCTGGAGGCAACTAGAAAAAAACATGAAACCTCATCCACGGGCGAGATGAGGTTTCATGTAGGATTTTTAAAAATTTTAATAAAGTGTTTTTGGAAATTATGAACATGTCCCAACTCATGTGACATTGTCACATGAGGGGACATGTAAGGGAATTTTTTTTTTCTATTTTTAATATTTCTGAAAGTAGAGGTGATCTCCCTGAGGCAGCACTTAGCCTCAGGGAGATGAGTGCGCTTTTTCGTGCGTATGCGCAAAACAGCGCGCTCTCGATTTTAGGGATTCCCCCCCGCCTGCACAGGAAGTGCATAGCGCATCCCTGCGGATATCACTCTGGGTGGGCCTTAATTGGCCCGCCCACGTAAAACGGCACCGCGCTTCCGATCGGGGATGCCGATCAGAAGCACGCCCACATATCAACTTCCCCCCGCAACGGTGGGGAAAATTCTGCCCCAAATGTGCAGTGGGTTTATGCCCCAATACATCTTTTGGTAGATGACACCGGTGTCTCAAATGGGTGAAAGCTTATCTTTAAATTCATTTGAGGACCATTCTACAAAATTAGTTGCTTTCATATTGCAAAACTTGCATTCATATTGCATTTTGAATGTAGAAAAGCATCTTGATGTGCTTCACATAGGTACAAGAAAAATGGTGGTGTCAATAAATATACATCTTACACAAATACAAGCATTTCCCTTCAGCACGTATGGCATCACATTGCAACATGGTTCCACAATATGCTGTTCTTTATTCAAGCAGGATTGGTCAGGAGTCCTATCCAATAACAGCTTTCACCTCAAGAGTTTCACAGGTATGATCATCATCACCAGGGCACAATTCTATAAACCCTCTCTCCCTCAGGTCATGGCAGTCTTGATGGTGTAGCTTTCCAGAATTTCTTTTTAATCCAACCAATCAACACCACCCAGTTTACAGTTTGGCCACCTCTGTGTGAACAGAGATGCTAAAGAGTTGGTTGTTTTCCCAGTTTTTCAGGTTGTAGACTTTTTAAAAAAAAATAAGTCAGCTTGCATACTGCCTCCAAGAGCTCCTGTCTCCTGTTCTGCCAAACAAAATTCACCTCTTCTCGAGAATGATTTGCTTCTTCTCCTCACAAGAATCCGATGTGTTCCCCTTTCTATCTGCATTCTCTTTGTGTCTGCATCTGAGCCTCATCCTCCATCTTCTCTGCTTGTAGCTTTCTTTTGTATGCACAGCTCTTTTTGCTTGCCAGCAACATGGCTTCTGGTCTTAACTTCCTTCTTGTTGGTAGTTCTTCCAGGTCAAAAAGTCTCCAGGTCCAGGTCACAGGGACTAGTATTCATTATTATTCAAGGAAATGCAATTGATCCCTTTACGTTTGATGCAAACTCTTAACAGTCCTTTACAAACAAACATTCTTGAAAATAATTAAAATAATTCCACAGGCCTTTTAAAGAAATTACAAATTTTCCTTACCGTACTGCTTCTGGGTCAAAGATCATCACAAGGGATCAGAGATAGGAAGTAGCTGACCACGAACAGATTTAAACATGGGTGGGAATTTTAAATGAAGTATTGGGGAGCAAAAAGCCAAATTTAGGTCAGGAAGGGTAAGACGATGGCAGAATTTTGTGTGGGATAGGATTCAGGTGGCACAGTTGCAGATTAGCTGACATTTATGGAGGTTGGAGGATATGAAGCAAGCTAGGAGAGCATCACAATAGTCTAGTCTATAATTCAATTGATTCTATGATTCTATTTTGAAGATGACAAAGATCCAGCTAAGGTTTCAGCTACAGTAGCTAGGATGGGTCAAAGATTGGCAATGTTATGAAGCCAGAAATAGACAGTCCTCGATACAGAAGAGGATACAGATTCAGAAGCCTAACTTGGGATCAATTTCTGAATTTGCCAATAGTCTGGTCCTGCACGAGACTGGTCAGAAAGGAATGGGGGGGTCAATGACTTTTGACTTCCTTCTTGTGTTCATCACACATAAAAAAGTGTTGTGTAAAAGCGGTGGTCAATGTTGCTAGGTGGTGATGTAAAGGGGGAAAGTACATCTAAAAAATGCTGCAGGTACTTTTGGAAAAAGTTTTCTTCTATTTTTCTTTCTCCTGCATGTTTCCATTCCCCTATTATCCAATGGATTTCCCATTGGGAATACTCTTGTATCTTGGCTTTAACAGCAACGAGGGGAAGACAGCTGATGTAGCAGCACAGGATCCACCCGTCAGAGCTTCCACAAAAATGTACAGTCCAAGGCTATCAGCCACATTTTAGATCAACATTCGCTCACCAAATGGAAGTATCCCTCAGTTTCCTCCTTACTCCCATATCTTGCAAAGCTAACCCATTATATTATATGGGAGAAAGGGTCCATGGTGCTTCATTACAAGTTGCCACCTCAGTAACAAAAAACACAAAATTACCCATGATGGAAATGAAAAATATCACTCCTAAAACGATATCTATCTCAAACCACAGAAATGCTATTTACAAAGACTCAAAAGAAAATTGGACTACCTTTGATCAATAGCACTGAATGCTGTTGGCTAACAAAAAAAAAGTATGAAATTAGCTTTTCTGCTCTCAAATATCTTTACAACAATGATTATTATTCATGGATACATAACCCAATAATTCAATACATTTTTGTGACCTATCAATTACTGGTTGATAAAATAAGATACCAGGTGTGTTATCAACAAGATGAAACCCTTATTTAAATATCAAAACAGGCAAGACAAATTAAGCGGAAACTTTTAATAGAAGATGAAGTTAATCAAATATTCTCTCTTCACTGGTAAATTGTCCTTTAAAGGTTTTGAAATAATACAAAATATCAAGTTTTCTTTAATTACAGTGATGGATCCATGTATTTTTTTCCCCCATTACTACACCTCTTAAGAGCTATGAGCCAACTACATTAATACAACTAGATGGAAGTTACTTAAATTGTAGTGTGTGTGCCTGGTCACAAAGTCATGTGACTGGTCACAGTCATGTGACTTGATTATTCAATTCAACTGCCATTCAGAAACCAAAATCACTAATGCACATTACTCACATTTTTGTAGTGAATTGGCTTTGGAGTTGGGGTTATTTTCAGGAAATACTTTAGAAATTAAATTAGAAATCAAACATTCTATAAAACAGGAATATTATAGCTGCAAATGCTAGTAATGTGCACATCATTTTATACTGTTCCATTGCAATATAGTATTTGGTACTTCAATTCATCAACCCTTTACCTTGGCATTATTTTCTGTGTGGTGCCTGGCAGAGGCTTGAAGCTGGTTCACCCAGTAGAGTCTCTCTTTGGCATCCCCTGCTACAGTATAGAAAGTAGACATACATTTTAATACAAGTCAGACATATGGCCCCTTGTTTTTAAAATAAACCGGGGATTTTAAAGGAAATGCTGAAGAAAAAACAGAACGTTTACTCTCAGCATATTAAACATCTGTAAAAAGCTTAAACATGGCTAGTGACCTAGTTGCATGTAAACATTATAAACACCTGTTGATTCTCAATGTAAACTCAGAATTGAAGCATCAAAAAGCAACAAAAGATCTCCGAATAGCAAGAATCAGTTTTCAAATATAGCAGAAGAATATGGAATAAGGGATCAACTATTTGGTGCAATGATGCTCATCACTAGTACATTAATATTGACATCTAATTATATCCTGAATAATCCCAAAGTTTTTTTTTGCCTCCATTATTCAGTTTGGTAAATTATTTCAAACAGTCATCACTTGAGGTTTTTCTTATATATCTCCTCAAATGTCAAATTTTCGAATTACCATTTGCAACCTGCTTTCTTGGTGTATGTTACAATAGTAGTAAACTCAATTACTGCATTATTTAATATGTACACATACTCATGTTGAAAAGGTTGTGCTTCATTTCCTCCTTTCTAGACTGTAAAGCTCAAGTTTTTCTGATTCAACAAAATAAAAACAGAAAACGTGCGCAACCTTAAATGTTAACTCTGTTTCGCTTTCCATAAATGTTACCTTACCTGCTGAGTATTATCCCAGATGAATATGTAACACATTCCTATGACTCTCTTCTGTCTGGGTTTTTAATAGGAGCTTCAACACTTTTAAATAGGTTAATTGTTTTAAATAGGTTAATGTCTTTTTTCAAAATAGTGTCATGAGCGTATCAGCGTTCAAAACATGAGGGTGGCAGGCAAATTTGCCCTCGAAAGCCCCCAAAAACACCCTATTGTATTTGTAGTCCCCTCTTGGCTAAAGCAATCCAAGAGCAATTGTACAGACCTGTGCTCTCCTTGGCCATGTATTTTTAATCACTTCCAATACTTAGCCAGTTTTTCCTCAAGTGCAAGGGTCGCTATTTCGACTACTTGCTATGGCAAAGCATCCCATGTTCCAAGAACTTCCTGTATTAAAAGAAAATCTCCAACATGCCTCCTCACTCTTACTGAGGATTTTTTTAGTTATTCCTCATCAATTCCTACACTGGAGTAAAGAGTCTCTCACCCCTTTCATCCCCAAACTGTTCATTGTTTAAAACAACACCTTATAGCTCTCAGAATCTCAAGTTAAACTTTTTATAGAATCCTGGAATAGCAGTGATTTGCTGATTGTGCACATGAAAACCATAGAGGTCATACAGCATAATGTCCTTTCTATAATTTGGTACCTTAATTGCACACATCCTAACCATTGCCTTGGAGAAATCTATTACTTCTTTGTTTCTGTATTCTGGGCTGGTCTTTGATTTTAGTTATGAGAATTCACTTTCATAAAAAAAGTTATGTATTTTCACTCTGATCTCTATTCCTTCTCACCTTTTGGATTCTATCCATTAAGTAAACACCCCATAATGCATCATCACATTCTCTACACTGGATTAGATCTGTCAGGTGTATGCATTCTGCTAAATTGCTTAGATCCAATTCTTTCATGGTTCACAATTTGTAAAGCCCTTATTCTGTGCGTCAGCAAATTTTGATAGTGCCCGCCCAAAACATTTATACATGGAGGGCAAATGTAAACTCAACACCAACATCCACTGTATACCACTTCCAAACCTACTCCAATCTAAACAATCCAATCCAAACCCATTAGCCGTAACCATTCGTTTCCTGTCACCAACTTTCAATCCATATGTTATATTTCCTCTTACATCATTTACCTAAATTGGATGGGATGTGATCATTCCTAGCAAGACCAATATTTATTCTCCATTACTATTTGCCCAAGGAGTTGGTGGCACGCTGCCTTCTTGAACAGCTGCAGTTCATGGGATGAAAGTTGTGATACACAATGGGGAGTTCCAGGATTTTAAGCTCAACTGACAATGAAGAAACAGCAAAATTTCTGATTCAGAATGTAAGATTTGGAGGAAAACTTTCAGGTGATTTTACCATGCATCTGTGGCCCTGTCCTTTGTGGCAGAGGTTATGGGCCTGCAAAAATCAACTGCTTCATTATCTGAGCAATTGTGAATGGATCTGAACACTGCAATTACCAGCAAACATCCCCACTTGTCTTTATCGAGGGAGGGAGGGAAAGTCATTGATGAGGCAACTGAAGGTGGTTGGGCCTAGGACAGTACCCTGAAGAATTCCAGCAGTGATATCCTGAAGCCGAGATGATTGGTCTCTAACAACCACCTTCCTTTGTGCTAGGTATGAGTCCAGCCAACAGAGCTTTGTTCCTGATCTCCACCAACTTCAATTTTACAAGGGCTCCTTGATGTTGTACTCAGTTAAATGCTGCCTTGATGTCAAGGACACAAACTTAGCTCACATTTGGAATTCAGCTCCATTATCTACATTTGGACTAAGGATGTAATGAGATCCAGAGAGGAGCGCTTCTGGTGGAAACCAAACTGAACACTGGTAAGTGCCACTTGATAGCCCTGCTGTCAAAACCTTCCATCACTTTGGTGATGACTGAAAATAGGCTGACTAGCCAAATTGGATTTGTCCTGCTTTCATATGCAGAACATACTTTGGCATCCATCTGGCAATGTGGAAAATTGCCCATCTTGCTGGAGCTTAGCTAGAGATGTGGCTAGCTCTGGAGCATAAGTCCTCCACATGACAGCCAGGATGCTATAGAGGCCAAAACTTTTGCTGCATCCAATGCACTCAACCGTTTCTTGATATCATACAGTGAATCAAATTGGTTGAAGACTAGTTTCTATGATGTGGGGAATCTCAGGAGGAGGTAGAGATGGATCATTCACTCTGCACTTATAGATGAAGACGACTGCAAGTGCTGCAGCCTTTACTTTTGCACATATGCACTGGGCTCCACCATCATTAAGGATGGGAATGCTCATGCAACCTCCACCTCCCATTAGTTGTTCAACTGCCCAATCAAGACTGGATGCGGAAGCACTGCAGAGTTTTGATCTGACCTGGTCTGTTGGTTGTGGGATTACTGAGTCCCATCTATAGTATGCTGCTTCTGCTGTAAAGCATGCCTAGTCCTGTGATGTAACTTCACCATGTAATACCTTGTGTAGGTAGGCCTGCTGCTGTTCCTGGCATACTCTCCTCATTGAGCCATAGTTGGAGACATAGCAGTGGGGATATACCATGTCATGAGGTTACAGATTGCAGTGGCTTACGGTTCTGCTGCTGATGGTCCACAGCACCTCATGGATGTCTAGTTTTGAGTTGCTAGATGCGTTCTGAATCTATCAATTTAGCACAATGGTAGCACCACACAGTGTGATGTAGGGCATCTTCAGTGTGAATACAGAACTTAAGTCTTCACAAGGACCATGCAGCAGTCACTACTACATTACTGTCATGGCTTGATACACCCACAATAGGTAGATTGTGCACAACAAGGTCAAGTAGGGTTTGTCCAATTCCAATCCCTCGAGTTTCTACAGTATTTTTCTCTGCTGATATTATCTTGTATAGCCTGCAACTCCAACCTTGCTTCCATTAAATGGAGCATCCCCATAAACGAAGAAGGAAGATTCAAGTAGGCTTCCACCTTTTTCCCTCCCACAGAGACACATGCGAGTTCCAATGAGATGATGCTATGGACCTTATGGCCTTCAGGTTCAAGTCAACTATCTGAACTGCTGTCATCGCCTTCATATTTAATACATAGGCCTCATTCAGAATTAGAATTATTTTGAATTTTGTGCCACAATAGCCAAGTATTATTACTTTAACAATCACAGAGTTGATTTAGTAGATCTTGTGAAACTTCTTTTTTTAAAAATAGATTAAAAGCTTATGTAACATCTCATCTAGTAAAAAATATAGCGGTTTTCAGTACCTCTGAGTTTATACACCTCACCACTGACAGCTTGGACTATAAACATGTGGGAAACTTCATCACTGGGAGAGATCAATGCACCAGACAAATGTAGAACTCCTCGTGGCTTCTGACCTTTGCATTGCTCGTTTACAAAGTATTGCAGCACACCCAACTCCCAATTCAGAACAAAATACCTGCATCATAAAAAAATTTCACATTAATATAGACATCAGTAACTATATGACTACATCAAATTATACCTTACAAAATCCAGTGTGTCAGACTTATTACCAGGATGCATATATCCTGCAAAAACAAAATTAAAGTGATTATTTTTCAAGATGAGGAATGCCGTTCCAATAGTAGACAACAATGAATATTTAACGGCAATACTGTAAGAAAGCATGATAAAGTGATGACCAGACCTTTGAATTTTCCATCTCAGTGAAATTCTATAGTTCCAGTGTACTTCTGTTTGCTTACATCTCAGTAACTTACTTTCAAAATGGTCCATCAAGTGCAGTATACTGCAAGGCAGCCAGTTATGTTTTATTCAGTCTCTAGTAGTTCCAAACTGAATTTATGTATGAACACCAGTGATGTTTCACATGTAGATGGTCTTCTAACTGGGCCTGAATAGATTTCTGCAATGTTGAGCTCGGATGCTAAAACACATGCATGGCAAGGTAAAACCAACTGCAATAGGATTGTGCAGTACACTAAATTCAAAGCCTCACTCATTGCTATCTCAAGTTTTCAAAATGGCTGAATCTATGTCTGTCTGTGACCCAAAAAATAGCAGCTACCCGGCAGTATTGGAGAAACTTGCACCTAGTTATCCCCGAAGAGCCACTAATGACTCCCCCAATGGACTACACAGACCTATACAAAGGCCATCTGCATTTCATAACCCAGGCTAACGAACTGGATCTGCTCATCTGCTAAGACGGAGGGATACATGTCAAAGAATGTGGAGAGGTGAGAGTCATGTGACAGGGACCCCTGGCTGGTGGAACCAGTAATATCACCTTGCTGAACCGTAGAGTCTCAGTCTGCCTTTTTATCAACTGAATAGTAGCCTCACAGACAAGGAGCTCTGACCCAGGTTGGAGACCTGGCCCTATGTATACAACATCTGTTGGAAATTCTGTACCATCACCTATAAGACTGATTCATCGCTACACGCCTATCTCATCATGTAAAGTCAACACCACCAGAAAAGTGAATTATACAGCATTGGTTTTCAACACGCCAACCCTCAGTGAAGGAATATCTCACTAGACTTTGATTCTGGACTCTGGAACCCATATGAAACAGTGTTCCTTTTCTCTGTGGTCTCTGTCCTGTAAATCTCTTTTCTCTATCCCTCTTTTATGATATAAATGCAAAGGAGGTAACGTTGCAACCCTCCTCCTGTGTTTTGAATATGCACAAATAAACTAACCCTTTGAGTTCATCCTATTTCGAGTTTGCTGTGGGGTTATTAATAGAAAATTTGATCACACCCAAACTGAGGGGGTGGGAAACATATCACCGCTTATAAAGAGGAAAGCAAATCAAAAACACCTCTCTGTTTACTGGTGGGTAGCAAGAGAAGTTAGTGCCGTTTAAATTAACCCCCTTCCTATCCATACCAAATGTCATTTTAGTTGCTCGCTTTCGGGCAAGGATGAAGTCTCATTTAAAAATTTTATCCAATCAAGTCCACATAAAGTATGACATAATTTCCAATAAATAATTTGAGTTTTTGTCATTAGTTCCGTCATCCAATTATCTTTTTCAAACTAAATTCTACTTCTTAGGAAAAGTCTTTTTTTCTCCCCTCAGCCCATGTGGCACCATCTTAGATATATATTTTTTGCAAACTGATCTCAAATCTAAGCATTTAATGCAACTTTCAAAATACAGGAAGGAAAAGTACTGTGGATGCTAAAAATCAGAAATAAAAACAGAAAATGCTAGAAATACTCAGGTAGTATCTATGAACAAAGAAGAGTTAATATTTCTGATGAAAGGTCATCGGCCTGAGAAGTTAGAGATGTAGCAGGTTTTGAGCAAGGGGTTGGTGGGACAGGGTCAAGAAAACAAGTAACTAATATTTTTCTTCCAGTAATAATATTTTCATATTTTATGTACTGGAAGTCAGGCTGTAATTGGGTTAAGAGTGAAAGAAAGGATCTAAAGTCAACAGTAACAGTGGTTTTGATATGTTAATGAACTAAGAGCAATTTCAATCAGAGTTTTACATAAAGCAATAACAGGAATAGTTTTGAATTGAGTTGTTTTAGTTCAAAGGGGGTACATGCAGGTTGTAAAGAGGTGTAAGGTAATAAGGTAAAGATAGGGTAGGTTTTTTTTAAAAAAAACACAATCTAAGAGCTAAAGTAAAAGGTCTAATCAAGTCTGGGAAGAAAGCATTTCTGAAGAGACTGGTTGAGATAGAGAAATCAAAAGGAAAGAATGCATTCAAGGAAATACAGAAGCCTCTGAGGGGGTAGCTGCTTAGATCTCCCAGAAGACAGCAGGGTAGCTGGTCAGAACTCCCAGAAGACAGTGTGAACAAGGCCAGACTGAAAAAGGCAGTTGCTGTCAGCCTCAGAAGACACCCCAAGGAAAAAGCACTGCTGTGGTAAAAATTACTGCACTTATATAGGTTCTAAAATCTATAAGGATAGTGCTGAACAGAAAAATAATAGGTTAGCTCTGAGGGTGGTTCAGATAAGATTTATGGAACTGTTTTAAAGTACTGTTTATTGTGTGAAGCCAAGGGGAAAAACTCTCCACTGGTTGATGTCATACATAGCACAAAGGAAGATGACTGTGGTTGGTGGAGGTCAGTCATCTCAGCTCCAGGACATCAATGCAGGAGTTCCTCAGGGTAGTGTCCTCAGCCCAACCATCTTCAGTTGCTTCATCAATCACCTTCCTTCCATCATAAGTTCAGAAATGGGAATGTTCGCTGATGATTGCACAATGTTCAGTACCATTCGTGACTCCTCAGGTACTGAAGCAGTCCATGCCTAAATACAGCAAGACCTGGACGATATCCAGGCTTGGGCTGACAAGTGGCAATTAACATTTGCACCACACAAGTGCCAAGTAATAACTATCTCCAACAAGAGAGAATCTAAGCATCAGCCCTTAATGTTCAATGGCATTGCCATCACTGAATCCCCCACTATCAACATCCTTGGGGTTACCATTGACCAGAAACTGAACTGGGCTAGCCATATAAATACTGTGGTTACAAGAGCTAGGAATCCTCCTGACTCCCCAAAGTCTCTCCACCATCTACAGGGCACAAGTCAGGAGTGTGATGGGATACTCCCCACTTGCCTAGATGAGTGCAGCTCCCACAACACTCAAGAAGCTCAACACCGAACAGGACAACACAGCCCGATTGATTGGCACCCTATCCACAAACATTCAGTCCCTCCACCACCGACGCACAGTAGCAGCAATGTATACCATCTGTAAGATGCACTGCAGGAATTCACTAAGACTCCTTAGACAGCACCTTCCAAATCCATGACGACTACCATCAAGGAGGACAACGGCAGCAGACACATGGGAACACCACCACCTAGAAGTTCCCCTCTAAGTCACTCACCCTCCTAACTTGGAAATATATCGCTGTTCCTTCACTGTCACTGGGTCAAAATCCTGGAACTCCCTTCATAACAGCACTGTGGGTGTACCTACACCACATGGACTGCAGCAGTTCAAGAAGGCAGCTCACCACCACCTTCTCAGGGGCAACTAGGGATGGGCAATAAATGCTGGCCCGGCTAGCGAAGCCCACATCCCATGAACAAATAAAAAAGTGTTGCTGTTTGAAAGCAAAATGAGAGAAAAACAAAAAAAATGCAAAGGAAAGGAAACAAAATGAGGTCCAAAATTGTGGAATTCAATGCTGAGTCTTTAAGGCTGTAAAGTGCCTATTCAAAAGACTAGATGCTATTTCTCAAACCTATGTTGAGCTGCACTGTTCCAGTGCAGCAAGCCAAGGACAGAGATGTCTGACTGAGAGCAACATGTAGAATTAAAAAGACAGGCCACAGGAAGCTCAGGATCATGCTTGCGGATTGGAGGGCAGAGTATGGGGAGCCAATATAGCTCAGCAAGCACAGGAGTAAACAGTGAACAGGACTTGGCACAAGTTAGATCACTGGCTCCAGAGTTTTGAATTACCTCAAGTTTACAGAGGATAGGAATGTAGGATACCAGCAAGGAAAGCGTTGGAATAGTCAAGCTGACAGGTAACAAGACATGAATGAGGATTTCAGCAGCAGAAGAGCTGAGACAGGGACAAAGTTAAGCATGTTAAGAGGTAGAAATAGGCAGTATTGGCAATGGTGCAAAAACAAGGTTAGAAGCTCATCTCGAAATCAAACTTGACACCAAGGCTGTGAACAAGATGATTAAGCTTCAGCCTCAATTGCCAGGGGGAGGGATGGAGTCAGTAGCTAGGAAACAAACCAAAGGCAATGCCTTCAGTCTTCCCAAAATTTAATTGGAGGAAATTTCTGCTCATTTAGCATTGGATATCAAATTAGCAGCCTGATAATTTAGCAACAATGCAGGAGTCAAGAGGGGTGGAAAAGGGCGTCATCGGCATATGTATGAAAATTAATTGTGCTTTCGGATAATGCTGCCGAAGGGCAGCACATAAATAAGAAATATGAATGGACCAAGGATAGATCCTTGGGAGACACCAGATACAATGATGCAACAGCAGGAAGCCATTGCAAAGAGAGATGCCTTTGCAAGTAATGTTCTGTCGACATTTAAATATAAATGAAACCATGTGAGAGCAGCTCCATCCAACTGGACAACAGATGATGTTGGAGGGGAATAGTGTGGTCAACTGTATCAAAGGCTGCAGGGGGAGGCAGGATAATTAACTTTTTGTCACAGTCACATGGGATGTGATTTATGATTTTGAGGAGAGGGTTTCAATACTGTAGCAAGGCAGAAAACTAATTGAAGGGATTTGAATACAGAGTTCCAGGAAAGGTGGGAACATATTCAAGGGCTCAAGAGGAAAAGGAGATTTTGAATGGGATGGTACTTTGCAAGGAGTGAGGGGTCAAGGTTTGGTTTCTCAAGGAGAAGGGTGATGAGAGCAGATTTAAATGGGGAGGCAAACAGCACCTGAAGAGCAGGAACCATTAATAATATTGGCTAACATGGAATCAGGGGGTGGGTCTCATGGACAAGGTGAGCTTGAAGAAGGCATATGGGGAGATGGTAAGATGCTTCTTCAGACTAGGGTAGGGGATACCTTTAGAGGAAGTTTTGCTAGGCTGGCTAATGGAAGGGTCAGGATAGAGACAATGAATCGGATGGTCCCGATTTTAGTATCAAAGCCATCTACGAGCTCCTCATACGTTTGTTGGAAGAAGGGATGAAGAAGGCCAGGAAGAGGAATTAAGAAGATGGTTTGCAGTAGAGGAAAAGAAGCCAGAAGTTATCTTTATTCCAGGGTCATCCTGGAATACTGGGCAGTTTTAGCAGCTAAGAGCACGACCCAGTAGATCTTTGTGATTCAGCCAAATCTGACGCAATGTTGTTGTCTACTATACCCTTTCAAGTCTGTCCGCATCCCCTAAGAGATGAGGGGTATACAGGGGGACAGCCAGGGTAAGAGTGCAATGGTTGTATTGGGGACTAGGACAAAAGGTGGAGGTGGGGGTGCAGCTCAGCAAAATCAGTAGTTATAGAAATGTTATGGTGAATGGAGCAAAGGTCAGGCGGATGAGATTTTGAAAGGGAAGTAAATTGGGAATTATATTTTTCCAGGGCGGATACAAAAGGAGGTAAGGTTGGGGCCTGCAAGGGAATGTAGATATAGTGATACAAGGAAGTGATCAGAGATGGCCTTATCTGTGATTGATAGTGGGACTAGCAAGGCCATGTGAGATGGCAAAGTATAGTGAGTGGCCATGAATATGGACTGGGGAGGTTACATGAAAGGTGAGATTTAGGAAGGAAAAGACAAGGATGAATACCAAGGAAGAGAGAGCATGATGAGCTGAGAGGGAGATTGAAATCACCTAGGATGAGAAGCTATTCGTTGCAGAGGCTGAGGGAGGAAAACAGTGAGGATATCCTTTTTTTAAAAATCGTACTTAGGAGGGCGGTAGAGGAAGATGCTTTTGAATGAAAAAGAAAAAGCGGCGGAACAAGGTGTGATTTGTCAAAAGGAGAAAGTGCCAGAGCAGGATGGAGTGAGGCCAAGCTGTGATCTGGTGTTAAGTTCCACACTGTTAGTGTCAGTCTTGACAGAGCAAGTGGCAGAAGATGTAGTCAGGGGTGCCTTTATTAAGCAGAAAGGTATCATCCAGGTTTCCATTAAGGCCATGTGTTGATGCGATCATTCACAATATGCTCACAAATGGCAAGGGTCTTGTTTGCAAGTGAACATACATTCTGTATGGCGAAGTGTACCAAGAGCAATGAGAGTTGATCTGTTGGCAGAATCCAGAGTCAGCAGTACCAATGGCGAGTTAGACTGAAAAGAGATTGGCAAGATTAGGCCCAGCAAGCAGACTGGTCAGGAAGTTTGGCAAGAGAGTGCGGTAGGGCAATTGGAGTCACTGCTTGTAATGAGCCAGTGTCAAGTGCCGCAATGGCCCTTCAAAGGATATCAAAAGAGGCATAGAGGGAAGCTAGAGCAAGAGAGGAATGCAAAACCAATTGAAAGAAACTGTTTGAAGCCAACAAAGTGGTGTTATAGAACTCCAGCTGTTTTAAAGAGCAACAAATAAGGTTTTGTCAAGGGTATCACCGTGTCACAGGTCATTCTAGCACAGGACAGGTGCATAAAGCTACCTTATAAAACTGATGAGATCAGACACGTGATATGTCTCTACCTTGCACCACACTCTCCAACACAAGTTGAAAAACAGCATCCATTCGATCAATACTTGTACAGGAAAAAGTTTGAATTTAAATTGAAAAATGCAAATAAAAATGCTGACAGAACACTTGGAATTAGAAGTGGGGGGGGTAGAAAAGAGAGAGAGAGAGAGAGAGAGAGGGTGGGGGGGACTTGTCGCGTATAATCAGGGCTTCAGGATGCAATTACTATCCTGCCCTCTCTCCAGAAATATACTCACGCTCTAAAATTTGGCAGTTTGAGGTCTACTGCAAAACTTCAGAATATTTTCAGGGTCTACTTATTATCTTGTAAAATAGTTAATTACAAGTAGTACAACAGTAAAAGTAATAAAACAGGAAGATCAAATTCATATTGTGCTTCAAATGAAAACAAAATTTGAAAATTGTTGGGAAAGACAACAGCAAGCAAGAAATACTTTAGTACCATGTGTATAAACAGATCACTATTGAAATATAAAAAAAAGAGCAAATCATGCAGAAAGAGAGGGTCATGCACAGAACTGTTTTTGCAAAAACAAGGTGATTTGTACACAGGTGGCTTTTATTCTCTGGGATTTTATGTAAACCACACTTGGCTCAGCACCACAATCTCTTGCCCTTTTAAAAAGTTAACTTGGCTCCAACTCAAAATTATCAATATTACTGCTTAGTTAACTTGCTTTTGGAACACAAGACAATGAGGCAGGGCATCTACAAATTTCTATTGCCAGCAGCATGTGAGTGAACCCATAAGAACCAGTATTAGCTTTCATAATTAAATTAAGAAAACAATTTGGCAAAGTGAGCACATCTAATCTCTACTTAGGCTGTGGGACAGGGCAAGTTACAGAAAGTTAAAACCTTGAGGCTTTATTTCCCCCCCATCCATCACGTCCTTGTGGTTCTTTCATCTCTCTGTAAAGGCCACAAGGATTACAGCCAGTCTGAAGACAATAGAGAAGATATGTTATGTTTACTTTTAAACCTCGTTGGGAAAGCAGGAATTGGCAGGTGACATTTTTATTATTGAAATACATTCAAGTTTCTTCTTTGGATCAGTATGTTACTAAGCTTCTAAATGAGTGATTATTGTGTTTTTTTTAACGATTAGCTGACAGTTTGAAGCAAAATGAAGAACCCAGTGTTTCTGACATTCTGACATACCAATTTCAAGAGATGAAGAGTTTAAGGCAAAATGGGGCTCATTTAAACCAACTTAGGTGGGGGGGGGGTGAAATGAAAGGTTAACCCAGATTGTAAAACTTTTTGCTGTCATGGGGAATTTAACTTATCAACCATTAAGCAGACTGATTGGCAGTAGTCAACAATTGCTTGTGCATACAAAAAGTTTGGAAGAATACTAGAGTAAGAATAAATTTATTGAATCTAGTCCTTGGCAGTTATCCTGGAATTATATCTCATCTCTACAATAATGATCATTGTTAGATTTTAATTATTTGGGAGAATTACTACTACAGATAATTTAACGTGAATACCATATTTCGAGAGGTGCTCAAATTTTCACAGGGGAATACTTGGGTAGATGGGTTTGGGGTTTTTTGTTAGATTGAAGTAAGTGATACTATAAAAATGTCTATATTTGTAGGCTTATGTTCCACAAATGGTAAAGTGAAACCTAAAAATCAGAAATTCATAAGGAAATAAGGGTTTAGTCAGTAGGTGTAAAGTAAGCATGGTTAAAAGAAATGAATGATGGCAACTATAGTGGCAAAATACATTAGAAGATGGTAATATTTTGTTCAATTAGGTTAAAAGCCAGAAAATTATTAAAGAAACAGGGCAGTTTGGTATAAGGATGAGATTATGGCTGAAGTGCCTAACAGATTTCACCACTGAAAAATGCCAAGGCGGAACTGGTGCTCATAGGGTGATTACATTTATTTTATTAAATTTTATAACAGAATTGGTTTTAGGAAAAGACACAAGTCTGAGCAAGTTGCTAGACCTGATACCATCTACCAAGTGCTGAAGATAATAGGGAGATGCATTATGAGCTGTTGGTTTCATAGCTATCTGAAGTCTTGGTAAGTTCTAGTGGACTGAAGAGGGGTTCCTAAATGGTCCCAAAATTTAGGGGAAAGAAATCAAACCCTTGGAATGATCTGCTTGATTCTGTTGGTAGGATATTGATAAGGAATGTGACATGACCACAGTTTAGTCTTTAGGGAATATTAGAATGGCTTCCGTGAATGATGGTCCTGCCTCATTAACCAAATTGATTCAAGAAAGGTGAGCAATAAGTGGCACTGAAGCATAAATTAATCCTAGATTTCCAGAGTCTTTGATAAAATGCTGTATAAATCAGGATTACATCTAATGAGATTGGCAGTGCATAGTATACTGGATAAGCAACTAGTTATAACCGTGTAGGTATAGGGTCGCCACTAGGCCGGGATTTTCCAGCCCTGTCACGGGTGGGGCCTGCTGCAGGCAAGGCAGCGCTCCAGGCAGAAGTCTATTGACTTGTGGCTGGACCAGACAATCTCAGCAGCAGGCGGGTGCAGAAAATCTCGCCCCAGGTCTGTCAGAGATCAGGTTACAAATAGAGTCCTGCAGGTTCTCTGAACCATTGCTGTCCATCATTACCATTCTGTAATGATTTGGTTGAAGTCAATTAATGTAACCGTTCACAAATTTGTAGATGACACAAAAATATGCATGAGGGTAGGAATTTTGTCCAAATTATAGGTTGTAGTTCAATTTGGCTGCATTAGTGGAAATCAGCCCATTTATTACAAATGTCCTTCAATGTGGACAAGCGCAACATGATGTACTTAGTTTAGGAAACTCCAGCTAGTAAACTCATTCAGGGATGCCTGTCATTAGTCATCAATCAAAAGGGAACCAAAAGTTAAGTTTACAAATCATTGAAGGTACCCATGCAGTGTGTGGAGACAACTGGGAAGGAAAACAGCATTTTCAGGGAGATTCCTTGGATACAATACAAAAAAGAAAATTCCACTTAGGCTGTAAAATAAAACCCTTGGTACCTGTGCATTTGGAGTAGTGTGCCAGTATGATTGCATACAGTGGGTCTGCTATATACAACAGAGGCACCTGTGCATTTGGAGTAGTGTGCCCTTATGATTGCATACAGTGGGCCTGGGCCTGCTATATACAACAGAGACAATGATAATACCCAGTGGTAAGGGTTTTAGTCATTAGATTAAGCACCAGCAGTTGTGGCTATTTTGTTTAGAGAAACATGGGCTTGATGTCATATGATCCAGACTTATTAAAATTACATTGAAAAAATTGCCTCTACCCAGTCAGACAGTCAGATAAATCAGTTGCATGAAGATGACAGGACAAAGAGCCAATACTAGAATCATCAAATGATATAGCACATGAAGCTATTCAGTCCATTGTGCCAAATACTGTCTCTCTGAAAGAGCTATCCAATTAGTCTCACTCTGCTGCTCTTTCCCCATAGCTCGCAAATGTTTCCCCCTTCACATAATTACCTTTCAAAATTATTGAACCTGCTTCCACCACCCTTTCAGGTCACACACTGCAGATTTTAACAACTCACTACATATCTTTGCCATGTCACCAATAATTTTGTGCCAATTTCCTTAAATCCATATCTTCTGGATACTGACTCTTCTCCCAAGTATCCAAGTGGAATGTGGGTGAAATGGGAGGGTGGGGTTGGAATGTAGATGAAATGGGGGAGAGTGGAACAAAAACGAAAGGGAAGGTGTGTCATTGGGCAGAAGACAAAAATATAAGAGGAGTTGCTGGGGCACAGCTAAAGGGAGTGGCAAGGGGACAAATAAACAAAATAGGTCCAGAGGAGACAAGAATGGCAGGATAATGAACAGCTGCCTTCCAAAAGCAAAAGAGAGAAAAACAAGATCAAGATAGAAACATACAAAGAAAACAAAATATGGAAGCAGAGATTATGGTCTGAAATTGTTGGATTCAAGTGCCTAATTGAAAGATGAGATGCTATTCCTCAAGCTTACATTGAACTTTACTGGAACACTCCAGTAGGCTGAGAACAGATGTCAGTGTGAAATCAAGGTAGAGGTTTAAAATGCAAGGCCACCAGAAGCCTTGGGTCACTGTTGCAGACTGAAGAGATTTGTTCTGCAAAGTGGTCCCCAATCTGTGTTTAGTCTCCCCAATGTAGAGGGGACTGCATTGTAAGCAGTGAATACAGTATACTAAATTGAAAATACACTTAAATCGTTGCTTCATCCAGAAGTGCTTGGGGCCTCAGACAGTAAGGAGAGTGGAGATAAAAGGACAGGTGCTTACGTAGAAAGGGAAGTGTTGGTGGTAACTTGAGGAGTGGACCAGGATGTTGCAGAGGAAATGGTCCCTTAGAAATGCTGAAAGGGGAGGGGGATCAGAAAGTGTGTTTGGTGGTGGCATTGTGCTGGAGATGGCAGAAGAAGATGATCCACTGTATAAAGGGGCTGTGGGTTGAAAGGCAAAGACAAGAGAAATGCTGTCATGGTTCTGGGAGGGAGGGGTGGGAGTGAGAGAAGTGGGGGAAAATAGGTCGGACATGGTCAAGGGCTATGTCAACCACAATGGGCGAGGAGGGTGGGGGGGGTACTCTTAGGTGAAGGAACAAAAGACAGCATCTCCAAAGAACTGGAATGGAAGGTTATATCAGCAGAAGAGGATGGGATGGAGAAGAAAAACCTGGGAGAATGAAATTGAATCCTTACTGGGTGCAAGGAAGTCTAGTCATGGTAGCTGTAGGAGTCAGTGGGCTCAATGAACATTTGTTGATAGCCTATCCTTCAACTTCTGTCACCATTTCTGGGAAGGGAAGGGGTCAGATGGACCATATGAAGGTGAGAGGGGGTAAAAAAAGTGGAAACTGGAAGCAAAGTTAAAGAACTTATCCAATTCAGGGCATTCTCCTTCTCCATTTCTGGGAAGGGAAGGAAATAGTCAGAGATGGACCACGTGAAGGAGAGAGAAGGATTGAAACTGGAAGCAAAGTTAAAGTAGTTTTCCAATTCGGGACAAGAGCAATATCTTCTAGACATTTTGCTTAAACAGTGCCAAAGTATCATGAAATTTACTTGAGAATAGGGACTGCGCCTGTAGAGAGGGAACTAAATTAACAATACCATAGATGTAATCAGGTCATTTCAATTATGTTGGTTCAAAGTCTTCACACCAATAGACTTTATGTAGGTAAAACAGTACAGGTTCCAAGCCATACAAACCTATTTTGCCAAATAGATTAGTTCCCAACATGCACCTTCAGCACCTAGGCAGAATACTCATACAATGCACAGTTGACAAATATGGTTGGGCTGATGTTAAAACACAATGTTGTTCAAATAAACGAAACATGACAATTATTTTAAGTTCATAATGCCAAGTGACAATTTTGATTATTAATCCTTTATTGTTTCATGGGATGTGGGCATCATCAGCAAGGCAACATTCGTTTCCCATCCTAAATTGCCATAAAGGGCAGAGTAGCTTGCTAGGCCATTTCAGTCACATTGTTATGGGTCCAGACTCACATGTAGGCCAGACCAGGTAAGGACAGCAGATTTACTTCCCCTAAAATACATGAGTGAATGTTACGACCACAGCTGGTGTTATTTGCTTTTTTTTGTATTTTAAAAACGAGGGGAAAACTACTAATCCCAGAAGCATAAGAAACAAAAAACTTAAAACACAAGATTAAAATTACACAGTTAAAACAGACTTACAAAACATTGCCCCCCCCCCCCAAAAAAAAACTTGGTCAAAACACACAAGTAAATTACTTGGCAACAGCTCCCTTATAGATTTTTAACCATAGAAATCCAGTTATATTACCCAAGGCAAGACTGCTGTCACCTTAGAAAAGGTATACCACACTGCTTCTCACTCTCTTCCAATCTGCTATGGAAATCCAAAAGGAAAGTTATAGACTGCTTTCTGAAAACAAAGACTTTTCTGGCTTGGAACTGGATGGCTGCTTTAAATTCACAACTTTTCTCAGCACATCTCCCCCACACAGCCAACACAACTCAACTAAACATTTTTCTTTGAATATCCATTCAATGATCTTAGGTGCATTTGTTCTAAGCACCTCTTTGAACTCAATTTTTCCAAAATATAAAAAAAAGTTTCATGTCTTCCTATCGCCTCCACTTTTGAGTAAAATAAAAATTTAATAATCTTCCCTTGATAACTTATGAAACCTTTGTAAGTTGTAAAAGTCCCTTGAACTCCCTTTGAAATTTAACAGCTGAAAAGCCAAGTCCTTATTTAACACCTAATTCAAATTATAAAAGCCAACCTATTTATGCACACACTGTTGCACTTTCCAGATGTTTTTTTATTGAGTTTAAATTCCACCGGCTACCATGGTGGAGTTTGAACACATTGCCCCGGCTCTCTGCATTACTAGTCCAGACCATTACCACAATGCCAACATCTCCTACACCACCATCTCCCCTTGAATAGCAATCATTTGAAGTTAAGATTTTACTCAAACCAAATCCAGAAATTGGTACACCAACTCCTGCCACTGACCAGAAAGGCACCAGAAACAGTTGCGCATGCACACTCAGTTTACACTGCAGCCACCAGCACATGCAGAACTGTTCCTTCCACTGGTCAGCCAGTAGAAGTTTGGAATATGGGGGCTAAAGCAAATTTTTGCTGCAACATTGAATTTACACATGTTGTCAAGCTGCCACACACCTTGTAGTTGAATTTATACCAGCAAGCACATGGTCCATTTGCCAAGGAGAAACTTGCATTCCATCCTTTCCTGCAAGGATGTCCCTCCCCAGCCACATCAACCAGGTAGCAATGATAGACATAGGCTATGGTTATGTGCACTATTGCATGCAAACCATGAAGTGAACTGTTTCCATTGATGTTCTGTCTCTGCAGGGAGTTCCTGTGCAGCCCAGTTGGTGGATAATGGGGTTTTTAATCCAAGAGTCATGGGTTTAAGCATCACATTGGACAATGAGTTTTTCTTAAATAATTTTCAAAATACTTTTTTTTAGTTTATAAAAACCAATTTAAAAGTGTCTTAAACTAAATATTACAACCAATTCTCCCAAGTTCAGTGGAAGTTGGGAAATCTCATGTACTGAAATTTCTTGATTATATATTATTTACTGAATCATCAAAAGCAGTCTCACGGAGGGAACAGTTGAAAATGATAGGTAGACTAGGTACAACAATTTTCAGCTGGCTAAGGACTTTACAGACCTAAAAAATGGGTAACTTGAAGTTCTATTAGTCTCTATCAATCCAACTTGCTGGTTTTAATGCAAGCAGCTGACACTGACAGACTGCAACTGTGCATGTGCAGGAAGTGCTTCCCCCGAGTGTTGCAGCACAAATAAACATCCAATTAAGCAAATCTCGAGGTATCTGAATTTCCTCCATGTTGTCAGTCAATTAGATCAGTACAAAAATAATTCAGAAAAGAGAAGCAACATATATTTTATTGAAATAATGCTGGTAGTGAATAAGTAATTATTTAAAAAACTCATTCAACTAAATTGAAATGTGCATCCCAGAATTGAAAGTGCAGTCTGCTAACTCAGAATGCCACCCAACCTCTCAAATTTCAGTGTCCTCATTTAGCTATGTAGTGCTCATGTAATGTAAGCATGCCAAAATCCAGAGAGAAGTGAAAAAGAATAGGTTACTTTGTTTCGTATTCAATCAAGTGGTCACAGACAAAAGTTAATCGTACTAAAATAGCTACATGGTGTTATGCATTGACTTAAGTTTTAACCAGTTTGGATTAGAAGCTACTTAGGAAGTTCTTGGACTCTAACACTGAAAATGAAGGAATGAAACAAGGCACAATACAAAATCAACGAAATGCTGTTTCAACTGAACTTAGGCACTCACAATTTTCTGCAGTTAACTGACAATTAAAGCAATTACTTACAATTAACAGTCAATCACTTCTCATTCTACTTGGCTGTTAATCTCCACTAATATACCAAAGTAAAACTATACAGCATCTTAGCATTTGAACAATAATTAACAAACTTTATCATCTTTAGGAACAACAATTGTGACAGCACATTAGGAATTGAAGCACATGAATGCTTCAATACAACCGAGTCACAGGTGAAAAAATGTTACAAAGAAAGATAAACAATCAAACAGCAACTTAAAATCTCAGGATGTCCCACAGAGATTCAGTGCCAAGTGATCTATTTTTGAAATGCAGTTACTGCCATGGAAGACAGGACAACCAAATTAAACAGAAGGTGATCTTACACTAAGTTAGATGAAATGACCACGATTGTTTTTGGTAGTAGGATCTCAGGGTGACCTGATATTTCCATGCACCTTTCTGAATAATGCCATAAAATCCTTCACCTCACCAACAGGGTGTAACATAATAGTTCAACCTTGCATAAAAAAAAAGCTCCTCTGACTAAAGCATTTCCTCAGTACTGTACTCATGTACCAGAGAGTGGAGAAGTTTCAACCAACCACCTTCTGACTGGGGTGAAAAATCATCAACAAAATCCCAGAAAAGTCTGATCAGGAATTAATGTCCTAATTGCCCAGAAGATGGAAAAGAAAACTCAGGAAAGTTTCATTAAAATATTTTAATTACAAACACTTAAAAATAATGGCTAAATGAAATCAACATACCTCGTTTCCACAATATTTTCATGAGTACAAAGCTATTTAACTCTCAAAATTCAGGAAATACTCAGCAGGTCCAGTAGTATCCATGGAAAGAAAAAAAAATTATGGTTCAAGTTTGATCACCTTTGACAGAACTGAAAAATATTCCAGATGTAACAGGTCTTAAGTAAACAGAGGCAGGGAGAAAAGAACAAAAGGGAAGATCTGTAATAAGGTGGAAAGCAGGAATGAAGAAAATGAAAAAAAATTACATACCTCAAAAAAAGGGAGCAGTGGTTATGATCAGAAATTGTTCAACTCAATGTAGAGTCCAAAATTTTCAAATGCCAGTTATGCCTTGTGGCTCCCAGAACACCAAATAAATCTCACTTGTCACAATTCTGGAGCTTACATTGTGTATAACGTCTCACGCTGCTTCATGTGTGGCGGAATGATGGTGTGCGTTTGGTGCACAGACTGTAGTGCAGTTGTTAGTGATGTGGCATTATAGATATACATGTACAAAAACAATATAGATTCCAAATAATTTTGGAATTATATAACAGCGCCTAAGCTTACGATTTTCACCCACCTATTGTGTTTGGTCTTCCCTCCCCTTTCAGCATTCTGAAGGGACTGTGTCATGCAATGTGTATAATAGCAACTGCCCTAAAACCATTATTTACATACAAAAAGGTCATATGACTAGGAGGTCATGAGAATGGCAAGCCAGTGCACAAGATAGTTATCCTAATATAACCCACCTTCATAAAAGAGGGGAAAAAATTGCATGCACTAATTTTCAAGTTACTCCACATACATTGAATTTTTTGTTCATGTTAATTTTCTTTAAAGTCTTTCTAGTCTGTCCCTACACAGGCTTTAAAGCATTCAGGTGTTTTTTATATAGTATGTGCACGGGTTGTTGTTGGCTATTCATCTGCTGGTTCCTCGAATGACGTTGCTTCTCTGGGGAACATTCTTGCTGTGACCAGTGTTGCTACTATGGTTCATTGTTCCTGCTGATCCACTGCATTTGTTGGGGCACGGTTGACAACTGGGGCTAATGGTCGTTCAATTCCACACTCGGTTGATGAAAGCAAATCAGCCTGATCAGCATCAACTGTGAAGGAGCAGTTTCTCTGGTTGCATGTTGGTGTCTGCGATTGTGATGACAGAGCTGGTGGTTACTCCTCAATATACAAATCAAAGGTGACAACTTCTCCACACAGTCCCAAGTGCACTGAATTTTGCTGAGTGCCTTGAATATTTGCACTTGGGCCAGTTCTCCAATTCAGCCCTGGCAGCTTTATCAAGGTGAAATTTGGCTGTCATTCACTTCTTTACTTCATCTGGTTTCAGTAGGATTTTAGCTGTTGGAAGAGTAGTTCAGGCACAGTGACATTAGTCACTGGATTGGACTACTTTCCATGCCTTCATGGTGCATTTCTTCACTCTCTAATCAACGTTTTGATTATCCCTTCAGCAATTTTTCACTGCTGCCTCAGCCTTTGCATTTAACTGGGGATAATGGGGAGAGGATGTGTAGCGCTGAATTTCCCAGTCATTTACAAAGTGCCTGAATTCTTCACTCGTGAATTAAAGGCATTGTCACTCATCACAATGTCAGGGATTGGATTCTAAGATCTTACTGCGAGTCATTGATATTGACTGATCCGACTCCTGAATAGTCATTGACTGTGACGAGATAACTAGTTCCAGCAACAGTGAAGAGTCCACTCCAAGCTTCATTCATGGTCTGTGTTTGATATCATGAGCAGCTGTTTATTTTGCTTAGCTTGATGTTCATTACAAATGCTATCTTGGATGACATGGTCCTCAGTTTCATCAGACTAGACTTGATTCCTTGAAGGCTTGTGTGGATGCGCTTCAGCATGTCTTTTCTCATTTTTTTCAGGATTAATGCCCATAGGCCTTTTGCACAAGATACCATTTTCGGTGATCATTTCAGCTCCAGATGAATACTCTCTTATAACAACAGGTGTGTCCGCACTGATTTCAGGCCATCCTGTTTGGATTGAAATGCAATCATGTACTAGGAAGGTCCTTCCTGGCAAGCGAGCGAGCGAGTGAGTGGAAAGAAGCAAAATAAGCCTATACAGATGGCCACTGGAGAGATATCAGCCCAAGATTCCGACAAATCACTGTACACCATACAACAAGTTGGCTCTATCAGGTCTATAGGTGATAAATGGTGTGTGACTGTTAAAATGATGACAGAACAATGACAACAGCAGACAGCATCAAGTGAACATGAAGCGTCAGTTACTGGTGCGTCATGCAACATCATGACCTTCACAGACCTGTACAAAGGCAAATGTATGTTGGCCTTCATTGCGAGAGGGCTTGAGTACAGGAGCAAGGATATCTTACTGCAGCTGTACAGGGCCTTGGTGAGACCACACTTGGAGTAGTGCGTGCAGTTTTGGTCTCCTTATCCAAGAAAGGATATACTTTCCATAGGAGGGAATGCAGCAAACATTCACCAGACTGATTCCTGGGCTGGCAGGATTGTCATATGAGGAGAGATTGGGTCAAGTAGGCCTGTATTTATTGGAGTTAAGAAGAATGAGATATCTTACTTGACCACAGAAAATTCTGACAGGGCTGGACAGACTGGATGCAGGGACGGTGTTTCTTCTAGCTGGGGGGTCTAGAACAAGGGGTCACAGTCTCAGGATACGGGGTAGACCATTTAGGACCGAGATGAGGGAGAAACTTCTTCAGAGGGTGAAGAGCCTGTGGAATTCTCTACCACAGAAGACAGTAGAGGCCAGGTTACTGAATATATTTGAGGAAAAAGAGATTCCTAGACACTAAAAGCATCAAGGGGAATGGGGAGAGTATGGCATTGAGATAAAGGGTCAGCCATGTTCATGTTGAATGGCTTAACAGGTTCGAAGGACTGAATTATCTACTCCTGCTCCTATTTTCTGTTTCTAGTCCCCAACAACTGAAATGGAACAGTTAGCACAGGAATAAGTGCCACGACAATGACACTCAGTGGAGGGGGAACATCGCCCAGCCAAACAGCCAATGACAACTCGCACACGTACGATTAAGAAACCTGCATGATTTAATGACTGTGTATGCAACGCATGTGCAGAGACTGACTTGAATGATGAACATGCTGGGAGTACGTGGGAACAGTTGTTATAAAGGGAGTAACTCAGGTAACTCACAGTTCCATATAACGAACGAAAGGCAAATTTGAGTGCGCTATGAAAAAGGGGGATGTTTGGATTGAAATGCAATCATGAAAGCGGTTGTGGTGCAAAAAAAGGTCCTAGCTTGCTGTGGTCAGGTGACCTCTGCCATGAGGCACTGACTGGAAGCAGCCATATTATCTTTATTAGGAATTAATGTAGAGTACAAGAATCACTGTACTCATTGAGATTATAACACTTTCATCCAGTTCCTGCAGCAAAGGAGTTGCACCACATTGTGTAGTTGGCTTGACCTGGGCAAGACACTTGTCTGTCAGATTCATACGTCACTGCTGGGTTGATGACAGCCAGAGTGTGTCATGCTGTGGTTCCTCGTTTCACACCTTATATTAGCATCAACTTTCTTCAAAAGGGAGTGCAACTTGGCAAGTGCGCATCTGCTTCCCTTGCTTGTGTTTCATTTCCAAATGATCTCTGCAAATGAAGTAACGTCCTTTGCAAATGCTTTCAAATGGGCAGAAATGGTTCGAGAAAATGCTTTTAAGTGGCTTCTCGTCAGACTCCACAAATCACTTCCTCACTCCTAAATAGGTACCACTTGAAATGCTAACAAGCAAAGGCATTTGGCAAAGACATTAGCCAGGTACTCTGTCGATCTGCGAGTAGCATCCTTCAATTTGCATCAATGTTCTAGATGCAAATGCAGCTTGGTTGTCCTTGGTGCATGAAAGGTTGCTCCAAGTCTTATATCAAATGGCATCACACTGCAGAGTGAGTCAGTCTTTGACATCATAGTCACCAGCCACTTGATACAAATGAAGGCTGTTTCATATTGTGTGCCCCAGTACCTCAACATCATTTACAGATGAGCTTGCATAGAAGGTCACATTCTGATGACAAACTGGGTAAGAAGTTCACAAAATGTTGAACTGCCTTCACATATGTTGGTTGATGCATCTCTGCTACAGCTCTCACCTGATCAGGGCAATCGTTTAGTCGTCAGTATATGACTTACGTACCTGACTTCAGTCACAGTTTTTTCTTGTTCAGCTTCACCAGGGAGAGCTCTCTCTAGCAGTCTCACTAGATTCCGATCATGGTCTGCGATGGGTTCTTCCATTGTCTCTCCGCGTCCATAGACTAGCAAATCATCAGTGATCACTTCCACTCCTGAAAGATCGCTGGCTATCTCATGCAGCTTGTGTTGATACTCTTCTGGAGTAGCAGAAATGACAAATGGCATGCACAACCATCTGCATCTCCCAAATGGTGTCCAGAACATAGGCAGAAAACTGCTACTTACATCCAACTTCACTTTCCAATATCTATCCTTAGGGTAAAAACCCTTGGCAAGTTGAGGCAGAATTTCTTCAATTGTTTGCATAGGTTAGCTTGATCTCTTTAAAGCTTCATTAAGAGCCCTTGGATCGATACACATGATTTTTTCACTGCTACAATGCTGCTAATCCAATCCCGAGGAGCTGTCATTTCTTGATTACTCCTGTCTTTTCAACCTCCTCTATTGTCTTTCAGGTTGGCATCAAGGAACTCTCCTCCAAATATGGTCTCATTCTCAACTTCAAGATTATATTCACACGAGAAAACATCTAACACCTGTGAAAAATGTCACTGTAATGTCAGCATCTGTTCAGCAGTCAATAGCTTGGTGTCATGCAAATCTCTTCCAGAAAGTGGTGGGTTACCAGTTTAAGCATTTAACTTGTTGAGCCAAGATGAGGGCATTTTGCTTTATGTTCACTATCTGGAACTGCAGATGAGTGTCCAATACAATGGGAAGAAAGCAGCTTAATTTGTGCTCTTGGGTAGTTCCATCACAGAGCCTCAATTTTACCTTTAATGGCTTCATTTTCCAGTCGCCATCTTGAGCAATTTCACAGGTTACAACAAGTGCAGCTGAGTAAGCAGTGCATTTGGGAGTTTCGTGAGTGGAGGAGTTTGGGGGCAGAGGAGGTGGTGGTGTTCGTTTCCTTTTGCTTTTTCGATCTTTCTCACCCTGTAGAAAATTGGTTCTTACACTACTACAAGGAAAGGAGCTAGCTGTTGTGAGTATCTGGTAAGTAATTAAGGTCTATTCTATTCTTAAGGTTTAAAATAGTATACAAATTTGTGGTAAATTTAAAATACATAGAAAAGAAAAATATGTGAATAATATAATTAGTTAAGTTAATTAAAACACATTAAGGACGGCAGGACAGATGATCTGTCAAGGCTTCAACATGTGGGGGCTCCTGGATACCATTGTGATCCTGGGCAAACATGTCTGTCTTCAGCAAGAGTTTGCAGCTCGAGGAGCTCAGAGTCACTGAGCCGCAGGCTCTGACATATCAGGGAGGGGGAAACATTACCTGGATGCATCGTACCAGGAGGCAGTCACACCACTTAGGATAGGGTCTTGCAATTTGGTCGGTGGTCAGGGACAGGAGCATGCAACTGAGAGTGAGGAAGGTAAGGGGACCCAGAGGACAGGAGTGTCAGCCTCTACAATTGTCCAATAGCTCTGGAATTCTCTCAGCTTATTTGGTTGAGAGTGGGGCCTGCAGGGTGGTTGAGCAAACTGACCATGGCACTGTGGTACAGGAAGCCAGTCAAGTTGGGGGAGCAAAAAGGAATATAGTGGTAGTATGGGACTGACACTGTTCTCTGCAGCAGAGCGAGGGTCCAGGAAGCTGTGTTGCCTGCCCAGTGCCAGGGTTCAGGACACCTGCTCAGGGCTAGAGAGGAACTTGCAGTGGGAAGGGGAGGATCCAGTTGTCATGGTCCACGTAGGTGCCAACGACATAGGTAGGACAAGGAAAGAGGTTCTACACAAAGAGCATGAGGAGCTAGGCACCAAATTAAAAAGCAAAACCTCAAAAGTTTATAATTTCTGGATTATTACCCAAGCCGTGTGCAAATTGGTATAGGGTGCATAAAATTAGAGAGATGAACACAGGGCTCAAAGACTGCTGTGGAAGAGGTAGGTCTCTGTTTGTGGGGCACTGGCACAGGTACCAGGGAAAGTGGGGGCTGTACAATTGGGATGGTCTACACCCGAACCATGCTGGGAACAATGTTCTTGCCAACCATGTAACTAGGGAAGTAGAGAGGGTTTTAAACTAAATAGTGGGGGCAGGGATCAAATGTGGAAAGCATAAAAGCAAAATACTGCAGAAATGCTGGAAATCTGAAACAAAAACAGAAAATGCTGGAAAAACTCAACAGGTCTAGCAGCATTTGTGGACAGAGAAACAGACTCTGTTTCTCTGTCCACAGATGCTGCTAGACCTGCTGAGTTTTTCCAGCATTTTCTGTATTAAATGTGGAAAGATGTGGTATATCAAAGAGTAGAGACAAGGTAAGAGACGAAAACAGTAATATGGGAAATGAGGGTCAGATAATGTCAGGAAAGGACAGAGAATAAACCTAAGAATGCACCAATCAAAACTAGATGTTACAAAGATAACAAAAAGAGAAAACTAAAGACTCTATTATGAATGCTACATTCAGATGTGCACTATTAATTCGTTTACTTTGAAATGAATAAACATGATCCAATAGCCATTACGGGGGCATGGCTGCAGGATGACAAGGATTCAGTCCTGAATGTTGAGAGATATATGACATTTAAGACAACTAAGAAGCTACGTAAAGGTAGAGGGATAGCACCGTTGATCCAGGAATGCATTCACACAAAAGTTAGAGATGACCTTAGTTCAGGAAATCGGGATGTCGAATCGGTTTTGGCGGAGAAGAATAATAAGGGAAAGAAGTCACAAGTGGGAGTGGTCTACAGGCCCCCTAACAGTAACCACAATATAGGACAAAGTATGCAAGAAATAATATTAGGGGCTTGTGATAAAGGGACAACAATAGTCATGAGTGATTTTAATCTACATATAAACTGGAAAAATCAGATTGGCAGTAGCAGCTTGGATGAGGACTTCATAGAATGCTTTTGAGATAGTTTCTTAGAGCAGCATGTTCCGGAACCAACCAGAGAGCAGGTTATATTTGACTTGGCATTGTGTAATGTGGCAGGATTAATTAATGACCTCAGAGTGAAGGCACCCCTAAGTAGCAGTGACCATAATATGATTGGATTTTACATCCAGTTTGAAAGGCAAAAGGGTGGATCTAAGACTAGTGCATCAAACATAAATAAGGGCAACTATGTGGGCATCAAAGCAGAGCTGGCTGAAATGA
This sequence comes from Cetorhinus maximus, assembly GCF_964194155.1. Taxonomy (NCBI): domain Eukaryota; kingdom Metazoa; phylum Chordata; class Chondrichthyes; order Lamniformes; family Cetorhinidae; genus Cetorhinus; species Cetorhinus maximus. The sequence goes on along the minus strand of NC_135881.1, from coordinate 178,778,535 downwards.
ACTGGGATACTAGGCTAGGGGTTAGATCAATAAAGAAGCAGTGGCAGACATTTCAGAAGATATTTCAGAATAAGCAGGTTCCTACTAAAGAGAAAAATTCTAAAGGGGCGACCCTTCAATAAAGTAGTTAAGGAGATCATCAAACTTAAGGAAAAAGCATATAACTGCACGAAGAGGAGTGACAGGTCAGATAATTTGTCAGAATATAAAGAATGGCAGAGAATGACTAAAATGTTAACCAGAAGAAAAAAATTAGAGTATGACAAGAAGCTAGCAAGAAATGTAAAAATGGATAGTAAGAGTTTCTACAGGTATTTAAAAAGGAAAAGAGTAAAGTGAGTGTTGGTCCTCTAGAGAGTGAGAATGCGGAGTTAATAGTCAACAATAAAGGAAATTGGGGATGAAATAAACAAATATTTTGCTTCTGTCTTCACTATAGAGGATACAAAAAAAACATTCCAGTAATAGCTGTAAATCAAGAGGTGGGAAGGGGGAAACTTGGTGAAAGTACAATTACTAGGGTAGCGATACTGAGCAAACTGATGGAGCTGCAGGCTGACAAGTCTCCAGGTCCTGATTGACTTCATCCCAGGGTCTTAAAGAGGTGGCTGAGGTGGTAGATGCATTGGTGTTAATTTTCCAAAATTCCCTAAATTCTGGAAAGGTTCCATCAGACCGGAAAGTAGCAAATATAACTCCTCTATTCAAGAAGGGAAGGAGGTAGGAAACAGGAAACTATAAGCCAGCTAGCTTGGCATCTGTCTGGAGAAGGGTGTTAGAATCAATCATTAAGGAGGTTATAGCTGGACACTTGGAGAAACTCAAAGGTAATTGGGAAGAGTCAACATGGTATTATGAAAGGGAAATCATGTTTAACCAATTTATTGGAGTTCTTTGAGTAACATGTGCTGTTGATAAAGGGAAGCCTATAGACGTACTGTACTTAGATTTCCAGAAGGCATTTGATAAGGTACCTCAAAGGTTTTTGTGGTAAGTAAAAGCTCATGGTGTAGGGGGTAAACATATTAGCACGGATAGAAAATTGGCTGGCTAACAAAAACAGTATGCATAAAATGGATTTTTTTTGATTGGCAGGATGTAATGAGTGGAATCCCGCAGGGGTCTGTGCTGGGGTTTCAACTTCTTACAAATTTAAGTCAATGACTTAGGTGAGGGGAGTGAAGGCATGGTAGCTAAATTTGCAGACAATACAAAGATAGGTAGGGAAGTATGTTGTGAAGACGACATTAGGGAGGCTGCAGACTGATATGGATAGGCTGAGTGAATGGGCAAAAATCTGGCAGCTGGAGTATAATGTGGGAAAATGTGAAGTAGTTCACTTTGGCAGGAAGAATTTTAAAAAAGCAGATTATTACTTAAAACTGAGAACGGCTGCAGAATTCCGAGGTGCAGAGGGGTCTATGTGTTCTAGTGCATGAGTCACAAAAAGTTAGTATCCAGGTACAGCACGTAATCAAGGTGGCTAATGGAATGCTATCCTTTAAGTTCAATTCCTCTGGTTAAGGATGTTATGCTTCAGGTATACAGGGCATTGTTGAGACCACATCTCCAATAGTGTGTGCAGTTTTGGTCTCCTTATTGAAGGATGTAAATACGTTGGAGGCAGTTCAGGAGGTGGTTGTCTTAGGAGAATAGGTTGGACAGGCTGGGCTCGTTTCCACTGGAGTTAAGAATGAGGGATGACTTGATTGAAATATGCAAGATCCTGAATGGTCTTGGCAAGGTGGATATGGAAAGGATGTTTCCTCTTGTGGGCAAGTCCAAAACTAGGGGACACTGTTTTAAAATAAGGGTCACCCTTTTGGGAGAGATGAGGAGAAATTTTTTCTGAGGGTTGTGTGACTTTTTTTGGAACTCTATGCCTCAGAGGTGGAGGAGGAGGGATCATTGAATATTAAGGCAGAGGTGGATAAAGTCTTGTTAGGCAAGTGCCTATCGGGGTAGACAGGTATGTGGAACTCTAAACAAAGGTCAGCCATAATCTTATTGAATGGTGTCATAAACAATGGGCTGAATGGCCTACTTCTGCTCCTATTTTGTATGTTTTTAAGTCTGCAAAGCTCATGATGTTGCACGTATGGCCAGTGTCTATTTGACACTTCCCAACTTGATGCTCTCCTACAGTCACAAACTACTTTTTACCTCAAGACTTGATGGCATCAACCAACCTGTTGTTCTAGGGTGTAAAGTGATTAGCCAGAATCAACCCATTGTTCTAAGGTGTTGGGTGATTAGTCAGAATCATTGTCTGACATCACTTCAGCAACCAAATTTAGAAGCTTGCTTTTCTTCTTTCCAGTGAAACACTTGCGTGCAAGTGGCTCAGCTTCTTGCAGTTGAAACACTTTTCTTCATGCTTCCTTTTCTTTGTTGTGCCCACCACAATAATTTACATTCAGTACTCTGATCTTTCTGCTGGCCCTTAAATTGGCCCTCCTTTTCTTCATTGACTTGAGCTTGAAAGGCTTGGACTGGCTCTCAGCATAGTGCGTAGCTTCATTAGTTCTGAGCTTCTGCACATGCCAATAGCTTGGAATGCTGTCTCTTTTTTCCCCAAAAAATGTATTTTTTTTAAAAAGAGGGGAATAGTATTATTTGCCTTAACTTTCAGAGGACCATTGCGACTAACCGATAATTAATCCTGTTAATTTGTAGCTTGTACAAGAGGGGTTTTGTGGCAAGCTGAGTTGCTAATTTAGAACAGTACCCAAGGTGGATGTGAAACAAGGTGGATGTGGAACAGGGAATTTTGTTTGAAATAAAGTATGCATGCCCTCCCTCAGCTCTAATCCTATTTTCCATGCGCATACACCCTCCAAAAATTAGGCAAACAAGCAACTTATTTTTGGACCACTGCTGATCTGATGGCCAACTCAGAAGACGACAATTGTTCTGGAGATTTTTCCCTCCCTACAGCTCTTAAGACAGTAGACTGAAGATCAAACTGGTGTACTGTAATTCCATAAGAAGTGTGTTGTCCATTTTATTTGACCTGATAATCAGCGTGAAAAGTATATCATATGGGAGCAAGAAGGAGAAGTGACAAGCGGATTGAATAGGCAGTATGCCCCGAGCGCTAAGTGATTCTCTAGTACAAAGTACCATATTCTGAGTTCCTGATCTTACTCATGTGAATAAAGCAGAAGCCAAATGCTTTTGACGATTGATGAACTTGGACTTTCATAATTAGGAGAATCGGTTCAAGACCTGGATCTGATGAGGATTGCGAGCAGGTTCCTTGCACTCCTCCCTATTCTTATCTAGGATGGGTACATGATAGAGAAACTTTCAGGGAGTAAAAGAGAATTGGTGAATCCAGATATCTGGATTTCACCAATGCAGTGCTGTCAGTCATCCTAATGATAGAAATAAGAAAATTGGCATTTGGATAGTCTTCAAGATTTGAGATTGAACAATACTGTTTGCTCTGCAGTTGCTTTTTTACATAACTGAGTGCTTGATGTAGACCAAGTGGAATAGATTTTAAGCACAGAGGCTGGTGGGGGGGCGGGGGGTGGAATGGGATGAAAGAACAAGGGAAGGGTCTGTGATGATATGAACTGCAGAATAATTACCAGCACCTGATATCTGACAAAAATAGGAGTGCTAGTCATATCAAGTTTTTTTTTAAAGCTTTAATTAATTTTATTGTGAATGTGGACTCCAAAAAACACAAAGAATGCAGCTTAGAACTGGATGACTTGACCCTTCCTCTTCTTGTCTCCACCCAGCTCAAAGTGTTTGCACCTCTTGATGGCCAGCATTCTCTTTGATCAACAATTGGGCTCCACATGCTCCAGTCTCAGCACAATCTTCTTTGTAGTCTTAGCCTTTTTCCAAAATATAGGTTTTTTGTCCATCCACCATAACCACTCTGCTTTCTGTCATACCCTCTTACCCTGTGCGTATAAGGAATCCTTTCCCTTCTTGTACTGGGTAACCTTGGCCTACAACATTTCTTGCAGTATGTCCTCTTTGGTACATTGACCATCTTGCCGGCCCGGTAGTGAGCGGAGAGAGAAAGCCTACTGTGCCAGGTATTCCCAGGCAGCCTCCCAGCCAAGTAATAATCAGGCACGAGTCTGCTTAACTTCTGAGATCAGACAAGATTGGGTGTTTTCAGACTAATATGGCCTTGTTGAACGGAGTCCAGAAGGTTGTGAAGTGTCTAACTGAATAATGAGGTGCTTCATTGGAACAGTGTAGGAAGCTGAGAACAGAGATCATAGTGGGACAGAATTAAAATGGCATGTGGCCAGAGGAGGTCATGCTTGCAGACTGAACCCAATTTGATTTTGTTTCCCAAATGTAAAGGGAACTGCATTGTCAGCAGTTAATAAAGTATAGTAAATTGAAAGAAGTAGAAGCTGTCGTTTCACCCAAAAGGAGTGTTTAAGCCTCTGGTTGTAGGGAGGAGGTGAATGGACAGGTGTTACATCTCCTGCACTTGCATGGGAAAGAGCTGTGGGAAGGGAAGCAGGTTTTGGGTGACGAAAAAGTGGACTGTTCACTCCACAACATTCTAGTTCCTGTTTGGATAAATAGTTTTGGACACCTGCCTTCAGGTCATCTACAGAAGGTGTCTATTTGCATAGCAGGAGGTAAAGACCCAGACGCCAGTTCACCGTGGAGGTGGTCTTTGGGTACATACTATCAGCATCTGTTGTGTTTGCTGATGGAAAGCTGTTTAGCTTTGATCAGCTGAGAGCCAAGATAAAGTTGTCAAGGCCTCAGTTGCTCTACGTTGACTTTGCCACATTAGCATTCCATACTGAGGAACACCTGCAGCAGCAAATGGACAAACACACTCAGGCCTGTAAAGAGTTTGGTTTGACCATCAGCAGCAAGACAACAAAAGTCACGGTTCAGGATATTGCCATGCCATCATCATTCAGCATCGACTATGTGATACTGGAGCTTGTTGACAACTTCACATATCCAGGCTTCAGCAATCTGTTGTCATGGTTAAGAAGGGGTAGAGCTTAAATTATAAAGTTAAAAGTTAGCAGTTCATTTTTTTTGCCACTGGTTACAGACAGTGTTTAATAAACAGTTATTTACTTGTTAAGTTTACAAACCTGGTGCTCGTATTCCGTTAACCTAAATTAACCAGTTAGGTAGAATTGGGGCAATCTGCTAGTCTAATCAAACTTCTCGCATTTGTCGCAGTTCAGGGAACAGTGGAACTTTATATTACAGTGCATTATCCCCATTGGGTCGTAACAAGCTCCACAAGCAATAATCCTCAACCAGCTTCAGCCAGAAGTGTCAAGTAAATGATCCATTTCAGCCTCATCCTGGAGGTCCCCTGCACAAGGTCAGATGTGGGCATGTTCACTGATGATTGCAGTATTCAGTACCAGTCAAAACTCCTCAAACAATGAGCCAGGCTGTACCCACATACAGCAAGGCCTGGGCAACATCCAGGCTTGGGATGTTAAGTGGCAAGTAACATTCATGCCATACAAGTGCCAGGCAATGACCATCTCCAACAAGAGAATTAACAATCTTCCCTTGACATCCAACACCATCACCATTGCTGAATCCCTCACTATCAACATCCTGGGAGTTACCATTGACCAGAAACTGATCTAGACTAGCCATATAAATAGTGGCTACAAGAGCGGGTCAGAGGCTGTGAATTCTCTGGTGAGTAACTCACCTCAGACTTCCCAAAGCCTGTCCACCAACTACAAGACAGTGTGATGGAATACTCTCCACTTGCCTGGATGAGTGCAGCCCCAACAACACAAGAAGCTCATCGTCACCCAGGACAAAGCAGCATCCACTACAATGCATTCACACTCCACCACTAGCATACATGAGCAGCAGTGTGTACCACCTACAACCTGCAGTGTCACAACTCTACAAGACTTCAACAGTATCCCGCAAACCTATTACCCCCACCGCTCAGAAGAACAAAGGCAACAGACACATGAGAACACCACCACCTGCAAGCTCCCCTCCACGACTTGGAAATATATAGCCATTTCTTCACTCAGTCTAAATCTTGGAAGACCCTCCTTAACAGCACAATGGGTGCACCTACCACAAGGGCAGTTGCAGTTCAAGGTGACAGCCCACTACCACCACATTCTAAGGCAAATAGGGATGGGGAATAAATGCAGGCCTTGCCACCAATGTCCACAAGCCACAAACAAATATTGAAAAAAAAGACAACTTAAAGTTCTAATTTCAGCAATAGAATCAGAAAAGGGAAATAATATTAAAGTAATAGTTGTTGGCATAGGACAGGAATGGGAGAGAAAGCAAGACTCATGTGTCCCTCCGGTATGACTTCACTTACTGATAATCAATATACACCAACCAATCCTTTTTCATTATGGGCATCTGGACTTGAAGAATCAGAGCAAGTATGAGGAAAAAGGGGAAGTCTACTTCCTTCAAAATGTCAAATGAACATGTACTGTTCCCTCTGCATGCACAGCAGGATAACGTTAATTTCACCCATCTCCTGTTAGGCTCTCTATACTACAATTCATTCCAAATCAAAGAGGAATTGCCTTTGATAATGTTCCCTAACTCGGTATGCAAGCAGTGCAAAGGGCCTCTCAGGTCTTCCTCATCTGTGGTGAAGTGCTTGGTGGAATTTCCTTTTTTCAAAAAACCTCAGCTAATTGTTTGCTAAAATTAGTGAAAGTAAATATTTGAGTTCTCTATTCTTTGGAAAATGTGGCGTAAACGAGCTGAACAATTCTGCAGGGTCAAAGCTTTCATGGTTCAACAAGCAGTTACTTTTTCTTGGGCAGTCCAATTTAGCATTATTTTGAGTTTTGAATTTTCTTTGTAAATTAGTGATTTCTTTAAAGAAATTTTAAAGGTTTAAATGCCTTTAAATTATTAACAGATTTTTAGTATCAGCAGTAACAATCTGGGTATGGCATGACAACTATTGTGATATGCAAAAATACATGGGGGAGGTGGTGGCATAGTGGTATTGTCACTGGACTGGTAATCCAGAGATTCAGGGTAATGCTCTGGAGACCTGGGTTCAAATCCCACCAAAACACCATAGAATTTGAATTCAATAAAAATCTGGAATTAAAAGTCTGATGATGACCATGAAACCATTGTCAATTGTCATAAAATACCCATCTGGTTCACTAATGTCCTTTAGGTCTGACCTGATCTGGCCTACATGTGACGCCAGGCCCACAGCAATGTGGTTGACTCTTAAATGCCCTCTAAACAAGGACAATAAATGCTGACTCAGCCAGTGATGCCCACATCCGATTCTTCCGATGTAAATCCAACGCAAACTATCCAACCTCTCTTCTCTCTAAGCTTCAGTATGCCTTATCTGGTTTAAGTTTTAATTTTAAGACAAATTAACTGTGCCATTACTTCAAGACGGTTATGACGCACAACTTTGGACCCAAGAGTTATCCCTACAATGAAGGGGTTATCAATGACTTGCACTTGTTTTCCAGATCATTTAATTTTACAGGTTAGCCATTCAAAGTAAATTGCACTTCTTTCTGAGATAGCCAGTAATCATACCTCTGGATCTTAGCAGAGGTTGCCTCATTATTGGCGCAGTTGATGCCATTGTATGCCTTCTCTCTAAGTCAATAACTAGATCAGCCTGCATTCCTAAGCAATGGAAAAAAAGTGTAAAAAATGGCAGGAGGGGGGGAAAAGAGAAAATGAGGGAGGGAAGAAAAACAAAAAACAGTAAATCCTGCAACATTTCCAGGATAAATTCATCAAAGCCTTTTCCTATCCAAAAACTTAAGTACATATGAGCATCTGAGCCATTAGATACACTAGAAATTCCCCAGGTTCTCTGGGGTGTAGAATTTAAAACCAGATTTTCTCCACTGAAGAGCTCTTATGTCCTCCTGCCCTATGACTGTACTTGCTGTTACTTAGACTTGAACCACTACAGAATGAAAGCAATTATTATGCACTGATCACACCTTAGTTAAGCCAAATTCTAGTGATCAGGTATACAGAAGGTGGTAATGATAGGCAGGTTTCCAGCAAGGGGCTTTATTCATTCAATTAGGTATTTTTGCATATCATAATAATAGTCATACCATAACCAGATTGTTACTGCTGATACTAAAAGTCTCAGTTAATAATTTAAAAACATTTAAACCTTTAAAATTTCTTTAAATAAATCACTAATTTACAAAGAAAATTCAAAACACAAAATAATGCTAAATTGGGCTGTCCAAGAAAAAGTAAACACTAACAAAAAGACATACTTTTTTCTCTTTACTTTCATCCACTGTTTCAACCTGCAATGTTTTAACAATTAGATTTCATTATAATTTTTCATTTCACAATAATTTAATTGATTTTGGCGAATAAGAAAAATCAGAACCTGTAGTTACAGTAAGGGAGAAATTAACAAAAGCAATGCAGTACGAGGGTGTTTGGCACAGTAAGGGTTAATGTAGGACTGGAGAACAGTAATGTAAAGAGCCACATGACAAGGGATCCAGGTTCGTCTATGGTTATGCAGAGACCTATGTAGAAGTAAGCATGGAGTTAGCTCAGTCTGGCTAAAACCATATTTGTATATAAAAAAGGTAGTAGTTACCAATAAATACCACTGTTCAACTTTACAAGCCTTTGAGCCTTTTCATGAGGCCAACTGAACAAAAAACATGGTGGCAAGCTCAAAAGCAAATTCCGGTGAAGCTGGTGAAGGACCCGAGTTTGAAAAACTAAAGGAACAGCATCCTAGCTTGACTGTAGTGCACTTGAACTGAAGACAGTCAGAGATCGCCTACAAAATCAAAAGCAGCTCCACTGCAGATGTGGAGGCTGAAAAGCAAAAGAAAAATCCACTGTGCAGCTAAAGGGCTCCACCTGAGCATGTGGAGGTCCATTATGAATCCCAATCGATTTGCAGAGTCAAAGGACCTGGCAAGGGCGATCAAAAAATCAGTTCTAAGACTGAACTAGCCTTAAAGTCTTCAGGCCATTAATCAGTCAGAGCAGTCCATTTTGTTAATCACTGCAGCTAGCCAGGGTTCAGAGGCAGCACCATACCACATAGTGGTGGAGTTCTGTTGAAAAAAGGTTTTAAAATTCAGCCAGAGCTGGGGATCGCCTTTTAATGGCCCCAAAATACTCCGAAAACATCCTAAAGGGCCCAAAACTTTAAATTAAAATATGCTTGCTGCAAAAAAAAACACCCAATCCCTATTAAATTGGGTCTGCAATTGCTATGGGAGCCTGCCAAAAGGAGAAAAGAACCATTGAAAAAAAAAATGGTTGCTGCAGCGCCATCTTTAAAAGTGAGCAGTACTCAAAGCTGTGCTCTCCTGTGCTGAAAGACAGCCACAGATAATAAATCAACCCTACCAGATCAATTTGGACTGATACAAGGGCCAAACTAGATACAAAATTTAAGTTACCGGAGTGCAACAGATAAAGTAGGAAATCATGGTGACAGACCATGTCAGTGCAATGAAACACAACAAGCCAAAGAGTTTAGTGCAGAGGAAAGGAGGGGAAGAAAGAACCAGAAGGCTTAAACATAGAGCTTTTCGAAAATACCAACACATTACCCAAACAGTAACGGCAGTGCTGAGCCAGCTGACAGAAGGGAAAATTGTAGTGTGTTCCAAGCTGCAAGCAGGTAATAAAGCCATGAGTAGATGTTGCAGAACTGAAACAAGCCAAGACTTCACCAGAGACAGACTTGGCTAACAGTGAAACCAAAATGAAGGACAAAGACAAAGCTCTGCTGCAGGCAGAGAAAATAAAACAGAATAAGATCAGAAAATGTTCATATCAAAGCTGAATTGGAAGACTTGAAACACGAATCAAGCAGAGTATATATCTTTGAAAACACATGATAAAACTAAAATCTTCAATGAAACAAAACTGTTCTAGATCTGGAGAAACAAACTTGAGGTGTCACAATGGTACAAGGAGACTTTGAATGTTGTGAAGAATGCAAGAAACGAAAGTCTATCATATGTGGGCTCAGCACATCTCTCCAGAAAAGCACAAGAAGGAAATAACAATTCTGATTTGTCAATGAGTTCTTTCAACTCCCTCTTTGAATTCCAATCAGAAGAACAGCCAGGCACAACAGCGGGCATAAAATGTACTCAAAGAAGTTGTCAATGCATGTGACAGAAAAAAACGAGATGATAAAAAGAATAGAAGCAAAAAACTGCGGATGCTGGAAATCCAAAACAAAAATAAAAATACCTGGAAAAACTCAGCAGGTCTGACAGCATCTGCGGAGAGGAACTACGTTTCGAGTCCGTATGACTCTTCAACAGAACTAAGGAGAAATAGAAAAGAGGTGAAATTTAAGCTGGTTTAAGGGGGGTGGGACAAGTAAAGCTGGATAGAGGGCCAGTGATAGGTGGAGATTGCCAAAAGATATCATAGACAAAAGGACAAAGAGGTGTTGAAGGTGGTGATATTATCTAATGAATGTGCTGATAGGTGACATTAAGGGTAGAAAGCAGGACGAGCAAGGTACAGATAGCCCTAGTTTTGGGGGGGGGGGGGGGGGGGGGAATCAGAAAGTGGGTGGGGATGGGGGAGAGAGTTCATGATCTAAAATTGTTGAACTCAATATTCAGTCCGGAAGGCTGTCAAGTGCCTAGTCGGAAGTTGAGGTGCTGTTCCTCCAGTTTGCGTTGAGCTTCACTGGAACATTGCAGCAGGCCAAGGAGGGACATGTGGGCATAAGAGCAGGGTGGACTGTTGAAATGGCAAGCAACAAGGAGGTCTGGGTCATGCTTGCAGACAGACTGAAGGTGTTCCGCAAAGCGGTCACCCAGTCTGCGTTTGGTCTCTCCAATGTAGAGGAAACCGCATTGGGAGCAGCGAATGCAGTAGATTAAATTGAGGGAAGTGCAAGTGAAATGCTGCTTCACTTGAAAGGAGTATTTGGTCCCTTGGACGGTGAGGAGAGGGGAAGTAAAGGGGCAGGTGTTGCACCTTCTGTGGTTGCATGGGAAAGTGCCGTGGGAGGGGGTTGAGGTGTAGGGGTGATGGAGGAGTGGATCAGGGTGTCCTGGAGGGAATGAACCCTGCGGAATGCTGGCCAGGGTGGGGGGTAAAGGGAAGATGTGTTCGGTGGTGGCATCATGCTGGAGTTGGCAGAGGATGATCCTTTGAACGCGGAGGCTAGTGGGGTGATAAGTGAGGACAAGGGGGACCCTATCATGGTTCTGGGAGGGAGAGGAAGGTGTGAGGGCGGATGCGCGGGAGATGGGCCGGACATGGTCGAGGGCTCTGTCAACCACCGTGGGTGGAAAACCTCGGTTAAGGAAGAAGGAAGACGTCAGAGGAACTGTTTTTGAAAGTGGCATCATCAGAATAGATGCGACGGAGGTGAAGGAACTGAGAGAATGGGATGGAATCCTTACAGGAAGCGGGGTGTGAGGAGCTGTAGTCGAGGTAGCTGTGGGAGTCGGTAGGCTTGTAATCAATATTGGTGGACAGTCTATCATCAGAAATTGAGACAGAGAGGTCAAGGAAGGGAAGTGTCAAAGATGGACCATGTGAAAATGGTGGAGGGGTGGAAATTGGAAGCAAAATTAATAAATTTTTCCAGGTCCAGACAAGAGCATGAAGCAGCACCGAAGCAATCATCGATGTACCGGAAAAAGAGTTGTGGGAGGGGGCCAGAGTAGGACTGGACCAAGGAATGTTCCACATACCCCATAAAGAGACAGGCATAACAGAGGCCCATGCGGGTACCCATAGCCACACCTTTTATTTGAAGGAAGTGAGAGGAGTTTAAGGAGAAATTGTTCAGTGAGAGAACAGGTTCAGCCAGACAGAGGAGAGTAGTGGTGGATGGGGATTGTTTGGGCCTCTGTTCGAGGAAGAAGCGGAAAGCCATCAGACCATCCTGGTGGGGGATGGAGGTGTAGAGGGATTGGACGTCCATGGTGAAGAGGCGGCGGTTGGGGCCAGGGAACTGGAAATTGTTGATATGATGTAGGGTGTCAGAGGATCACAGATGTAGGTGGGAAGGGACTGGACAAGGGGAGAGAGAAGGGAGTCAAGATAGCAAGAAATGAGTTCCGTGGGGCAGGAACAGGCTGACACGATCGGTCTGCCGGGACAGTCCTGTTTGTGGATTTTGGATAGGAGATAGAAGAAAAAGGATGTTGAATACTACTTCAGAAAAAGCTCTGTTGGAACTACCAGTAGCAACAAAACAATGCACTGAAGTGCAGAGTGAGAAGGCAAAAGCTGAACAAGAAAATAAACAGATGAAGGAACAGCCGATTGTTCTTGAAAATCAAATGCAAAAAGGAGCACATAACCATTCAGCAGCATGAAGAAATGGAGACGGCTTGAACAGCAGAAAAAAGTCAATACGACTCTGTTGAATTACAAAGAAATTGAAGAAATGTTAGAGCTTCACAAAAAAACAAAAGGGAAGCCTGTTGATTGAGCTTCACACACTCCAAGAATCTCTTATGTTGCAGTTTGTTCCTCTGGAAAATTATGAGGAAAACAAAATTAAATTTAATGTCACTCGGAAAGAACTGACGAACCAGCTGCCAGAGAAGACTCAATGTTATATATTCCAGGAGGAAAATGCCAGACTGAAATCAGGCATTCAAAGAGGGAAAACAAAAACAGAATTACCTGGAAAAACTCAGCAGGTCTGGCAGCATCGGCGGAGAAGAAATCAGTTAACGTTTCGAGCCTTCATGGCCCTTCGGCAGAACTGGAGCATAGTTAGAAGAAGGGAGAAATATAAATTGGTTTAAGGTGGGTGGGGGGGAGAGACACATTGAGGGTGTGGTGTGGTGATTGTGGAGATGAGCAGATAATCAAAAGATGTCACAGACAAAAGGGTCAAAGAGGTGTTGAAGGTGGTGGTATTTGTCTGAGAAAAGTGCTAATTAAGAATGGAAGACAGGATATTCAAAGTACAACTCTAGTGGGGGTGGGGTGGAAAGACTAAAGGTTTTAGTTTTAGATTTAAAAATAATGGAAATAGGTGGGGAAAGAAGAATCTATATAAATTATTGAAAAAAAAGCAGGGGGGGGGGGAAAGAAATGGGGTGGGGATGGGGGGGAAGGGGAGTTTAAGATCTAAAGTTGTTGAATTCAATATTCAGCCCAGAGGGCTGTAAAGTGCCTAGTCGGAAATGAGGTGCTGTTCCTCCAGTTTGCGTTGGGCTTCACTGGAACAATGCAGCAAGCCAAGGACAGACATGTTGGCAAGAGAACAGGGTGGAGTGTTAAAATGGCAAGCGACAGGGAGGTTTGGGTCTTTCTTGCGGACAGACCGCAGGTGTTCCGCAAAACGGTCGCCCAGTTTGCGTTTGGTCTCTCCAATGTAGAGGAGACCGCATTGGGAGCAACGAATACAGTAGACTAAGTTAGGGGAAATGCAAGTGAAATGCTGCTTCACTTGAAAGGAGTGTTTGGGCCCTTGGACGGTGAGGAGAGAGGAAGTGAAGGGGCAGGTGTTGCATCTTCTGTGTGGGCATGGGGAGGTGCCATAAGTGGGGGTTGAGGAGTAGGGGGTGATGGAGGAGTGGACCAGGGTGTCCCGGAGGGAATGATCCCTACGGAATGCCTTCGGGGGGGTGAAGGGAAGGTGTGTTTGGTGGTGGCATCATGCTGGAGTTGGCGGAAATGGCGGAGGATGATCCTTTGAATGCGGAGGCTGGTGGGGTGATAAGTGAGGACAAGGGGGACCCTATCGTGTTTCTGGGAAGGAGGAGAAGGCGTGAGGGAGGATGCGCGGGATATGGGCCGGACACGGTTGAGGGCCCTGTCAACGACCGTGGATGGAAAACCTCGGTTAAGGAAGAAGGAGGACATGTCAGAGGAGCTGTTTTTGAAGGTAGCGTCATCAGAACAGATGCGACGGAGGCGAAGGAACTGAGAGAATGGGATGGAGTCTTTACAGGAAGCGGGGTGTGAGGAGCTGTAGTCGAGGTAGCTGTGGGAGTCGGTAGGCTTGTAATGGATATTGGTGGACAGTCTATCATCAGAAATTGAGACAGAGAGGTCAAGGAAGGGAAGAGAAGTGTCAGAGATGGACCATGTGAAGATGATGGAGGGGTGGAGATTGGAAGCAAAATTAATAAATTTTTCCAGGTCCCGACGAGAGCATGAAGCAGCACCGAAGTAATCATCGATGTACCGGAGAAAGAGTTGTGGGAGGGGGCCGGAGTAGGACTGGAACAAGGAATGTTCCACATACCCCATAAAGAGACAGGCATAGCTGGGGCCCATGCAGGTACCCATAGCCACACCTTTTATTTGGAGGAAGTGAGAGGAGTTAAAGGAGAAATTGTTCAGTGTGAGAACAAGTTCAGCCAGACGGAGGAGAGTAGTGGTGGATGGGGATTGTTGGGGCCTCTGTTCAAGGAAGAAGCTAAGGGCCCTCAGACCATCCTGGTGGGGGATGGAGGTGTAGAGGGATTGGACATCCATGGTGAAGAGGAAGCGGTTGGGGCCAGGGAACTGGAAATTGTTGATGTGACGTAAGGTGTCAGAGGAATCACGGATGTAGGTGGGAAGGGACTGGACAAGGGGAGAGAGAAGGGAGTCAAGATAACGAGAAATGAGTTCCGTGGGGCAGGAACAGGCTGACACGATCGGTCTGCCAGGACAGTTCTGTTTGTGGATTTTGGGTAGGAGGTAGAAGCGGGCCGTCCGAGGTTGGGCGACTATCAAGTTGGAAGCTGTGGGAGGAAGATCTCCAGAGGAGATGAGGTCAGTGACAGTCCTGGAAACAATGGCTTGATGTTCTGTGGTGGGGTCATGGTCCAGGGAGAGGTAGGAGGAAACGTCTGCGAGTTGACGCTCAGCCTCCGCGAGGTAGAGGTCAATGCGCCAGACAACAACAGTACCACCCTTGACAGCGGGTTTGATGACAAACCTGCGGTCTGTCCGCAAGAAAGACCCAAACCTCCCTGTCGCTTGCCATTTTAACACTCCACCCTGTTCTCTTGCCAACATGTCTGTCCTTGGCTTGCTGCATTGTTCCAGTGAAGCCCAACGCAAACTGGAGGAACAGCACCTCATCTTCCGACTAGGCACTTTACAGCCCTCTGGGCTGAATATTGAATTCAACAACTTTAGATCTTAAACTCCCCCTCCCCCCATCCCCACCCCGTTTCTTTTCCCCCCCACCCGCTTTTTTTTTCAATAATTTATATAGATTCTTCTTTCCCCACCTATTTCCATTATTTTTAAATCTAAAACTAAAACCTTTAGACTTTCCTCCCCACCCCCACTAGAGCTGTACTTTGAATATCCTGTATTCCATTCTTAATTAGCACTTTTCTCAGACAAAGACCACCACCTTCAACACCTCTTTGACCCTTTTGTCTCTGACATCTTTTGATTATCTGCTCACACCACACCCTCAATGTGTCTCTTCCCCCCCGCCCCCCACCCACCTTAAACCAATTTATATTTCTCCCTTGTTGAAACTATGCTGCAGTTCTGCCGAAGGGCCATGGAGGCTCGAAACGTTGACTGATTTCTTCTCCGCCGATGCTGCCAGACTTGCTGAGTTTTTCCAGGTAATTCTGTTTTTGTTTTGGTTTGATGACAATGTTGGGGTTGGACCTGAGAGAACGGAGTGCAGTGAGTTCAGAGAGAGACAGATTAGAATGGGTGAGAGGAGCAGAGAAATTGAGACGGCTAATGTCACGCCGACAGTTCTCAATGAAAAGATCAAGAGAAGGTAAGAATCCAGAGGGAGGGGTCCAAGTGGAGGGAGAATATTGGAGGTGGGTAAAAGGATCCGTTGAACGGGGAGAGGACTCCTTTCTCAACTCCAATCTGACAGTCAGAAAGAGGTCACTTCTGCAGCATACCCAAGTGAAAGAAGAAGTTCTCACAAAAAGAACATTAAGGGTCTCAACAACAATTAGCAGAAGCGCAATTACCGCATGAGAGCTTGAAGGATAGCATGGAAGAATTAGGCTCCTGGATCAATGCAGAGAACCAACTTTCGTGTATGAAAGGGGAGTTTGCTAATGAAAAACAAGGCCAGGTGAGAACACTGGAGTGCCGCTCATAGGAAGTAGAACATTTGAAAGAGGACTTGAGATGCCCAAATGATTATATTGAATTTGCTTCTACAAGGTTAAGATGGATCTTAAATTAGAACTTTATGAACTTCAAGTATCAGAAGTGACTGAATGCAGAATTAACAACCAAAAGTGATGAAATTCTTGAACTTCAATCCCATTTGAAATACATGAAAGATGAGGTGCACATTATGAAAGAGCAAATGCAGACTTTAAAAGCAGAAAAGGAAAATTCTACGAAACAGAGGATCTAAGAAGTGAATTGAAAGAGTCTAAGGAACAGTGACCATGAAAGAAAGATTCAGAAAGGCAATGAATACCCAGGTGAAGTTGTTAAGCTTGTATAAAGGATTTCACAGATAATTCTGAATCAAAGACAACTGAACTCAGTAGCTGCTGAGCTGAAAAAGAATTGGAAAATAAGTGAACAAATATTTGGGTAAAATTGTGGAACAAGTGGAAACAAAGGTTCCATTTTTGAAATGTGAACTTCCAGCAAGATTATGGTGGACCCCATGGATTAAACTGTTCCCCCACCCCACCCCCCCAAGCTCAATGAATGAGTGAACACTCCCTCTGGAAGGAACTGGACAAGCTTATGATGTCCAAACAAAGCAGCTGGGTGGTTGATAAAGAAAAGTTCAACTCCAAGGAGTTTAGAAACTGAATAGCTGGGACTATCAAATGCCAGAAAGACAGAACACTACGATTCAAACTCCAAATCAACCGAGCCTACCACTCCTCCAAATAGGAGCCAAACCCTACCTGGAAAAATTGTCAAGCCTCCTGACCATCTGAATTTACAAAGGTCGGAGACTGGAGGCAGCATGTAAAGAAAGATTATACTATAAATATTTTGGGTAAGGGTTGGAGGTGTAGTACAAGGGTGCTTGGCATAGCAAGGATAATGTGGGACTGGAGAACAGTACTGGCCAGTGGGATGTAAAGGGTCACATGACAAGGAACCTGGGTCAGTCTAAGTGCATGCAGAGACACACGTAGAAACAAGCACAAAGCTCGCTCATAGTCTGGGCTATACCTTATAAGTTATAGATACATATACGGATGTATACAGTTGTGTTACCAGTAAACATCATTGTTCAACCTTAAGAGCCTCTGAACCGCTCTAAGACACACTTAAACCCTTACAACAAGCCAAGACCCATGCAAAATCTGAATTAATAAATACATCTCTGCACAGCTATTATTTAATGCAAAGCTGTAATAGTCCACTGTCTTTGTAGGAGGCCTTGGATCTTCCAGCTTTGGTCCACCAAAGGGAGGTGATGGACCCCTTGGAAGAAGTTCAGAGGAGGGCCACTAAATTACCACAATACACTTACTGAGCTAGGGTTTTTTTCTAGGATGGCTGAGTTAGACAGATTTTTGATCTACAAATGAGTCAAGAGTTATGGGGGCCCAGCAGGAAAGTGGAGTCAAAGCCACACAATCAGATCAGCCATTGTGGTTGGGGAGGGTGCAAATCACTATTTTTACAGTGCAGGAGGCCACCATTTGGCCCATCAAGTCTGCACTAGCTCTCTGAAAGAACATTCCACTTAGTCCCACTTCCCTGCCTTATCCCTGTAACCTTGCACATTTTCTCTTTTCAGGTAACAATCCAATGCCCTTTTGAATACCTTGATCGAACCTACCTCCACCATCCTTTCAGGAAGTTTGTTCCAGATTCCAACCACCCTCGGTGAAAAAAATATTTTCTTACATCACAGTTACTCCTTTTGCCAATTAATTTGAATCGGTGTCCTCTAGTTCTTGATGTTCTCTTGAGAAAGAACAGTTTCTCAATATTCACTTTCTCCACCAGATAGAGCCGTGCCCAGCACAAAAGGAACTAGGTAGTGGGTGCTGGAGGCCAATCATCTCAGCCCAAGAACATCATTGTAAAAGTTCTTCAGACAAGTTTCCTCAGCTGCTTAAGTTGTAAAATGTCCCTCCACTATACAGTCAGGGGTGGGGAATGTTTTCTGATAACTATATAGTGTTCAGATCCATTTGCAGTTCCTCAGATAGGTGTACCTACAACATGAACTGCAGTGATTTAAGGTGGTTCACCACCACCACCTTCAAGGACAATTACAGATGGCCAATAAATGCTAGCCTTGCCAGTGATGCCCAGATACCATGAACCAATAAAAAAAACTACTGAAGCAGTCAGTGCCTTCATGCAGGAAGACCTGGGACAAGATTCAGCTTTGGGCTGATAAGCGACAAGTAGCATTTGCAGTATAAAAGCACCAGGCAATGATCATCTCTAACAAAAGAATCTCCTCCACCTCCTCTTGACATTCAATAGCATTGATATTGCCAAATCTCCAACATCTATGTCCTGGGGGCTTACCACTGATCAGAAACTTAACTGGGCCAGCAATATAAATACCATGGCTATTAGTGCAAGGCACAGACTGACTTCTACAACGAACGATTTGCCCCTGCTTCTCCAAAGCCTTTCCACAATCTACAGGGCACAAGTCAAGAATGAGATTGAAAACACTACTTACCTGGATGTGTCCAGCTCCAACAACACAAAAAAAGTCATGGGGCACAAGAGGCCACTCGGTCCATCTAGTCCATCCAGGACAAAGCAGCCAACTCGAGTGGCACCGAATGCACCACCTCAAACATTCACTCCTTCCACAACCAGTGCACAGTGGCTACAGAGTGTACCGTATAAGATGCACTGCAGTAATTCGCCAAGTCTTCTTTAGCAGCACCTGCCAAGCCCACAACCTCCCATCATGAAGGACAAGGGCAGCATTTGAAAATTTGGCTCAATGTTGCAGGTCGACAATCTTTCATCAGAACTGGATTCAAGGAATGCTGAATGACTAGGAGATCTCTGTAACTGTGAGTGGACCCGAAACATGAAGGGATTTCATTTGGAATGAGTTGGAGCCAGTAGAAGTTACTAAAGAAGGAGCTGTGACTATGAAAGTTTGATCAAACATGGGAAATAAAAAGAAATGAGGGTGACCAAGAGAAATGGAAACCCCAGGAAGAGCAAAAACTTCAAGGTGGACATTTTTAGGAGACAAGTGGCAGTGAATCACACTAATAAAAGCAAAACACAGGCTCCTGGCATTACCTGAACCTGAAGGAAGCCACATGATTAAAGTTTTCACTTCTATTAGCAGTAAGGTCGGGCAGCATCATGGAGAGAGAAACAGAATTAACCTTTCAGGTTAATGACTAAGTTTTGATTAAAAACTTTCTTGCATCCTATTAAGGATTGCAAGGCTGTGCTGAGTTTTGCATATACATAAGCTTTACACAGTTTACAGAAGAAAACACTTACATGAAAAGGAACATTTTAAAAGGATGTGCATGCACTCAATTTACGATAGAGGATATAGGGGGCCAAGAATGTGAATAGATGGAGGATCAAGGCTAGAGAAATTACAAGAGGTGGCAGCTGATGGCCCATTGGAAGCTATATGATAGCTACTTATTTAGATGTTTGTGATCCTGCACTTTTGGAAGTGTCCAAAAGGTAATGAATGACAAACGAATTACTACGTTTTGAAGAACTAAAGTTGCACAGGCAATGCCTATGCTGAAAAGCACACTGTCAAATACCACATTTGAGTCCGAGTCAGACCTGTACTTAAGATAATTCATACCTTGTGATCCTTCAGTGTTGACAGTGATTTCACTTTAGAAAGCAAGGGCAAGCAGGATCACCTTTCTTAGGAATGGGATGAACAGTCACAAAAGTAAAAAGGTGGACCAGGAGTAAAGCAGCATTGAAAGAATCAAGTCCAGAGATACACACTTTGAGAATTCTAAGAAATAAAACCTTTGATTTTGTTCAGGTCAAAAGAGCAGAAAAAAGGAGGTTCTGATCAAAGGTCACAGATTTGAAACATGAGCTGTTTCTCTCCACAGATGGTGCCTGACCTGCTAAGTATTTCCAGCATATTTTGTTTTTATTTCAGATTTCCACATCAACAGCATTTTGCTTCTGCAGAGATGGAGTTAAGCTTGATAACTATTACAGCCGTACAATAGAAAAGGAACAATGAGGTGGAACGGGAGGTGGCATATCAGGAAAGAGATAGAGATTTAACCAAAAACAATTAAAATTGAAGATTAAAAGTGAGTCACAGTCTGTTTTCTCATTAGGAGAGACAGCAACTGTAAAGCGAAAAATGAAGAGAGTTAGAAGGTACAGGGTATTAAATAGAAGTTTCAGTGAAACATCTGACCAATTCTCAACATGGGAGATTAAATCCCAATCATATCTCAACTGAATTGAGGGAATGTCAAGAATCCCATAACACCCAAATTCTCTTTGAATAGTGTTCTCAGTATCCTGACCAACATCTCTCTTTCAACTAATTCCCACAAAAGAAAACCTAATCTGGAGAAAATTATTGTCATGGCTGTTTATGTGAAGTTTCTAATACAGGACCACAACCACACATCTGCTTCAGTAGCAATCACTACGTTTCAAAAGCAATTTTTTTTTTTGTATTAAGCACTTTGAACTCTTCATAAATGAAACAAGTGTCAGGTAAACAAAGGATATGAAAATAGAAGTTAACGCTATCTCTTGCTGTCTTCTATTAGAAGTATGAGCAGAGAGCAAATTGATACTTCAGACTAATCAGGACAACTGGAACAGATGCAGAATTTAACAGGATAATAGAAACCAGTTGCCACTCCAAACCTGATCAAAGAGAACAATGCAATGTAAAAATCTCTCACAGGAATACTCTCACTCATTTGCTCAAGGGTAACAACCCAGAATTTGTTGCGGAAACAATGGCACGTGTGGCGAGGAAGAGATACCGTGATTTGCCACAATTTCACCTTGCAAAAACAGCAGTCACCCTCAATTTCCATGAGATCGATGAAGTGGCTGCATTTGCCTAGCAACTGGCCATTAAATTCAAACGCAGAAAGTTAGGATTGGCAAACAGTGCAAGTACCTTTTTTGACAATAATATTTATGTTCCTACAATGCCAATAAACCTCTCCAGCACAGATAGGGAATTTAAACTAAATCTAGATAGTAAACCTTAATTTCTAAACCCCACCCCACCTTTTACTTTTCCTTGCTCTGTCTCAATCCAATCTTTCCCTCCTTTTCTGCAGCTGATTTGATTAATTCATGCTTCTTCCAAATTGTTCCTGTATCTTTCTCAATCCTTAAAGCTCAATGGTGAAGAACTGTAGTACCATTGTTCTCCAAGCCCAAATGCCCCACTGCTCTCTCTGAAGTGCTTTTCAGCCCACAGTGTCAGCAACTTACAGGGCAAAACAATTTTGAACTGAAGGACAAGGGGAAAAAATTTAACTAATGGGTCACCTGCCAATATATTTATTCTAACTAAGCATATCTTATTCGCCCTTCAAGGCAAAAAATGACTACTTTCATCATCTGCGATGCTTGGTAGGTACATAGGTGACTCCGAAGGCTGACGTGCCCAAAAGGTTCTGCTGCAAATAGAACAGGATACCACAGGCGATCGGGTTTTGGTGAGATGGTGGCCCATGGCCTCCTCTGCCCTAGCCTACCCCCACATCCTCCCCACTGCCTCCATTATGTATCTGCCTTCAAAAAAGGAGGCTGCACCATTGTTTTTTATTATTTGGTTGTGTCAGGTGCAGTAATCCTGGGCGAACATCTCAGGACCAGAAGTCAATATCAAGACTCTTAAATGATGCCTTCAGAATGCCTCCCTGGCACCTGGGGGGAGCACAATGACAGTGCACTCCAGATCCAAGCCCCAATTCCCCACAGAAGACCTGCCTTTGCAAGCAAATGTCAGGCATTCTGGCTACATGGCCAGTCCAACTCAGTTGCAACTGTCTCTGGATGCTTGGCATGCCAGCTTCGGTGAGCACCTAAGTGTCAGGTATTTTTAGCATATGAACTGAAGCTGCGAATGGCATTGCGAAAACACAGTAAAATAGCCCTTAGTAAAAAGCATTCCACACGCAGATCAGAAAACCCTCCATATACTATACCATGAAACAGGTTACTCGGGTAAATTAGGTGCAAATGTTTAAGTTTCTGACCAACCAGGAAACTGCACAAAAGAAAAATACAACCTGCTACCCAACTTCCTAACTCAGGTGATGGCTAACTTCATTTTTAGTTTTGTTTGTGTTGAGGCAAAACTTCAGCTTTCTGCATTGGCATTTGTTTTCAACTTTAAATGATGGGGGCACAGAAATGTCATCACCTTGATTTCCCAAGACAAATACAATCATGATCACTTAGATAAGTAGGGAATAGGGAAAGCTCCCCTTCATATTTTTTTGTAAACATGATTACCAAATGTAAACCCAGAGTTTGAGAATTCAAATTCCACCTTTGAATGTTGCAAAACTGATTTCATTGAAGTCTAATAATTTGCAGGCTGACATAAAAAAAAACACCCTATTCACTTACTACTGATCCATCCCTAACCTTATTTTCCCTCTTGAAAGGTCCATCAATTTGTGATCTCCAAGATTTAACCCCAGTTCAGCTGTGGTTAAGGAGGTAGCACATTTGATAGAGTCTCAAGGCTCTGGGTTCAAGTCCCACACCAGGGCTTGAGCACAAAATTCAAGGCTGACATTCCAACCCAATACTGAGGGAGTTCTGCACTGTCAAAAGGTGACATCTTGCAGATGTGACCCTATCTGTGCACCCCCCCGCCCCCCCAAAACCAGGTTGGCATAAATGATCACATGGTGCTATTTCAAAAAGGAGCAAGGATGTTATCCCTGCTGTCCTGACCAATATTTATCCCTCAATCAACATCGCATCTGATCATTATTGGATTGCTGTTTGTAGGAGTTTGCTGTGCACAAATTGGCTACCAGTTATTACGGTGGTGGCACTTCAAAAGCACTTCATTGGCTGTAAGGCACTTTTGAGACATCCAACAATTGTGAAGTGCTACTACAAATGCAAGTCTCTTTATTATACAACTTGTATTAATGCCACCAATCAAGGGCTTCCCATCCCATATTTCTTCCATCATAAAGGCAGTCCACTTCCATTTTTACATCACCCACCTTCATCCTATCTCAGCTGGTGTTCCTGAAGCCCTGATCCATTTTGCCACCTCAATTCTCAATTATTCATTGCAATGCTTTTCCAACTTTATCTTTTAACCCTCCATGAACTACTACTTATCCAAATCTCTGCTGCAGATATCTTGTCCCACATGAATTCCCACTTACTGCTGCCCTCACTGATCCACATTGACTTATTGTGACCCAGCACCTCAAGTTTAAAAGGGTTGCCCTCAAGTTTAAATTCCTCCATGGTATCTCGCGTTCTGATTCATATACACCTCTTTCTTTCTCTCTCTCTCTCTGCCCCCCCCCCCAAAAAAACTGTGTTCCTCCAGTTCTGGCCTCATGTTCACCAACTACCACCTCCAAACCCACCATTGGCAGCCATACTTCCTTTGCCCCATATTCTGGGATTTCCTGGCCTCCCTTAACATCCGAGCTATTGGTCATTTCAGATTTGGCTCAGACAGTTTTCCTTACACCTCTGAAGCACCCTGCAATATTTGTGCTTAAGGTGTTATATAAATGCAAGTTGTGACTGCTGGTCAAATAGAAGTCAGGCTGTAATTAAGCTTGTGATCAATTTTAAAATATATTTCATCACTCTGCTTCTGTTATCAAGTGATTATATCAGGGATTCTAAAGCAATCATTTCGGATCAAGGCAGCATTGACTAACAAGCAGGGATTCTGGCAGAACAGAACTGTCCCCGAAGCTCCATTACATTCTCACCCATGATTATTACCTCCAAGGCCCCAAAATCTTCAAAACAGAGTGGACAAAACATTAGCTTTGCTCAACAACTCTCTCCCCCCACCCCTCCTCCTGCTCAACAACTCTCCCTTCCCTCTCCACTCACTCTGGCGTAGCACCAATTTGAGCACTTAAGAAAAGGGGTCACAGTGAGAAAAAAGTTTGGGAAGCACTGGATTATATCATGGTTGACTACAAGGACAGATTTAACATTAATGTAAACTGTGCAATTTAGATTACCAATTAGGTTTTGACTGAACCAATCAGGTTCCATGTCTTCACAGTTCCAGTTTCATTTTATGAAAACTAACATTCAAACACAAAATGACATTTGGAACTGAAGTCTTTCATTCAAATGTGAATAGTATAAGATGCCAATACTTCATATTGACTGCAGAAAACCCAGGAAAACAAGTCAAGCTTCATGAAGAGTAAATGGCTTTCAATCTTTTCTGCAAAGTGGATCCCATGCAAATTAACACACTAATCCTTTGCTCAAATTTAGAAACCACAGAAAAATTACAGTGCAGAGGCCATTCAACCCATGTCTGTGCCAGCCAGAAAAAGATGAGAAAGAAACTAGCCGCTCATTTTAATCCCACTTTCCAGCACCTGGTCCATAGCCTTACAAGTTACAGCACTTCAGATGCAGATCCAAGTACCTTTTTTAAATGAGTTGAGCGATTCAGCCTCAACCACCAATTTAGGCAATGAATTCCAGATGCCCACCACACTCGGTAAAAATGTTCTCTAATCCTTTTACCAATCACCTTAAATCTATGCCCCCTGGTAACTGACCCCTCAGCTAGGAAAAACAAGTCTTTACTGTCCACCCTTTCTAGGCCCCTCAATTTTGTACACCTCAATTAGGTCATCCTTCAGCCTACTCTGTTGTAAGGAAAACAACCCCAGCCTATTGAATCTTTCCTCATAGCTGCAATTTTCAAGCCCTGGCAGCATTCTTGTAAATCTTCTCTGCACTCTCTCCAGAGCAATTATGTCCTTCCTATAATGTGGCGATCAGAACTGTACACAAAATTCCAGCGTTTTATACAGTTCCATCATTACATCCCACCTTTTGTATTCAATAACTCATCCAATAAAAGGAAAGCACTCCATATGCTTTCTTTACCACCTTATCCACCTGTCCTGCCACCTTCAGGGACCTGTGGACATGCACTCCAAGGTCTCATTTCCTCAACCCCTCAACATCCTCCCGTTTATTGAGTATTCCCTTGCTTTGTTTGCTCCCACCCCATCCCCACACCGAATGCATTACCTCACACTTTTCCAGATTGAATTCCATTTGCCACTTTTCTGCCCACTCAACCATTGATATCATTATGGAGACAACAGCTATCCTCTTCATTATTAACTATAGGGTCAATTTTTGAGCCATTTGCAAATTTTCCAATCACATCTCCCACAATTATGTCCAAATCATTAATATATACAACAAACAGCAAGGGCCCCAACACCAAGCCCTGTGGAATACCTCTGCAAACTGTTTTCTATTTGCAAAAACATCCATCAACCATTACCCATTGTTTCCTGTCACTGAGTCAATTTTGGATCCAACTTGCCAACTTACCTTGTATCCCATTTTTCTGACCAGTTTGCCATGTGGGGCCTTACTAAAATCCATGTAGACAACATCCACTGCACTACCCTCAATCCTCCTGGTTACTTCCTCAAAAAAATTCTCTTAAGTTAGCAAGACACGATCTTCTCCTATCAAAACCATGCTGACTGTCCCCGATTAACCCGTGCCTTTCCAAGTGATAGTTTATCCTGGCTCAGAATTGATTCCAATAATTTGTCCACCACTGAAGTCAGACTGGCCGGTCTATAATTTTCTGGCCTATCCTTTGCACACTTTTTAAAATAATGGTAGAACATTTTCAGATCTCCAATCCTCTGGTGCCTCACCTGTATCTAGTGAGGATTGGAAAATGATCCTCAGAGCATCCGCTATTTCCTCCCTGGCTTCCTTTAACAGCCTGGGATACAATCTAACTGGCCCTGGTGACTTATTCACCTTCAAGGATGTCAGTCATTCCAGTGCTTCCTCACTCACTATGCTTTTTATATCTAATGTTTCACACTCCTCTTCTAATTAGAATGTCTGCATCATCCCTCTCCTTAGTGAAGATGGAGACAAAAGTATTCATCAAGAACCCTGCTCACAGCTTCAGCATCAATGCACAAGTTACCATGTATATCTCTCATAGGCCCTATCCTTTCCTTAGTTATCCTCCTGCTCTTAATATACAGCTTAGGATTTTCTTTGATTTTACCTACCAATATTTTTTCAGATCCTCTTTGCTTTCCTAATTTCCATTTTTACTTCACCCCTGTACTTTCAATACTGTAGAAAGCCTAGAGTATAAGCCTTTTGTGACTGTCATAAGCTTTCTTTTTCTGCTTTATCTTGGCTGTATGATTCTGGATAACCAGGAGGCTCTAGATTTGGCAGTACCACCCTTTTTTTGTGGGGGACATGTCTACACTGTGCCTCTAGAACCTCATTTTTGAATGCCTCTAGAACCTCATTTTTGAATGCCTCCCATTGATTTGACATAGTTTTCCCTTCTAATAACTGCATCCAGTCCACTCCTACCAGCTTACCTCTGAGCTTCATAAAATTTGTATTCCCCCAATTTAGAGCTTTTACTCCTGGCTTATCTTTGTCCTTTTCCATAATGATGCTAAATCTCACTGTGTTATGGTCACTATCTCCAAAATGGTCCCCCACTGCTACTTCATCCACTTGCCCAGCTTCATTTCTAGAACCGCATCCCCTTTCATTGGGCTTTTCCATAATGATGCTAAATCTAACTGTGTGTGGTCACTATCTCCAAAATGGTCCCCCGCTGCTACTTCATCCACTTGCCCAGCTTCATTTCTAGAACCACATCCCCTTTCACTGGGCTTGTTAAATGCTGGCTGCAAAAGTTCCCCTGAATGCAGTTCAAGAATTTTGCGGCCACTGCCCTTCATGCTGTTCGTATCCCAATTAATATTAGGGTAGTCGAAGTCCCCAGCTATTGCTGCCCTACTGTTTTTGCACTCAAATCTGAATAGATAATTGCTCTTCTAACTCTCTTCCACTATTTAGGAGCCTTTGGTACACTCCTAGCAGTGTGGCTGCCTCTTTTTTATTTCTGAACTCAACCCCTATGGCCTCATTTGATGCCTCAATTAGTCTATCATCCCTCCTCACAGCTGTAATTGCTTCTTTAACCAATAATGCTACACCCCCACTTTTTTTATCCCCCTCCCTATCCTGTTTGAAAATTCTACATCCAGGGGATGTTGAGTTGCCATTTTTGCCCCTCAAGCCAAGTTTCCATTATAGCAACAATATTGTGCTGCCATGTGTCTGTCTGTGCCCTCAGCTCATCGGTTTCATTTGCTATACTCCTTGTATTTACATAGATACCTTTTAACACTGCTAAATTCCTGTGCTGTACACTTTTTAACCTGTGCTTCTTCTGTCTTTCAGAGTCACTCACTAATTCTTCATCTCCCATTACCTGCTCTGACTGTGCCCTCAGGATCCTTTCCCCCTTCCAATCTAGTTTAACACCCTGAAAAGTCTGCTTTCAGGACCTCATTTTCCTACCCAAGTCATTGGTACCAACGTGGACCACGACCTCTGGCTGATCATCCTCCCCAAGAAAAACATCCTGCAGCTGCTCCGTGACATCCTTGACCCTGGCACCAGGGAGGCAACATACCATCCAGTAGTCATGTCTACGGCCACAGAAACACCAGTCTGTTCCCCAAACTAACGAATCCCCCATCACTACAGCTCTTCCTTTCTTCTTCCTCCCCTCCAGTACAGCTGAGCCGCTCATGGTGCCACAAACTTGGCTCTGACTGCACTCGAGGAACCAACGCCCTCACCAGCTTCCAAAACAGAAAACCGATTTGAGTGTGACCCCCAGGGGACTCCCACATTACCTGCCTGGTTTTCTTGGACTGCCTGGTGGTCTCCCATTCCCTTTCTACCTCCAGGCTCCTAAGCTGCAGTGCGACCACCTCTTTGAATGTGCTATCCATGTAGCTCTCAGCCTCATAAATGCACTACAGTGACTCCAGCCACCACTCAAGCTCTGAAACCCAGAGCTCAAGGTTCTGCAGCTAGTGACACTTCCTACACATGTGATTGTCTAGGACATTGGGAGCGTCCACAACTTCCCACATATTATAGGACATGCATTCCTCACAACCAAGCTGTCCTGCCATGGCTTCAATTTACTTATATTAACTTTATATTACTTGGCCCTACTTAATAAACCTTACCAAAAGTACACTTCCTACTTTATTTTAAACCTTAGGAATAGAATAAATCTTAAACACTTACTATATACTCAACAAGCAAATTGCTTCTTTCCTGTGATGTCACAATTTGTTGTTTCATTCTCCTTTCGAACTCAGCGTGGGCCAGTTCCAAGCAGCTGACAGGTCCACTTCTGACTGCTCTTCCCGAAGGTGAGTGATGTAGGCCGCACACCCCGGGCTGTGTTTATTCTCTTCCCTGCTCCATGTATCTCCCACAGGTCTGCCTCCCCGACTACTCTTCCCTAAAAGCCAGCATTAGATACCCAAAGGAAAAATCTTCAGTATACAATACTATAAATAAATTAAATACATGGAGCTACTTACATTTATAACACCTTTAATGACCTCAGGGTATCCCAAATTACTTCAGTCTATGATGTAATTTGGGAGTGTGGTCGCTGCAGTTCGGTAGAGAAAAAACCAGCAGCCAATATGCTTACAGCAAGGTCACAGAATCTCACAGTGCAGAAGAGGCCCTTCGGCCCATTGAGTCTCCACTGGCACGTGAGAAACACCTGACCCACCTAAACCCATTTACCAGCACTTGGCCCA